>NC_137458.1:153677358-154068445 GCF_964235325.1 Thermobia domestica
ATATAGCCTATATAATGTTCTGTTTAAATTTCCCTTCTTTTTTCTATCGTTTTCGATAATCAGAAATACTTCTTTAAGGCATCCTTACGCACAAAATAGGAAAGCTTATTATCAGGGTGAGGATTTTTAGGGGCAGTTTTCATAGATATTAAGAAGAGGGAGAGAAACTAATTGGGACATTGGTCTAGAAGGAACTGTATCATGAGCGACATGCCAGAGTATGGTGGCAGGAAAAAGAGGGAGGGGGCGAAGGAGACTACAATTAATGGACGATATCAAAACTCAAAAAAGCGTACGTGAAGATGAACAGGTTAGTAGAAAACCAAGGAGCATGGAAGCTTCCCAGTTGCGTCAAGTGACCTGATAAGTATGATGATGATTCCCTAAAAGTTGGCCCCAAAATCATGGATGCGCAATATAAATAGCAAAGTATAATATTATCAGTATAATATTGTTATCCAAGCCTTTACACAATCCCCCTCTCTTTCTACCTCTTGAAACAGTAAAACTCTGTGGAAAAATTATTTAACTTACGAAAATGTAGAATTTCTCATTTTGCTGCAATCAATCTTTTTTTTAGTGATTTCTAGTAGTATGTTAATACAAACATTTCTAACTCAGCCGATGACATCGGTATTTTTATCCAAGTGGTTCGCCTTTTTATTTTCCCCTTCGTTCAGTCGCGACCCCGCCCCTGAAATCTGTCCGCTGCGCATCACTTTCATCCAGCAGTTCTCCTTCTTTTTTCTAGTGATGAGATTTCTGTCAAGGACTCGTTTCGTTTCGACTCGCATGTTCGTCTTCTATCGAACCTTCTACAGCGGTGCCCATCAGCATCGGATGATTATATGTGTGTGTTGGTGTGGAAAGAGAGAATGCTACTAGAAAATGCATACGTCTACGTCATACTCCTTATTTTGCCGCTTCGGAACCCTCCTTCCGTAGCCCCTCCTGCGGAAGATGTTACCCCTTTCCTTTTCGTTGCTTTTTGGCTGATGGTGGCATGTGCCGTGGCCAAAAATGGCTACAGGGGAGCTGTGACGTCAAACAGCGTGTCGAATATCAGCGACATTTGAGCGTTGTATGTGTGGAGCAAAGGAGGTTTGGTTCGAGATTTGGATTGGTGTTAAGCAACTGTTTTTCTTACGCACATTTCATTGAAGCGCGCATGCGCTAAACAATTGCCAATTACAGAAAATTTTTTTTCAAACGCAAGAGAAGATAGTTATAGTAGTAATGTTAAAAGAAAAAGAGTCCTCCTTTTTAATCTCCAGCAGGGGGGCATAATGGTATTTAGAATACTTTAGGATCTATCTTCACATAATAAGTCAATTGATCTCCAAACATACTATTGAGAAAGTAGTTGCGGTCAAAACAGCACATTAAACACCGTTCTTTTCCTTGTTAGAAATATCCTTTAAAGTTTGTTGCTATTAAATATAACTTTCAGCTGTATCCATACGTTTTGCATATGTGGCCTGGATCTGTTATGCGTGAGAGCTTTTCACATTTGGTGCAAGAAGTCCCTGGTTCGATCCCAACCCGTGTAAATTTGTAGTGATCGACATCGTGTGTATGAGTTCACCCACATACTCATTACATCATAAGGGGCCGCGGTGGCTCAGTGGTAGAGCGTTCACCTTGGCGCTTGAGGTCCCGGGTTCGATCCCAGCCCCCGCCAAGTGAACTTTGTGGTGGATAAACACTGTGTGCGTGAGTTTCCTCGGGGTTCTCTCGTTTCCTCCCATTTTCTTCATTCGACTATTTCATTCATTACTCATCATCACCGTCTCCTTTAGCCTAACCGGCATAAACGTGGGACGTAAAACTCAAACATTTCATTTTTTCATTACATCATATCTTTCATTATCATTCGCTTTCGTTAATTATCTGTCTTTGTTAGTTTATAGAGCACAAATGTGGAATGTTAAAATAGAAATTTCGTTTTTTCTTTTTTCTTTTTCTTTTTCTTTTTTTTTTTGAGCCTGAAAGTTTGTTGATTAAAATTTATTTATAAGTATATAGTCTAATTCTACTTTTTCTTGCTAAAATTGTCAAATCGAAAAATAAATTCAGCTTTAAAAATTTATTTCTTCAATAGAAAATTTATTCCCGCTCGTTAGAATTTTAACTTTGTACTACTACTACTACTACTACTACTACTACTATATAAGAGACTCACGGTAACATAGACTGTATAGCGTCTACGTGGTGGTTGACCGACCCGGGTTCAATCATCGATTGACTGACTCTCTGAGGTTCACTCAACTTCTTCAAGGTGAGTTTAGGGGAGCGCTAATTACCAATAGATGGCAGCACGTGTCTCCTATCTTTTCAATATTTTTGTAGGGAGCGACAATATTCGCAACAATTCGATTCAGTCAAATTCAAGAGATGAATATTCCAACTTTTTTTATCCTAAAACAAGTTGAGTCAAATAATCCGTGCAGTTTGTTTTTAAAAAATGTTTCTTTCATTATTGGAAGCATGTTTTTCTAGACAAAAATTAAATGCAGTCAGAACTGAATAAAACATAGTAATTAGAAAATGCACAGATTCAACTTGTTTAAGGATAAAAAGTTGGAATATTCATCTCTTGAATTTGATTGAATTGTTGCGAATATTATCGTTCCCTGCAAAATATATTGAAAAGATAAGATACAAAATAATTCTCTGATTATTTGTTCAACTTGTCTTTGGACAAAATTTGAGTATTCATATCTTGAATTTGATTAAAGTATTTTGAATATTATTGCTTCCTACAAAATACATCGAAAAGATAGGAACGTGCTGCCATCTATTGGGCAAAGTCAAACCTTTACACTGACTTCAAATTATGTACCTGGTGCATGCTGGCTAACTAAAGGACCTGGAAGCGTGGTACTGATTACATCGTCTTCATGAGTACCAAAATCAAGAAAGTGCTGGAGCCTTTGTCTCCACACACATCCTTTGGGATTCATGACCTGTCCCGAAACTGAGGCAATCTTTATTTATTTATTCACTTATTTACTTTAAACATTTGCATAAGTACAGTAATTGTGTTGTGACTACGGTAAATAGTATACTAGTGAAAACTCAAATAAGTAGAGTGAAATATTCTGTAAATAAATTTGGTAGAAGTTCGTAATTATTTTAATGAAAGTGAAGGTTTGTTAATTAAATTTTATTGTATCACAACTGATTTAAAACTTGTATTCTTCTGGTCATTGCATAGTTTTTTTTTTTCTTTCAATTAACTTTAGCTTTAAAGAAAACAGTAAAATAATTATGCCTTCAGTTTTATCGAAAAGAAAGACATAGCATATCCCGTTTTATCATTTTATAGGGTTTTATTGCCCCCCCCCCCCCAAAAAAAAATACAAATTCATTCTCCTTCAAGCTTTTGAAGTGCGAGGTCTTGTTAATAAGTAAAGCTAAGTGGACGGACTGGAAATTTAAAAAAAAAGTTATTTTTAAATCATCGCAGATGAGGTCTTAATAGACATGCATTAATGAAACTTGAAACATTTTATGCAGAATAATCGAAACTTCCATAATAAGTATAGGTTAGGCACGTCAAACGAAAAGAAAGTTGAGCGGAGAAGGGGGAAAAGAATTTTCATAAATTTTCTGTGAAAATTTGAGTTTTCTTCCCTCTTCTTCGCCATCCTACTAGGAATCGAATCTGGGATCCCATGCACTAAAGGCGCGCGCACGTAATACAGGTCGGGAACGCCGTTTAAGTCTAAAGGTTATATCCTGCGCCTAACCTTTTAAATTCCATTCCATTGATAGACAAATAAGGACATTCGGCATAGAAACAGCAATAATGATGTTAAGTGACAAAAATATTATTCTCAAAACAAATATATGAGTTGCCAACAGTTATATAGTTCTTCTATAAAGATATTGCTGGATTCAGAATTAGGTTGGTACATTTTTTTGCTTTCCTTTCCGTGTTGACCTGTGCGTTTTATTCTTTTGCTATCATTCGACGCCAACACAAACAAATCGTTCATGAAGGCATAAACATCCAGTTACGATGAATAGCAGAGTAAATTTAGCTTCTCAGCAACAGATGCAAGACCTCTTACATCAGCCTCCACGAAAACTCGTCTGATATTATCTGTATTACTCGTAGTAGATGTTGGTTCGCGGATATACAGTAGTCAAACTCTCTCTCTGCCCCTTTCATTTATGATTCTATTCTGATTCTATACATGCTATTATTTTTTTAATGGGTTGGTAATCTAGAATAGTGCATGTAGCTCAATACGAAGTGATAACGAGTGTTCAGTTTAACTACTGCATGACTTCATATCCTGATTTCTATTTACGAAATATCAAGAAATTAAAATTGTTTTTTTAAAATACTTTCCGGAATTGATAAGCGTTGTAAAGATTTGACGAAGTTAAAAGTTAGGGATAATAAACCCTAGATATCGATATTTTTGTATATCCGTATGTAAAAATAGAGCAATGTTCAAAATCTTTTGTTGTCGAGGAATTTGATGTTTAAAAATATATTAAAAAACGATAATCATGCCTGTTATTCTGTATGATTGCGAAACATGGTCGCTTACTTTGAGGGAAGACTGAAAGTATTTGGAACAAGATCCTAAGACGAATATTTGGTCCCAAGAGGGATGGGAATGTGGGGAATGGCGGAAACTTCATGAAGAGGAACTGCAAAATTTATGCCGTTCACCAAACATTGTTAAGAGACATTAAGTCTAGAAGGTTCAGGTAGGCAGATGATGTGGCCCGAATGGAAGAAAGTAGGAACGTATTCAAAGTTTTGACTGGAAATCCAATCGGAAAACGACCATTAGGAAGACCTAGACGCAGATGGAGTGATAGTGCTAAGAGAGTACAAAGTAGATACTGTATTCAGTTAACTAAGAATAGAAATCAATGAAGAGCTTTTGTGAACGCGGCATTGAACCCCCGGGCATCATAGGCTATAGAGTGAGTGAGTTAGTTAAAACGCTTTAACGGGTCGAGAGCAAATTTTTGTCTTTATTTGCAAATGATATTTCCGTTTAAAAGATAAATTATTAACAGTTTTACGTAATACTTTTTATCTCGTATACAGTAGGAAAAAAATTCATTTTTATATTTAATTAGGAAATGTTTTTTTTTTTTTTACATTAACATATGTATTTATATTCTAATTTTACGTCAGTTTTCATCAGTTTCAAGTTTAGTGATAACAGTATCAGTTAAAAATTACGTACCTATAAATTTTGATTTATACACCTTTCTCGTGGCTATATGGTTAACGTATTCGCTTTTGATGTGGAAAACCTGGCTTCGATTCCCAGTGTAACCTCATGTGGTTGGGATACCGCGTTAAGCTGTAAGTCTACTACTCATATGGTCTCGCTACTGAAAGAGGATCTAGACTTCAATCCAAAAATTCTTGATTTGATAAATTTGCTGGTTGTAGCTTAAGGTATATGTAAAGGCTCCAGTATTGGCAACAGATACGAGCACGTATTCCCCATCTTTCCAATGTATTTCGTAGGAAGCGACATTAGTCAAAATAATTGAATGAAATTCTAGTTATGAATATTCAGACTTTGTCCAAAAATAAATTGCATCCAAAAATAAATTTAATCAATAAAATTAGAAAATAATCTGTGCAGTTTTTTATTTTGTTTTACTGATTGTATAAAGCATTCAATTTTACTCTTCGGCAGCATTTTTCCAACAATAAAACTCTCTCAAAAATAAAAGAAACAAAACATCATAACAGTTCACAGATTATTGTCTAATTATTGATTCAACTAATCTTTGAGCAAAGTATGAACGTTTATCCCTGAGTTATTGTGAATATTTCTGAATTTCACAGGATTATTGTGAATATTGTCACTCCCTACAAAATACATTGGAAAGATAAGGGAAACATGCTGCCACCTGTTCGTGATAAACGCTCCTTCAAACTCAACTTTGATGTTCCTTTTGATCACTGAGGCGGGATCTAAAGTTGGATCCAAAATGTCCCTCGAATTTTTTGTTTTACGCTTAGTACCAGTGGATTCCTGGATAACCTCTTCATTTTGGTATAAAATCTATTCTAATATTATCTATCAATTGTATCTTTAAGAAGTAACACTGTCCGACCCATTAGAAATCACTAGTATTTGCAATACTGCTCTGTGTAGTCTTTTCTCATTCTATCATCTCCCTAAACAAAACAATTTCTTATTAATTTTTCCTAATTATAATTTCTCTTTTTTAAGCTTCCCACATATTTATCAACACTTCCTGATTTGTGTTCGTTCCAACTAGCTATTTTTCTTCATGTCTCAAAGCACCATTTCGAATGGCTTCAGTCGTTTCTCATCATCACAGGGTCCACGCTTCTGGTCTCAGCACAACAATATTCTATAATAAATATTTAAATCTTTTTAGCAGCTTTTTAATAATCATCGATAAAAAAATCTTAATACTGAAAGTTTGTCTCGCTTTTTCAGTCCTAATTTTTATATCTGTTGCTACCAAGTGGGAATAAGATAGTGGTTAGCGTTCTTGCTTGGCAATCGGATGGTACTGGTTTAGAAACCAATGGTTGACCACTCTGATTGAAATATTTACAGGTTGCTTCCTTGTGCCACCAGGTGAATGGTGTGATAGTATAAAACCTTGTTGCAGACTTCTTTCTTGTTATTACTTCTTCATTTTCACGAGTCAATAATCTTTTATTTCATTTCACTTCATTTTATTCCCATCATAGCTGGCAGCGAGATTATTTCATGGCTCATAACGTGGCGAGTGTTTCAAAATAAAATGATCTCACATGTATCTAGAAGTTTTGTTATGCAAATAAAGTCCTGTCCTAGATTTGATTCCCGGTGGGGGCACTCGGTCGATAAAGTGTAAAACGCTTTGTCAGGCCAGCCAACCTAAATGAGGTTTTCCTGGGTTTTCCTCATTCACACCAAGCAAATACCGAGGTGGTACCTAGCTTATAGGTCCCACACTGCTTCCTTCCTTCCCCAATCCTTTCTTCCTTCCCTTTCCCGGATAGTGTGCTCGCCGAGGGACGTCATCCCTTAAACATGACGGGCTAAATGGCCATAGTTGCCGAAAACCCAGAAATCCAAGTCCTAAATCCAAATAAATTCCATAGTGAAGCAGAAGTAACTAACTCGCCAGAAAAAAAGTTGTTCGAGAGCTTGCAGTCTGGGTTTCCTTTGCTTAGCAACTGTTTAGTAATATGTAATAAACAATTGACGAAATAATATGTGAGTATGTATTATAAAAATGTAATATCCGTCGATTTTGAAAATGTTTTAATCAGATCTATATTTTTAAAGGGTATATAGACCTTATATATATACCTTTAAAATTTACGATTAAAATCTTCCTTCGTCCACCGTATACTAGATATTTCACCGCAAAACTCATCAGCATCTTTAAAAACTGTACGATTGGTTCTGTAAAGATTTTAAACTTAATATCTAATTTAATTTGCTAACAAATTTCAGTGGGAGATATAATAGGATTTCTCTCTATTAGAGAAGAATACCTAGAAATATAATTTTTTAAATAAATTTTATAAGCTTATTTCAGTTCAAAATTATGATGCGGAGACTACACTATGAACAGTTTTCCAAGATTTATTTTTCTTCGCAAAGCCAGAAGCCTCGTTTGAGTGATTTATAATAGCTTGAAATGGAAGTACGTCTAATATATTTTCTGGAAATAAAAGTTAGAATGTACGGTCTCCAGTATCTATTCGTATGATTTTTTTTTTTTTTAACGGATAAGCATATGAACAGAAAATATGAATGCAAGATGAAACTGTTAAAACTAGTTTGTTATATCATCCTCCTGCAACAGCTGAGATTAATCAATTGCGCACGTATCTATAGTTACACAAATCTTATTTCTAAGCGGGGACTTCAAACGTTTATAATCGTACTTTATGATATGGGAAGTATTTATTATTTTTGACAATTCTCGCGTCATTACAATTTAAGTATCCGTGCATTATTATTTCCCACAAGAGCGTGTGTTTTTCGCTAAACTACAATCAATAAACCAATTATGATTACGGACCTAATAGAAATTTGCTCAGTTATTCAAAGATAGGAACAGCTCCTTGTACGTATTTTGCTTGGGACAGACACATTCTTAACATCCGACTCATCTCTTGTTGAATGGCATCAACCTGATCTTCTTTAGTTTGTCGGCGGAAATTAAAGTGATATCTGAGAAGACAGAAGAAAAACAATCCTCTAACCTTGAGTCTCTCCGTTATATGGAAATTAACCTTCACACAAGTCGAGAGAGATTTTTGTGCCGTAGTTGAATTTTAAATTTTCTTTGTCTTAAAATTTTGATTAGAGAGTGGGATCTTTTTCTGCTTTTCTTTTTTAATAAAAAAAAAAAAAGACAAAATGTGTCAAGGGCACACTCGACCTGTTTATTAATTCAGGTAATTTTAAAAGCAAGATGCACTCGTCATCGTCAACTGTCTGCCAGAGGAAGACTTCTCTTTTTTTTTTTTTTTTTTTTTTTGACGAATCTTGTTAGATTCTGTGACTTGTCACATGTGTCACTTCCAAAACGAAATTTAGTTCATGTTTAATATTCACTATTTAGGGATTGGTTGATAGGATTCTGAATCGTTCACTTAACTAAAAATTAGTCGCAGAAGGTTAATTTAGATATATATATAATATCTACAGTATATCTAAATCTATGTCAATCTAGGTTATACCGGGTGTTCAGGAAGTAACTATGCAGTGTCATGTTGTGGTGTGCTAAGTGATGACTGATATGATTGTCAATTAGCAATACAACATTTTCCATTGTTTAACATATTTGAGCCATATTTGAACCATATTTGACCAGGTATTTGTACGGTATGTTAAGCAATCGAAAATATTGTATTACTAATTGACAATCATATCAGTCATCACTTAGCATACCACAACATAGCACTGCATACTTACTTTCTGAACACCCGGTATAATATTCAGAAACAATTAATTCACGTACCGTTATTATTTCTTCAGTACTGATGCGTCCCGTCTTGGCTAGGAGTTTTAGCATTCTTTGTCGTCCTGGAGAGACTTAGGTTCGATTCCCTTTGGAAGACGTATCATTTTGATCTCATATCTTATAAATATGATCTTCATGTCTTTTAAATAACTCATATACTGAAAATGGAATTAAAAACGCAAGGAAGCAACACGGCTGAATTGTTTACCACAATACAGTGAAACCTGTTTTAAGTTGATTACAAATATACTAAACCCTAGTTTTTCAACTTTTTTTTTTAAGTGGTGGTCAATTTTATTAGTCAGAATGTCCTACTCTTGTTCTCTTCGAAGGAAAATTTATCATCCTTTAATTATCTATATGCCAGTGGATATATCAGTATATTTATTTTTAAAATTGTAATAATTAAAATTCACTTAATTTTAATATAGCTCTTAATTGGAGAAAATACATATTTTTTAAAAAAGGCAATTGAAGGCCATCGAGAATATTTTCTAAAGATATATAAGCTATTAGAATTATTATAGTCTTTATTATATTCAATTCTGTATACGTATTTGATTTGATTTGATTTCTTTTGAGTTAAGCGTCTCTTTCAGCAATGAGGCTATATGATACGTGGGTCTGCAGCTTAACGTTATATTCGAATCACATGAGCTCCGGCCTGGAATTGGACCCGAATGTCTCACACCATATACCTATTTGAAATTCTCATCTGTAGTGCGTGCTACTCAGTTTACTTCCATTTATTTATTTATTTATTTATTTTGAATTAGTGTTCAATCTAAGAGGATTACAAAGACAGAACTAGAGGACAATTTGTGGTCTGCGGGTCCAGTTTGAGAAATGCTGCACTATGTCGTACTATTATTTATCTATAGTTGGCATAAGTTGGACGTTTATGATGGTATCCAGAATGTCAGCTTGAGATTACTTCTACTATATAACATACAGTTATGTATCTTCTCTTCCACACACTATTCAACCAAACTTCGAAGGTGTTAATTTAAAGGTTTTAGTGTGGTAGCATTGTTGATGGCAATGCATGAATATATTCAGATTCAGAAGACCTGAGTTTTAGCACCGGTATTGAGTATTTTGAGCAGTGTTGACTAATATTATTACAGTACACACTCAGAAAATAAGTCCTGAGTTTGATCCTGGAATTATAATGTGTAAATCTGATACCATATGCACCTTTTATAGTCGCACCACTAAACGAGAGTTTTTTGCGGCTGTGTGGTTAGTGTGCACATCTTCGGCGAGGAAGACCCGGGTTCGATCATCTGTGGGAACTTATCTGGTTCCGATTCATGTTTAGGTTCACGTCTCATATTATTGCCTCGCTGCTAAAAGGGACGCTAAACTCAAATAGGCCTACCAACTAATCAGTCCCACCAATAACTGAAGAGCTCCTGCTTGTGATGTGTTAGGCAACCCACACATCAATATTGTACTGCAGGTTTGCATAAACTACAGGGGTACGGGCTATTATGAACATGCGGCATTCTGATGTAGGCGTAGTTATTTTGAGTTTTCATTATCGTTATATCTACAATTGAGTTAAATTTAAAGTACATATATGAATTCTGAGTAATAAAAAGTGTCATATACGAAATATCATGGTTGTGTAATAGAGTCTGCCACAGAAAAAGATAACTAATAAACTAACTCTGTTTGTCCTATGGAACCCAGAGGTTCGATGCCGCGTTCACAAGAGCTCTCCATTGACTTCTATCCTTAGCCAACTGGATCCAGTTTCTACTTTGTATTCCTATTTCTGCGAGATCTATCTTAATATTGTCCTCCCATCTACGCCTAGGTCTTCCTAATGGTCGTTTCCCAATTGGACAGTTAAGACTTTGATAGCGTTCCTACTTTCTTCCATTCTGGCTACATCATCTGCCTGCCTCAACCTTCTAGACTTGATAACTCTAAGAATGTTTGGTGAACGGCATAAATTTTGCAGTTCCTCTTTATAAAGTTTCCGTCATTCCCCACATTCCTGTCCCTCTTCGGATCAAATATTCGTCTTAGGATCTTGTTCTGAAATTCTTTGTCTGCGTTCTTCCCTCAGAGTAAGTGACCATATTTCACAACAGAGGAAGATAACACATTTTATATGGAATATGTATACTGGATGTATAAAAATTCCGAGTTCATATAGGCCAATTCCATTAGGAGTAAAGTTTAAAAAAAATGAAAGAGAAGAAAGTTGTTGAGAATAGGTGGGTTTTAATCTAAAATGTTGGATTTTCTTGTTTAGTTCAGCAGACTCTTTCCTTGCGCTCATCCGTACCAACAATACAACATTACTGGGAAACGGGTTCGAGATGTTCAAGCTTCCCTCGCACAACAATGCACGTATCCTCTGTGTCACTTTTGTGTGCCTTACGTTGCATTTGAAGAGCTTGCTGAACTGAAAACGTTGCATTTCCATTTATCACATAGGACTTTACAGGTATGGAGGCCAAACTGCTGGCACGATTAAAAAAAAAAAAAAAAGTATTTTAAATTCGCAACAACTTATTGCTAACAATATTTCTCTCTCTCTATTTTGTCACATCCTTATGCATAATAGAGTTGGTCTTATGATCGGGACTTTTGATATACCCGAAAAATATGCTATTTTTTTTTTTTTTTTTTTTGTTGTTCACTGTTAGGGTTAGGTACACGAGACTGTGTCATCTCGAAAAGGTGTCGGGTGAAAGTGTTAGCTCGCCTCGGAAAGTGTATCTGTTTCTGCTGCAAGAGTTCTCCCTTGTCTAGTACGTATTTTGTCGACGAAAATGCTGTATCATCTCAAAGGCAACCTTAGTCATTATTTATCCAATGGTTTAAAAGAGCTTTTCTTCCTCTGTTAATGTCCACTGTATAAAATTCCCATCCTCCTTTATCCTTTCGAAGTGGAATTTCTAAAAATAATAATAATAATAATAATAATAATAATAATAATAATAATAATAATAATAATAATAATAATAATAATAATAATAATAATAGTAATAATAATAATAGTAATAATAATAATAATCGAAAGTGCAGTTGCAATGAAAGTCATCAGTTGTGAAAAAAAAGTACTGATGTAATTAGTGTTGCCCATGAGACAAAAAAGTTCTCGAATCTCATGGGTAACACTTGTTCACCCAGGTCTTATATCTCAAGCACTGTTCTAGTGTTACAAGATTCATAATATAAAAATATAAAGTGATAAAGTGATTTTAACGAACACAAAGAAGAGTAATTACTATCAACATTTAAAGATATTCAAGTCATTACACAATATACCCCAATAATAATAAATTTGGTTTAAATGTTCTTATACACATCTCTCATTCACCTCTCGTAATCTGGAACGATTCTGAGACATTCTAAATGAAATGAAGTTAAAAAAAACGGCATAAATTTTGTACATAAATTTACGAAACATGATGAGAAAATCTTTTCAAGGTTCGTTACGAGACGAGAAAGAATTTTCCCGAGAACTGTGACGAGACAAGACACACAAATTTACGAGACTAGAAATTCTCATCTCGTGTCATCCTGTCTCGTGAGCAACACTTAATTGTAATGCCAGTGTTGGATGAATAATCTTTTATTACACATTTGCTAGTCTTTCAGCGCAGTTGTTTAAGTCTTGGTGCTTGTCCTTAAAGGCAACCCATGTATATATATATATATATATATATATATATATATATATATATAAACTTGTCAGTTGGAAAACATAAGTGACATAATCATATTTTCTAGGTAGTATATATGAACGGTGTATGTATGAGACAACAGGTGAAAGCGAGTAAGCGGCAAGGGGCTATTACGGACTAGAGGGAGCCTTTGCTAAGTACGAAGTTTTACTGACTCACGTAGCCGTACTGATATGAGCAAGGGGGACCCGAGAAGACTTCTATCGGGAAGACGAACTTAGGCTTCCGCAATCTTTTTCGTAAGAAGATTGAAGAAAGCGTTTGCGATTGCGAAAGTTCGACCAAGGCCTGCAGGTCGTGCGCCTCGTGATCCCTGCGGAGCCCCTCTGGTCTCGGGCCCTTGGCGATTGCCAAGTAGGCAATGTGGCCAGTCCGTGATGATAGGTAGCCTACGACTATTCTGAGATTTCAATAAATACTGGTGAATATTCTGATGTTGATTAGTGACGTTAAACTCCAAGTCATCGAAAAATTCTAATTGATTGGCCACTTAGTCTGTGAAATCATAATAGTACCAAAATGTATAGTAACGATAAATGGCTGAACACCTACCGCCCGTTTTAGAGCTTTACTGCAGCTTACGTGAGTAGTGTCGACTTAGAAAGTAAAAATAAAAATAAAAAATCAATATTTTAATTTTATTGAAACCTTTATGTTTATTTCACGCTTGTGAATTTCTTTAGTTTTGTTTTTGTATATCAACTTGTTAAATTGTTCAGACAAGCCGGAAAAAAAATAGCGTTATGTCTACATATGCAAATTACATTGTTTGTCTCCATTGTATAAGTTGCATGTCATCTAAAACTATGTATGCAACAAGTTGTAACAAACTGTAAAATCTTCCTATTACTTATGCTGATAAACCTATTTCTCTCAAGCTAACATTTTTCTGCACACGTCGAGATTTTAAATTTGAGATACCACAGGTAGTCCTTTTTTACGTTTGAGTACTCTCTCTTCCGTGATATATAAACTAAAGGCTTCCTAGTTTAATTCAGTTCGGTTGCTAGAAGCTAACATCTTAACCTTTCAGAGATATTTGAGCTTAAACTTGCAGGACAGGATTGAAAGGAATCGGATATGTTTAATCTATATAGAGATTCGGTCCATCCTGCCCATCTAATGGTCTTTCCAAATACCCAAACTTCTAAGTATTACTGGCGAGAGAGGAGGCGTAACCTTCTAAAGACTTTTTTTTGTATGAAATCTCCGAAAAATAAGTCGAAAATGTAAGTTGATATTTGACGCAATATTAGGTATAGATAGGGTCACAGAACTTACAAAGGTGTAGCTTTTTCTTTTCTTTCTTTCTTTTTCTTTTTTCTTTTTCTCTTTTTCTTTTTTTCTTTTTTCTTAGCGTAGCTGTGCATAATGATTGAACTACTGTGGAGGTCACTTGGCTTGAAATTTCATAATTAATTTACATTAGCTTGAAATACGTATGGGACTTATAGATTGCAATATTAACGTTATTGACTATGATCACATTTTGTCTTCTATGGTCTATGCAACACAAAATATGTGTCTGATTTCATTATGAATCAATCAGGACAAGCACACTATTTCTTTCTCCAATTTTTCGGACCACTAAATCATGACTGGCGGAGTATTCCATAGTGCTTATTTATACATAGATGATTGACTATATCATTGTGAAAAACAATCAGTGTCATTACGTTTTGAAGATAATGTTCAAAGTCCCTTTCTGCTTCAGTAGGTGCAATGAATTCTGAAGTTCCAATTTTGCACTGTTTTAGCACACACATGTTACACGGTAAATTCGCAATGGCGACTTTAATATTTTTTCAGTTTGCGAATTGTTTGCGGCTTAATCTCATATATGTGAGAGTTGACATAACCTCTCTAGGAAATAATCCATGGAGGGGTGGGGGAGATCACATGATGTGGACGGTCAGTTCACATAATCAATTGTGGACTGAATGCATCCGGGGAACTTTCGTGCAGTAAATTCAGAGGAATCCATCTCATCCGCCGAAGCAGAGGAATACATTTGAATGATATTATATTCAAACGTTAATGCCGTTAACTGCTTTTCATAATTAACAAAAAACATTGTAATTTATTGTTCATTGTTTTCTCTCCCATTTTACAGTTCCATCGTTTGTTCTGTTACGAGTATTGTATACCTCGTAAGATATAAAAGAAATTACACATACCGTTAACACTCCGTCTAGCTTTATGTATTCTTCTCTCTGCATCCTGGTGGCTGTCTTCTGTTGAGGGCTGTCAAAATGTTAAAAGTGAAGTAATTCTACCAGACTTGGCCCTGATCCTGCTTTCATCCAACAAGAAGATACCCTACGAAGAGAGGAAAGGAGGGGGAGGAAAAGAAAAGAAGGCTAAGTGCCAAAGTAGCACCTGTGTGTCAAGTGACACAAAAGTTTCTCTTTTTTTCTTTCTTTCTTTCTTTCTTTCGTACAAGCTCTCTGCTCCTGTAGCAACGACTCAACTGCGGAAAGTTGCTAGGTACCGCTCAGTTCCTTCTCTTAAAGCCCATTCCAAAATTCTGTTCTTACATTATCATTTTGTATCTGTGCCATAATGTTTGCTATTTTCGGTGCTGAGACACTGAAATTCGCCAATTAGGTCGACCAAGTGAGAAATTGGAGTCGAAAAGAGAACCTGGTTAGTTACATGTGTGGCACGGAAGAAAGTTCTAAATATTCATAATAATAGTTCAAAGAAAAAGAAACGACACGAAAGAAGGCCAGTGTTGTAACTTGAATGTTTAACCATTCTAAAATAAACATAATACACTTTTGCAGTGAGGATACACGTAGAAGGGGAGATAGAAATGATGCTTTATCTGTTCATAGTTTTCTCCCTACCTTCCTAGTGCTAATGTATGTGACGAATAGAGAAATACTTCTGTGATTGAGAGCACCATTTGTTAGCTGATGTTCGTCCAATTGACCATAGGGATTTGCCCTCATTTATATGTAAAACATTTCGTTCTTTCAACACAGTCCGAAAGCAAAAGAAACAAACAAATGCGATTGGAGGCATAAAATAAGGTCTGGCAAACATGACGTCATTAGCTGACCTCATCATGACCACCACGTCGTCTTGGCGAGTCCTCCTTCCTTTAACCTTATTTGCGAATTCTCCAAATTCCTTCATTCTCTGCATGCCCTTGCTACTATACGAAAGCGACAAAGACTGTCTGAGATTACAATTATAGTCTAAAAGGGGGAGGAAGGTAGCGGCAGTGCGCCTATTCAGGTGACGGACCGGCCGGCGAGCTACGTCCCTGGCTGCTGTCGTTTACAAGAATATCCCCCTTCACCTACCGACCGAGGCGCCCTTTGCGGGAGGCTCGAAAAAGTCACAGAAACAAACGAGAGAGACGTCGACAGGCTCAAGACGGCGACGACGGACGATGGGGGTCTTTTTTTCGACACGGCCCTAAAAAAGAAGGACCGTGAAAAACACTTGACATACGTCCTTGGCCGCGAACTGACCCCGTATACTACATTATTACTACTCGAGAGGGAGGGCAACTGACATGGGGTTGGTGTTTTCCACTTTTGTCGTGTTTGTGGGCGTGGCTGAACTTGCTGCCTGTATTAGACACATTCAACTGGGTACACCCCCACCGTGGACACCACATCGATTAGTGCCAACACCAAAACGACGACCTTCACAAGTAACAACACAAAGCAAGGAATTTACATCAAGGTCAACTGATTTATCGGTTCTGCCAAAAGCTGAAATTGCCTCTACAAATCAGTTCAATGGTGGGTCGCAGATATTTGCTGGTGTTGCTAGTGTCAAATCGGAGAAAACAGGTGTTGGCAACTTATCTGAAGAATCATTATCTTTGTCATCTACAAGATTGGCACAAGAGTCTGCTTCATCCGTTTCTACCACTGCAGCAAGCAAGAGCGATCTTGAGTTGAAAAATGAGCAATCATATATTATTAACCATCAAACATCTTCAGCAGCCAGTAAGATAGAATTGAATGTTTCATTGGAGAGAGAAACGTCAATAAAGCAAGAAATACCTAGAGATGTCGACAATGAACAATCAATTAATAGGGTGTCGTTTCCGGCCCCACCAAGACCTTTGCTGGATTCTTCATCAAGTACCATAGTCAAAGAAACACAACCGAATGAAATCGGTTCAGTGGAAACAAAGAAAGAAGAGACTGTGAAATCGTCTGTCCATCCTGTTCAGACTCCTACTGCCGCCACCGGTGGACAAACGTATAAAATGCGCCCCATGATCATTCCATCGGAGTCAATACCTCAAAAGTCAGACTCTATTCCCGTAACTGAAGAAGCACCTAAGCCATCGAAAGAGACCATACAACAACAACAAGACAAGGAGTTACATACCTCAACGGCTGAGGGAACAAGAAGAATCCAAAGAGAAAGTAACGCTCAAGTGGATTCTGTAAGGGAACGACCTGAGCAGGAATCTACTGGCGCATCTTCAAAAAAGACAGATTTAGAATCGGGACAATTGCCTTCAATCAGGCAAACGACAGAGGACCAATCACTGACAAAAGACAAACAGTTCGGAACAGAGGACACGGTTTTGCTGAAAGCTTCATCATTACCTTCTTCTTCTTCTTCTTCATGTTTACCGCAGTCTTCTCCTTTAGTTGAGCAAAGTAAAAGCGATCGATCAGAAACTGTTCAAACATCGGAAATAGCTGCTGGAGACAATGACGTCGTACGGCCATCGCCATTATCTTCCGGTTTGTCGACAAGATTGACGAAGGAGGAAGAGTGTAGTTCTGGTCCAACTAAGGAAGATGATGCTAGACAGTCATCTGTAAAAACAACAAATCAAGCAAAGCAGCAAGAGAATTCTGGGAAAGCCCGGCCACTAAAACGGGAAAGTTCAACAGAGCTAAGTACTCCGATACCTAAGCAACATTCAACGGAATCAATTGTTTCCGTGAAATCTTTCGGTGTTCTTTCTCAAGCTGAGGCTGCGACTAGCGTTCAGACCAATTCTTCTAAGGAGGAAACCAAGCTAGATACAAGTGTTAGTGTCGTCAAACAGGTGTCCACTGAAAAAGAGGCAGCAAAAGAGTCGGTAACCGAATCTGTTGATGATAATAAAAAGTCTCCGAAACCTTTGACATCTGATGTTGAAAAATCATCTGTGAGTGAGCCGTCACCTGTTGATTCTTCGGTGCTAGCTGGTGGTTGTGTTGGTAGTGATATTAGTACTCGTGTTGATAGTAGTGTAAGTGCTCCGCAAACGATCGAAAAGGAATTCACCAACCGTGTTGAAAAAGAAGAATCATCATCAGAAAAGAAAAGTAGTGTTTCGGTGCCGCCGCAATCCAAAAAATCCCAAGTACCGGAAGAAGGGGGCCAACCCAAGAAGACTGATGCTCCTGCTGTTGCTAGTGGACAATCGGTGACACGTGCTGCTGCACCAGAGAAAACAACACCAAAACCTCAACAGCAGGAAGAAGAAAGCGGAAGTGAGTCTACCACTTCCACAACTACTGGAACCGATTCGGTAAGCTGCCAACGCATTTTTCACTGCATACCTTAGTACCTTCAACTATACCCACGTAGTACTATTTCTTGACTCCCAAGTATGTGTGTTTACTTTGTGTTCGCATATGTTTGTCTTTAAGAACACCCACGCATACATAAACACCAACAAATCCCAAAAAGAAAAAGAGTACATCCAAACAACTTGACTTCAGAAATATGAGTTTACTTGAAGGTGTAGAAAAACAAGAATTTAGTGTATCGTCCTCCGCAGTGATTTTTATAGCATTTCGTTTTTAAGTAAACTAGCCGTGTGTATGTGTGTGTTTATTTCAAGAATTGAAGTGCGTCTGCGCAAACGGGATGGGAGGGAGAAGCATGTTTTTCAATACCGGTTGTTATATATACTGTGTTATACATAGAGCACATTTTTTTTTTTTTTTAATTTGGGGGTAAAGGAACGGAACTTTGCTCTATGATGTATCCGTGCTTAGCAAAAGGCCGATTCCATTTTCTGATCTGTTTAAATTGTTTGCTTACAAAGACGTTATTGATCTATATATAGACTCGTAACAGAACAACTCACAAAGGGCTATGGGCCGTGGAGGCTTAGTGGTAGAACGCTCTTCTCTGGCGCGCGAGGCCCCTGGTTCGATCCCAGCTTCCACCAACTCGGTTTTGTGGGGTATAAACACCTTGTGCAGTGTTTTCTCGGGATTTTCTCCTTTCCTCTCACTTTCTTCGTTTTACCGATCCCTTATCCTCGGTGTATCTAAACTTTTAAAAAATGCTACGAGTATATATGTTTTTCTATACCCTGAGTTCACTACCTCTTAGTACAGACAGGTTCTAAATTATCTCATAATTCTAGGTCAATGCCGAAAATCAAATCCAGGACCACACACGCTACCCATTAGGCTATACGGTAGCACTGATTCATACCTATATATGCAAAAATTAATTAACGTTCATATTAAGAAATGAATATAATTAAAAATCAACTACTATGATTTGTTTTTGTTAGAGTTAAGTGTCCATTTTCAGTACTGAGATTATATGAGACGATTACCTCCAATTTAAGGTGGATTACAAACTACCGTTTAAAAATTTCTAAATATATGTGTGGAGGAGGAATATAATTTCGTAACATCTCTAGTGTGATTTCTAAAAGTTGTTTTATATTGCTGTATTGCAGTATAGTTTGTTTATATCCTCCTCCGGCAAAGGTTGTGGCTTCTTGACACTATAGGAAGTAAATGCTTTGTTTCGGAGCAATATTCATTGGCGTTTATACCTGACTACCTGGGTAATGAAGCTATAATTACACAATTCTTTATACGCGGTATCTCTATTTTTAATCTGTTCCTTTATACTCCAGCTCTTATTCTACGGCAGAGCTGGTCATTTTGCAATCGGAGCGGCTCAAATTCACTATCTAGATGAGGCTCACGCTAGCACAGATTCACTCACTATGCTCGCGCTGACTAGTCTCATTCGGGCTCGCGCTTACTTGTACTTTGGCTCAGGAATTTGGACATGTCTCCTTTTCAGTTTGCTATAGCCTTTTTAATTATGGAGGAAATTAACTGGCTACCCCTTTCGTTCTCTATTTGTTAAATGTCCTCACCTAGTTATGTTAGAATGGAAGGAGACGAATCTGAACTTAGGCTGAACACTGAATCATAGGCATGTTATCTTCTTAATTTTAGCTTCTCGAGCAACTGTAGATGTGCAGAAAGTCTTATAATCGTGAATATAATGAATAATTTCCTTAATTCAATTTTTTTTCGACAAAAGGCCCTTAGAATAGCAAAGGCGTATGCGCCCAAAGCTAATTTTGAGAAAACGAGACAAAGTTTTACTAAGCATGATATATCAAAATAGTAGATAAAACAGTAGGAAGTGTTCAGATGTAGACATTTCTTAATGTCTTTATTGATTATTTTGATATATCATGCTTAGTAAAACTTTAATTGCCTCTTTTTCTCAAAGTTAGCTTTTGGCGCATACGCCTTTGCTATTTTAAGGGCCTCATCATCTGAAAATTAAAGGATGAATAAGTAAAAGTATACCGTAAAAAAATAAATGAGTAGAAATTAATCTTTAGTTTGTTTCATTATCGGGCCTATGCCCTTTAGCTTAAAGGAGAAGAATGCCAAATGAAAATTAATGATTAGTATTTATGGAAAAAATGACTTAATGAGAAAGTGGGAGGAAACAGGACAACCTACCGGGCAAAGCATAGACACGATATTATCCGTTATAAACTCACATGGTTCGAGATCGAACCAAATACCGTTCTCGCCAGAGAGGACTGTACCACTGATCCACACGGAAATAATTTCGGGCATGCATCCATTAATGTGTGCAAACTGCAATGGCAGTTTCATCTTAAACCTAATTTTAAGACCTTTCCAGAAATTTCCCATTTTTATTAAATTTCTTGTCTCTCAAATTTTACGTATCAAATGTTGCTGTCTTGAAAATTACTTGGGCTTACGCAGTACCTTCATGGCTAGGTGCTGATTTCCATACATGCCAGTGATATGCATGTTCCCAGGTTCAGATCTATAGGTAGGGTCTATACAACGCCTCGTAAAGAGTCTATTCAATTTAACCATTTAACTCGCCTTGCAAATTGTTATAACCTTATCGCCTTAACGCACAAATGCATAGTGCACTGAAACTAAAGAAGCGTAGATACAAACTACAGTACTTACGCGACAGATGAACATCCCCTCAGCGCGATATGTACAGGTAATCTGATTGGTTGCCTACCTGTTGCTTGAAAACGTGTCGTTGTTATCGCAGAGCAGCGCTCTTATCAGTTTGTTTGTTATAATTTAACGTGAAAAATGGACTAACTAAAGAGAAATGAATTGTGGCTACGATTACATTGTAATAGTCCATGTTATTTATGATTTCTCTGTTTTGTAAGAACATTAAGATTGATCGTAATTTAAAACTAATTTCTTGAGTCTTACAAGCAGTCGTAGTTGAATTAAAAAAAAAAAAAAAACACATAGAATAGTACTGTATATTAAGTGTGGTTGCCTAATTTTTAATACCAAGAAGTTATTATATTTGAGTCAGTTGCTATTGGTTCCCAATGGTTTCCAGTCTATTGGTTACAGCATGTGCCTTAGGTGTACGAGATCCTGGATTCGATTCCCATTTGAAGAACGCACTACAGTAGTTTAGATTCCACTTTTTAAACTGTAGGTGTCGTCTTGTATAACTCCACTGCTGATAAAAAAAAAAACGTCAGCACAAACCAATTAATTTGAGTCAGCCCAGACGGATTTTTTTTTTCGTTCTTTAAATGAAGTTCCAGTTTTGCGTTCTATGATTATGCCCTGTAGGCTTAAGGAGACAAATGATTAATGAAAGGAAATGATAATGAAATAGGATATAGAGGAAACAAGGCAACCCCGAGAAAACTCACGGACACGATGCTGTACACTACAAACTCTCACGGCCTAGGATCAAACCAGGGGCTCTAATCACTAGAGGTGAGCGTTCTAACACTGAGCCATCCTATTCCTTTCTTTGATATTGCGTGTGTCGTTGGCGTTACCATAAGAACTCAATTAACCTTCTACAGTAAAATCCACTTGGTCTTCTGTGTTCAAAGATGGCTCTGATAAAGTCTTTAGTTAGGGGCATTTTCAGATATTTTGTTATTACTTAATTTCTGAAAATTTGTCGTCTGAGGTTCACTTGAACCTGGATTCTTATTGTTTACGGAAACGAAAATGGTTTGGGCCTTAGTCCCGGAACCTAAATAAAAGTTTTAATTCTGTGTGCTTTAGGGAGAGAACATTTCAGAATTATCTGTTCTGTTCATGGAACCGAAAACTGTAATTAAGCGTGCTTCGGGAAGAGCACTGAAATACGTTTTGACACAAGCCCATAGCTAGAACACTAAGACAGGGAATCCAAAATCATTTTTGTTTAGGGAGGGGGCTAGCTTGACTTCATTTTACATTCATACATACATACATACATACCAACAAACAACTGAAAGTTTTAAGGGTGTCGCAGGAATAAGCCTGGCCACCCCCTAGCTACGGGCCTGATTTGGCATATCGGTTCTAATCACAAAACTGGAAACTGTAATTCGGTATGTTTCCAGAAGAGAACCGAATTACATTTTGACATTATCACTTGCAGACGTCGTTTGCTCAAGATCGTTACAACATGCAAATCATATTAAGCATCTATGAAATGATAACTCGAGGAATCCCAACTACAGCAATTTTGTTTCAAAACCTATTTCTCTATTCTCTGTAATTTCGCTTCCACTTCAGAGCATCGGTTTCAGTTTCACAACTAGAACCGATTTTCTAGGAAAATTAGTTTCGGTGACAAGTTCGAAACCGTTTCTTATCAGAAAATAATATTAGGTCCAGCGCCTGGAGTCTATTATTATTATTATTATTATTATTATTATTATTATTATTATTATTATTATTATTATTATTATTATTATTATTATTATTATTATTATTAAATAGATTCTGGTTCCGCAACCCAGTAGAACCCATTTACGCCTTTCGGTTCCGTTATTGTTAACTAACTTTACTTGAACTTCTAAAAGTTAATCCCTGTATTAAATAATCCCGATTAATTGATCTGTACATCTTATTTAATTTGACAAACGCTTACAACCATCCTGAAAATCTATTTAAGCGACTAACAATGATCAATAAATTCGTCTGACAGTATAGAATTAAACCTAAAACAAGAAATAGTCACTCTTCTTTGCACAGAGAAGTACAAAGTATATTTTATCCTGTGATATTTATATCCTCATTTCAGAGCCTTATTTGACACATTTGCATCCTACAATACGTCAGTTTATTTTCTATTAAATGTATGCTCTTATTATTTTATAAAAATGGAGTTTTTTTTTGTGTATTTTGTACAGTGGAACGGATTTCGTGTGAAGTGGCTATTTACGTTTACGTTAAGATGGTTGCTGCCCTATATATCTTAATGGATCACGAACTCATAAGTGGATCAATGCTGAAGCGATACAACCTCAGAAATTGGTTGAGGCTCATTCAACAGGAAGATAAAACTGATTTAGGCAGATTTTCTTAATTTTTCTATAATCTATTTATTGGATATTTGTTGATTTGTATGTCCGGCCTAAAATACAATATGTTTCTTCTCTACGTTGTCTGGGGATTGAAATGAAATTTGTTTCTATTTTTATGAAATAGAACGCCACAATTTCCACAATATAGCACAGAAGTGAGAAATGGAGGATTAGATTTTCAAGAGTAAACTCACAATGAGAACAACTTTAGGTTTGAGAATTGTAGCATGAATGTGCTGATTTGTGTAGTTTTTCATTGGCTATTTATTGTAGGAAGCATTTGTACCGTTTACCAAACATTATTAGGGCCATCAAGTCTAAGAGGCTCTGGTGGGTATGTCGTGTTGTCGAAATGGAATAAAGTAGGAACACTTTCAAAGTTTTAACTGGAAATCCAATCGGGAAACGGCCATTAGGAAGATCTAGGTGCAGATGGGAGATCGATATGAAAATGGATCTTGCAGAGATAGGAATACAAAGTAGAAATTAGATCTAGTTGGCTAAGAACAGAAGTCAGTGGAGAGCTTTTGTGAACGAGGCATTTCATAGGCCTTCAAGATCCATAGGCCGTATAGTTAGTTTTTTATTATTTTAGTTTTTTTTTTATTATTTATTATTAGTTTTATTATTTTGTTTGGGTAGCACAGGCTTCAAATTTTTGTGTAGGTAATAGCAATGAATTATGTTGTGCTTTTAAGCAGTTTATTGTTATTTTATGCTCTTTAGCACTTTTTTAATTATTATTTTCTACTTTTCAATGCTTTTGTTCGAAGTCTGTTAATATATTTTTAGGTTTTTTATATGCTATATCTCATTAACTATACTTCGTACTGTTTTGTTGCTAGTGTCACAATGAAATCCTTGATTAGTGTATTTTTCAAGATCAATTTCGTGTTAATAGTTGACGTCAATGTTGTACGGCATACATTATTAGATTTATGAAAAAGAAAGTTTTTTTAAATAGATTTTCTCGAAAATTACACATGAGAATTTACACTGAACATATAATTTTGTTAAGCTGAATTAGATCTATATATGTGTATGTTCAATCTTTCGACATTTGTTCGTTAAACACTAATAACATTGTTCAGTACTTACTGTGCGATAGTTTCATGATTATGGTATTTTTCTTTGATTTTAAACGTACCAAATAGGTAGGAGTCGTAAGTTTCATGTTGTTGTTACCCAGAAAATATACTTGCATCTTAGGAAACCACTTCATCATTAGTTTGTCTTGTGAATTAGATCTAAACAAAAATATATAATATTTTTACAGTACAATTCAGAAACTGCAGTACAGTAATTGAAGAAAAATGCACTGTAAAGTATCTAATTGCTTACTTTTACACAAAACATTACTTATTTTTGTGATCGGTTTTCAGAATAATAATTTTTAAAAAACAGTGTATTCCATGAGCAACCACCTGTCCCGTTACAGACACTTTCTCCTTGAGATGTTACCTTCCATGTGAAATGTTATTGTTTCTTGCTAATCATTTAAAGCTCACATATTCCATGATATGTATTTGTTTTCAAATATCTTCTTCTGCAGATGGCTCTAATCATTTATTAGTTTGAATACACTGTTTATACATTTGTGTTGTCATATTTTTTAAAAGATATATATTACATTTTAAACTTTGAACTTTTAAATTAATCAAAATAGTAGATTTTGTGGAATTCGAAATAGCTACACTACGAAATGTTGATTACTCTGTACATTTTTTATTCATGGTTTTTAGTTTTGGAAAAGATACAAAGATATTGGTGAAAATCAAATTATTATAACCAAATGCTGCAAGATATTGATGTATAATGTTTTATCAGTATGAGAAGAAGGCACGATCTCATATTGAACAGCATAAACTTGAATAATAGTATAATTTAATACTTTTAAGATATATGTAATGCTTAAAGTAATTGTATTTCTTTGGCTAGTAGTGGCTTCTAAATAACCCCATTCAGTATAAAATCTCCACATACATGAAAATATTGTCTCATAAAATGACTTCACAGCTTATCTTGATGCTATCCCTAGAGTATGTCTTAAACTGTGGATGATAGAAATTTTTCAAATGGAAAAGACCTATTTTGCTTAATTTTATGAAATATTACATCATTTTACCAGCTGCTTTTGAGTGTGTTAGAGAGAGAAAAAGATGGTGAAGATATCTGTGAAGACTGACTCCCTCTGCACTGGGCGTGACACTTAGACATAAATTCATCGAAGAGACAGATATATAAATTCTTATTAATTTTAGAAATGGAAACATCTTTTAGTTTTTTCTTTCTTTCAATTATATAAGCTACCGGATAACTTGGCTATACTGCTGTTCCTAGTTGGACTTTCCAAGTTGTTTCAGTCGGCCATCTTCACTTGGCATTGGCTCTACAAACAATCCGGAACCACATCTTCGTCTTGCGGCGTTGCCAAAACTATATAACATTAGAAAAGAGATGAGCGACACACTTTCCGTACTGTTACATAACTCTGCATTAACTGACATTTTGAGAGCAGTGTTTTAATTAGTGTTGCACTGATCATGATAATGCAATGTGTTAGATGGTATTCGTTCGTCTTAACGCTTTACCGAAAAATGTTGATTTGGAAGTTGTAGTTGGACATCCATGATTATGCCTTGTATGCTAAAGAAGTTGAAATGATAGATAGTAGTGAGTGGTGATAAATGGAATACGTATAATTGGAAAAGAAGTGAGCCCCGTTTTATATTATGAAACTACGGGATTTCAAATTATAATGGTCCAATATTGTAACCGGAAGTAGATTTATCTGTTCCGGTTTCCATAGGCGGATAAGAGGGGAGATGAAACTTACTTTTTGGATGCTGAATCTACAGGGTGGGCAAGAATTAACTCCCTATTAAAAATTGTTTTTTTTTTTAAAATACTTAACTAATTTTCACGAAACAAAAGACATGTTTCATACAATGGTAGAATTGTTGTGCATTGCTAAAATTCCACATAACTACTACCATTATCCACCAGTTTTCGTAAACGGTTGATAATGTTTGCGATAGACTACTGCAGATACACCAGCGGTACAATTGCAAGAATTCAGCTAATCGCTTCTCCAATTCGTCAAGAGCTTTTGATTTTATACGATGAACTTCCTCTTGCGTTCACTCCCAGAGAAAGAAGCCGTAGGGCGTTAGGTCAGTACTCCTTGCTAGCCTATTCAAGAGGCCATGACGTCCCAACCAACGTCCTGGAAAGTGAGTGTCGAGCCAAGCACGAGTAGGACATGCGAAATGAGGCGGGTTCCCATCTTGCATAAAAGATTAGATCGTTGTAATTGTCCCACTTGGATGCAAAACATAATCTTTAAGTATAACAAGATACCGTTCTGGATTCATTGTGTCTCGAATGACGCATGGACCGACAACTCTCGTGAATGTCTTACCACACCACATTGTGATCTTTAGGTGACGTTGGAGTTTTTCAACAACCATCCTTGGATCCTCTACTCATTTAACTAAGGAAAAAAAAAATATCCGAAGATCAGACCTAAAACAATCAATAGATCTTACTACTGCTGAATAAAAGGTCATGCGTAGTTTTCAAAACAAAATAAATAAATAAATAAATGTAAACTTAAAAATTGACGCCGTACGAGAATCATTCCACTTACTGAGATGAAATTGAAGTTATAGTATACTCTTATTAAGTTCTTCACTATAACATTAGGTAGGTGACAATATATATGGTATGGTTATAGAGATGTAACCTAAAATTATCATTAACGCTTAGATTTTAATGTCTTTTAACTATATAAGAAACACATCAGTCGGTAGATTACATCGACCTGAACAAATATTCATTCTTTGTGAGCAAATTATGATGAGAAGTTTCCGAGAAAATCGAACAAAAAAGGTGCAGCGCTGAAAAGTATATGATTCGTTGCCAGTAATAATTGAGTTTTTAAGTTAGTTTGCTGGGAGAAATTATTTATGTATTGCATATTGTATGTAGCAAAATTACTGTTACTCATCACATTATTGTTAGTTTTTTTCCTAACAGTGACACATATACTCTTTACGCACGTACTCGCACTCCTTGTAAAAAAAACCTGTTTATTACAATTTTTCGCTCAATGAAGATCAATACTAATTTGATACTTGCAATGAATTTGAAGCATGTCCGGTTTTAGTAGGCCGATAAGAGAGGAGCACTTTTGAGAAACTGAATTGATTAAAAAAAAAAAAAAAAATGCTGCAATATAGCGAAAAGAGTACTTATGCCTTTCATTCAATACGATCAACCATTTTCAAGCTATAACATTGAAATTAGATGAAGACTAGGGACACTCTATTTATTATTATTATTATTATTATTTTATTATTATTATTATTATTATTAAGTCCAATTTCAGAGATCATAAATGCCATTTAAAATTAGTGAAATATTTCACTTTTTTATGGTATGCGGTGTAACTTTTTTGATATTATTAACGAATAATAACTCTGCTTTACAGTGTGAATTTAAAAATCCTCTTGTTGGCATGATTGGTTTCTTCTCCCATGTCGTAGCCCTGTTTCATTTTTGCTTTCCCTGCGCAATCACTGCACTCGATCAGGTGCGAACCCAGAAATTCTTGTTGGAAGGGGTTAAAGGTTTTGGGGGAAAGGGTCCAATTCTACGAGCCTCTACGTCTATGTAGTATTGAACGGGTATTATTCTCTACCCGAAACAAACGATAAGTAATTGTAAGATACTTCCACGTACATTGTTAGAAAAAAACGACATAGAACTGGATTGTTTGTATAAGAGGAGGAGTACAGATGAAGTGTAAGATCAAATTTTTCTTGCTACTTCAATCATTTCCTGTTAAACATGTGTAGTTTTATTGAAAAAGTGTACAAATGTATACTGAGCTAGGATTTTTTTTTGGGGGGGGGGGTTCAGACCCGATGGATCACCTCTCCCCGTGAGTAAAGAAGTTTTTTCTAATTCAACACATGCATACGCCTACACAAACACATATCACACAGATAGAATAGAGAAGAAACGTATGTTCTTGTATATCTATATAGGCCTATTTATATAAATCCTTTCTTGCTTTTCGGAGATTTTTGGTATGATGCAAAGAAAAAGAGGTATTATTAAAACAAAGGAAACTGGATAATGAAATAAGGAATATCATTTTTGGTCTGGCATTTCTTGAGAGGGAACAGGATAGGACGCAACTAGTATGGATTATCAGTTTCAATTTAACATGAGCTATAAATACTTCTTATTATACAGGGTGGCCCAAAAGTAGGTATACAGTCCTACAAAGTATGACATTTTAGATTATTAAGATAATTAGTTTAGTTTATTTGCTTCTTTCTCTTCCAAGCTTAAGGTATGACTGAAGAGAGGTTAAGAACAAATAATATAGAAACTAAATCGCTACCTGAATAAATAACAATAAGAAAATTATATAAAATGTCATGAGCCGGTTAGTATGGGATTGTATACCTACTTTTGGGTTACCCTGCATATCTCGGTTCAATAATTTTATGTATTTATTGTGGAAAAAAATTGGCACAATAGTTCAGTGTAAACAAGAAGTTCGTTGAAGCTGCAATTTACTATATTAATGACCAAATACTTCATAAGGAAATTGTAATAAATTAAAACTTCAGTATGTCCATAAAGCTTTTAACCGGTATAGAAGCTCCTTATCGGTACAGCTGCGATAACATACTTATCTTTAGATTAAGCTATTATGATGTTTTTCAAAATAGACTCGAGATATTTATAATGAAAATTGTTTATGACCCATGTTAAATCGAAGTTTCCATACAAAAGGAAAATGCTGTTTTAATAAGACTGTATAAATTTACCTCTGTATGTTAGCAAATTGTAATTTTCTTTTATTTTAAGATTTTAAGAAATAGAAACCTGAAAATGCCACTCTAGTTAAGTGTACCAGTGCATTCTGTGCGAGAGAAGCAAACTTCCTTTCCGGCGGCATTACAAAAAGAACGAAGACTGTAGCTCATAGGTGCTAATAATTTATCTTGTGAAAAGTTGTTGTGTTTGAAATAGACTTGCCTACGAAACAAGAGCTGGGGCTGTTTCGTCGCAAAAAGGAGACGTAAAAAGTGATGTTTCAACCTGGAAAGTGCATTCGTTTTCATTGAAACTCTTCTGTTTTGTATCATGTCTCATTACAAAAATTGTCTTGTGTCATCTCGTAAGCACAAACAGCAAAGAGATCGAACACTAAGATTAGAATTAGGCTTAATGGTCTAGCCCTATATGTCTCTTCCTGGAAATAATGGTTATTATCTTCTAAAAACTTCAATACTTTATCAGGGTACGGATACTCCCACAACTATTGTGTTCTATCTGCGTAATAGCACCTTTCGTGGCAAAGTAGGTAACTGGTATACTTCTTGTGTGCGTGACCTTAAATTGATTCCCAGTTGGATTCTTGAGTCGAATACAAAGGCACTGAATGAGTGGCACAATGGTTCAGTGGTAGAGAGCATGCTTACCTTTGGTGCATGGGGTCCCTGGTTCGATCCCGGCCTAGTAAGTTTGTGGTGGACAACATCGTGCTCATGGGTTTTTTCCGGGGTACTCCCGTTTTCTCCGACTTTCTCATTCCACCAATTATTCCAACATTATTCACTTGCTTTAATCATAGTCTCCTTTATATTAGTCTAACAAGCATAATTGTGAGACGTTAAACTCAAAGATGTCAAGATTTACAAATCGACTGAAGCAGTTGATTGGTCCCACTTTGAATATTCATATATCTTACATGTACGTAATCTATGATGTATTTTATTTGGATAATGATCAGGTATCTGAATCCTTCACAATCCATTATGCATTTTTCGTCAACTGTAATCGATAATACGTCTGTAGTATATGCAATACATTATGCATCTCTCTTTTAAATTATCAAGATATCTGTTAAATTATCATTTGTATTTGTTAACAAACTTTAAGGATAGTACTTTTAAAATCAGTAAAAAGACATGATGTCTTAGTGGTAGAATGCTTACCTCTGGTGCAAGAGCTAACTGGTTCAATTCCAGGACATGTGATATTGTGGTGGATACATTATGTACCTGATTTTGTCAAGTTTCTCCCATACTTTTCCTACATTCTCATTCCACTAAATCTTTCATAATCATTCACTTTCAGGAACACTATGCAACACAATTTAACTTTTGTTTTGTCCTTGAGATGATATTGTTATTTTCCAATTTAGACTGTCCGAATATGATGGAAATTGGTTTTTATATACTTTAAACTTTGGTTTTGTAGTGAATAGGTTGGATTATTGACCTTTTAAACCTGTTTACATTCCCGCATTTCACACAAATTTTAAGTAAGTTGCTACTACCTCAACACTATTCATCCGATAAGCATGATTAATACGTCTGCCTCTAGAATAAAACAGACTTTCAAATAGTACCACGCATATGCATACAGGGTGTGTCCTAAAAGGAAAATTTCAGAATTTTCGGAAAATTTCCCTACAAAAACAAAAATATCACATCTCGAGGCCTTCTGGAGTGATCCTGTACATAAGACAATTCAGAGAAACTCAGTCTTAGAAAATACTTATGTTCTATAAGTAATTATTCCACAAAGTTTTACGGTAATATATTTAATAGGTATGGAGAAATATTTTGCAATCCTGATTCAAAATATAAAATTTATTATCTAAATAGAAAATTTAAAAAGATCATTTTTAAAGAGCAGAATGAAACAAGTTTTCTTTACACATGTATTATATGTGTGCTTTTCAAAGAGACTGAACCATTTAAACTTCATTTTCAGTGAAAATTGCTGTTGCTGACAGTGGCTGGCACGAAAACTATATTTTATTGCGTTCCAATAAATGTTATGACGCAAAACATTTTCATAGCTTGAACACAATTATTTTGAAAACCCTGTGCTTTTTCTACATTGACGTTTATATGGTACATCACTTTCACGAATCAGCGACCAGATATAGTCCCCCATCATGTTTTCATTGTACTGTCTTTGATACCGACGTTCGAAGTTTAAAATGTCCTGACGAAAGAGTTCCCATGCTCTTCGGAATACGCTCCTATGTTTTCCTGAATTTTTTCCAGATGTGAATGCAGAACATGAATTTTGAGGGATATCCTGGATCCCATTTTACCATAGCTTTCTACCAGATTATCTATCAGCTCCACATATGTTTTTGTTTTATGGTTGCCAAGAAATCCTTGAACCACTGCACACAACTTTTCCAAGCATTCCTTTCAATTGTGGTGAGTACCTAAGGAAATACTTCACACTGAACAATCTTTTTCACTTGTGGGCCTGTGAAAACTCCGGCTGTTACCTTTGCATTTGACAGTTGGCGAAACATGCCTTTTAAATATGTGAATGATGCGGACTCCTTATTAAGAGTTTTAACAAACTGTTTAATTAACCTTAACTTGATATTCAGTGGGGACATTAGTACCTATCGAGGGTCTACCAGTGGCTCACATTTCACGTTTTCCTCTCTCACCAAAAAATCTGTCCGCAGTGGCCAGCTCTTCCTGTAGTAATGTGCACCAGTGTCTACTATCCCACAGGCAAAAGCAACATGGAAACTTTGTAATACCACCTTGAAGACCTATTAGGATTGCGATAACTTTAAAGTCTCCTATAACCTCCTATTGATATTTTTTTTATAACAAAGGACCTGCAATAGGATCTTCATACTATTCTATTCCTCCTCCAGATGTACAGAGTGAGTCAAGGGAAGAAACGGATACTTGTTGGAGAAGCACTGCTTTCAAACTCTTAGAGGAACTATCAATGAAAAGACGCCACTCATGAGGTTTACAGGGGGTACCAACTGAGTCCAACAATTTAATGACATTGTTGCAGGAGCATAGTCCATCTTTCATCGTGAAAAAACACAAAAATGGCTTGCTACATGACCTCTGAAACGATACATTTACGGACTTGTCTACTAAATTTCACTGTTTCAGTCCTGAAGTTTAAAGTTCACCATTAGTTTTACTGAGACCAAGATCTCTGATCAAATCGTCAAAATCTTCCTAATTTAGATAGTACTTTTCTGCTGGCAGAAAATCACACGCGTAGTCCATATGTCATATCTTTATCATCAATGTCTGACGAATCATGTTCTTCAGAGTTATTCGGTTTCTGGGGGAAGAGGGATCAGGATATTCGAGGTTGTGGAACTGGGGTCATGGACAAAGGAATGTTGGGATATATATGAATTTAGGTACATTTTACCATTTCGTCATTTCGATGGGTACACTATGCAGAAATATCAGTTGGTATTGTGGTCAACTGTTTCTTTCTAAATCCGTGGTATTGCAGCGTAAGACAGCCATACGGGAGCCGCGCAGTGTTGCTAGATGGGATGGGAAAGTAATCTGAAAACGAACTTCAAATATCTTAGAAATTACATAGCTCATAGAGGTAATTTTAAGCCCATATTCGTCCTATACGTCACAAAACAAAGTTTATTCAAAAAAATATAGCATTTCTGTCTTCTTTCAACACAAGCTAATAGAAAATAACAATTAGACTTCAAGGACAAAATGTGTGTTACAAAGTGTAACCATCCGTCTTCTTTAGCCTAAAGAACATAATCATAAGAAGTAAAATTAAAAATAAATTTTCGTAAACGAAAAAAATTAGAGAGAAAGAAGTAAGTCATATAACACTTAATTTTCTTGTCCATTGAGTTTTGTGGATCCTGTCTAACACACCTCTGTTCGTAAATCCTGGTGTTTTGAAGAAAATATCAAGATGGTATTTTAAAGCTCATTTAATGCTTGTGAACATGCAAGACGCCGAGCAGGTCTCTCGCTTGCTCGCTTGGTTGGTTATAGAGTCTAAATTTAGCGCGTCTCAAATCAGGAACTCACGACATGAATTCCCGAGAACATTTTAGCTACGGGTGTTTTATAAGCACTGCCCGTTTGGAAATCAGGTCTGGAAGGAGGGACGGTCGGGGAGGAGATTTTTGGCTGGGATTCCAACGCTGGAGCACAACCTTCAGAATGATAAGTGCCTTACTTTATCCTCGACATATTCCTTAATGTTTGGTCAACAAGCACTTCCGCTTCTTATACCCTAAATTCTTGTTACAGATTGCGATTTTTTTTCTCCTTTATCTTTTCAAACGAAATGAATCTGGGCGGTGGTGGTTTTTGGATTCTGGAAAAGTTTTCTGCACCATGTGTTCCCATCACTAATCATAGTCATACCCACTGTCGTGTCCAACATAAACCTTTTTAACAGCCAATCCTTTAAGTAAAAATTGTTGACTTAAACAAATTGTTTGCTTGAAACAAATTTGTTTCCCCCAATGAAGATATTTTCGTAAAATTTATGAGTAGTGTGTGTGCGTCGTTGCTAGAAGACGATAAACAACAATAAATGCAATTTACATACAATAAATAATAAATAAATAAACTGTTCCAGCAGAATAAAAAGTATCAGTTGTTATTAACAACGAAATAAAAATTATTTAAAACGTAGGCCTATATAGGCTTAGGTGCGTGAGTTCAACACTGAGTGTACCATCTCGGATACTAACAGGTTGGAATCTTACTTTAATAATGTATACCGTTCTCCCATGGATATAACCACTGAGCACAAATGGGAACCCAGCCCTCAGATGATTTCTTGGACCCCCAAAATGAGGTTCGTCTGTTACATGTTTACTAAACTTGTTTAGTACTAAAGGAAATGAAGAATGTTTATACGTAATAGGATATGAGAGAAGCATTTTTTTTTTTGTTGTTGTTGTTGTTAAGTTTTAAAGTATGTCAAGACATTACAACTATTGAAATTAATCATCCACTTTGTACTCTAATTCGATGCACGCAGTTGCGAATGTATTTATTATGCTATTGCATAACAGTGTGAGATTCAGGGATGTTGTATAAATGTATATTATAAAACAATTAATTACGCACATACGCTCATTAACTATAGTAAATAAATTATAGTTCTATAGTATTTAATGTAAACATATACAAATTTTCCTGGACATGTATTTCCAGGAACTGAACACGCTTCGAAAACCAAATGTAAGACAACTGTCCTCTTGCACCTCGCTGTGGGTTGCCAGTGTCAGCTTTTATTTTTCTAGTTTTTTTATTTAAAAAAATATCAATGTAAACGTCATACAAATGGACTTCATAAACAGTTTTTGTGTCCTTACGAATTGGTTCCTCTTAGATTTCCTACAACCTATGAATAACTTCACCCACTGTCAAGACAAACGTTTCAAAAGCTAACGTGGAAATATAATAATAATACGTGTATAATATGTATGTATATTTGGTGAATTATAAATGTTTTTATATTCTGAAGGAAGCTTTCTGGTTTGTTTTTAGTATATAAATAGCCCGACCACTTAAAACAAAAATCATGCCCTCAGGAACAACTTGCTGGCTATACCACTGTGTTCTCCATACTCTTGCAGTTTTGTAAAACCATACTGCAAAATTAACAAATGTAATATAAGTTTGCATTCATTACGGCTAAAAACCACAAGAGTTGGTATTTACTATCCGAAAGCAGAACTCAAACTTCGGATATTGCTTTCTGAAGTGAGCTAGCAATAAAATACACTGAAATTTTAATATTACATTATGTAACCAGTGCGACTGTGTTTAATACTTAATTTCTATGTCTGTTGCGCAAAATGAAACCGTAGAAGATGTATTTATAATTCGACCTACGTGCTAGATAGTGTTTGCCACGCATTTTAGACTTCGCTTGGCCAGAGTTCTTGGCAAAAATTGTTGGAACTTTGATTGTTCTGTTTTTCACACTTGATGACTGCATAAGGTGTATCAAAGGGGTTATTATTAGAAGACAAAAGGCGAGATCTGACCACAATTTTAACATCAATTTTATGTTGAATTTCACAGTGACTATTTTATATTAGGTCAGTCCAACTTTGGATTTTTTTTTCCATTCATATTAATTAAATTGATCCTTCAATACATAGTGGGTATAGATTTGGATGTAATTATTATAATTATTCCGGATCCAGGACGGACTGCAGGGAGGACGGTGAAAGATTCTCGGTTTCTATCTTTTTCCGGGCTTTTGCAACACTAGTGTCTATGCCGCTGCGGGGGAGGGGGAGAAGAGTCCTTCGCCCCTCCATAGATCTGCCTACGTTGTAATGGCGAACGAATTAGATTGATCGGCAGTGCTTCAGAACTATGTTCAACAATTATGTTTTTGTCATCATTTGATACACTTTACAGTTATTTGTTACAGTTGTATCAGTGTAAAAGTAGAAGCTTTTACAGGTTGTTCCAGTTATCTATTTTAAAGAGGCTTGATGAACCTCAGAGTCGCAGTGGAACGAGGATAGAACGGAAAATAAATTCTTCCCTCAGCGGGGATCGAATCTATGCCGGCACGTAAACGCACTTGCCGACTACGCTACAGCAGATCTTTATAGTATTATACAAACGATAAATATTTTGGTAGGTCAGTGCACGGACGTATATAGTCCCTGAAAAGGACAAATTAAAGCAATTTGGCAGTCGTTGTTATCTGGCCAGTGACTAGTCAATCGGAAAGTATTTGGAGAAAGTATCTTGTTGTTCTCTATCGCGGTCATTTGTCTTGTTAATGAGCTAATTACACGATGTGTTTACCCGTACTTTGAGTCTTTTGAGAGGCTGTAGCTGTAGACAGCTAGTCTCTCATCTCCCGCAGAGGATGAAGGTGGATTCCGCGAATGCCTTTACCCATTCTTTGCAGTCGTGACTGATGTGGCGCGTTTTCAGAGGACGATGTACTGCCAATGTTGAGCAGCGGCCACCATAATGAATGCGACATGTTGTTGTTCTTAACTATTCTTATCCTCTACTGACAGCTTTGTCTCTATGCTATATTTTTTATAATACACTTCAAAGAATGGTCTTTACGTGGAAGTAATTATTTCGCAAAACTTAGCTCACGTAAAAAATAAACATACTATCAGATCTTGGATTTGCTATACTAGTAACAGATCTATTTTTTTTAAAGAGTTGTTTTGTTTCACACCCAAAAGGCGCCATGTCTGTAGTTTTTCATTTCTTTCAATTCCACCAAGCGAATTTTGGAGTGGTACCGTCAAATGTTTACCCTAGGTAAACTTCATCCCTAAATAATTAACGATCATACCCCTAGTAAAAAAATACCCATGCTTGGATTGAATTTCTAATTGTACTTTCTATACAAATTTGAATCCAATGAGGCTATTTTTAAACATGGAATCACAGAAAAATTACCTCAAATTTGGGATATTTGAGCTACCGCCTAGGCCAATAATAAAATTACCCACGCTTGGATAAAAATGTAATTGCTTTTATTATATTAACTTGAGGAAACTAAATCCAATGGAATTATTTTGAAAGATATTTGTCCATGGAGTCACGAGAAAAATTACCTCAAAGTTGGGATATGTATTTATATCCTAAATGATATTACTTTTCTAGGCACCCGATGGTCGAATATGTTTAAAAATAGTTTTATTGGGTTCAGTATGCTTAGGGTAGTATAAAAAGGGCAATTAGAAATGTATCGAAGTGTGGACACGTTTACTATTGGCACAAGCAGTACTTCATGGGGGTACTAACATGGGAGTAATTTTCCTCGTGCCCCAAAGATGGATATGTTTTAAAGTAAATACATTTGTTTTATTTAGTATTCCCAAATTAGTATAAAAAATGAAAATAAGAATTTATGAAAGCGTGGGTACTTCTTACTAGTAGCGTGATCGTCTGTTCTTTCCTGTTTACTCCTCGTTTTTGATGTTTAAGAGTCCAAATATAGACTCTATATAGACTTTTTGTCTATAAATAGGTAAATAAACATATACATAATAAATTTTGTCCATTTACTAGTAAAGTTGTTCTGTTCTTACAATCAGTATTCCAACAATTATCTGGCATGACATAGAAAGAAAACTATGATAATGTTGTAGTAGAAACATACACTAGAAAGAGACCAAAAATCAAGTTTCATCTAAAGCATGAACCTCTCTCTCTCCTCTTCCTAAATACTGGCTGATTAGTTATTAAAATAAAATCTTTCTGCTTAACATAATCAAATAGTTATGTTCTTTTAGGCTAAAGGAGACAGACAATGCACTGAACAAAAATTAGAAAAAAAAAAAAAAAAACTGGTTGAATGAAAAGAGTAGACACGAAACGGGAGAAGCTTGTTCCTCGTGGCTATTGAATAAACCTATGTGCCACCTGCATGGAACATCCGCCTTCGATTCCCGGTGGGATGCCATGTGATTCGGATTCCACATTAAGCTTTGTAAGTCCATGTCGCACATAACCTAGGAACAAAAATGAACATTAAATTTCAAACCAATGTGGGAAAAGTCATGGACGATGTTGTATACTGCAAATTCACAATGGTTTGGGATCAATTTGAGGACCATATACGTCTGAGGTGAGCGCTTCAGCAGTGAGTGACAGTGCATCTAAAGTTTTTCTTTTTTTTTTTTAATGAACTAACTTCCAATGATCGTTTGGTATCCCAATAATAAAATTTAAATGGATTATTGAAAGACCGAAGTTTCTTGGTTGCTTTGTTCCCCTTACCTCAGTTCAGTTCCCTTCATAAGAGCACAATTTACATCACCCTACATTCATCCCTGCATCAGGTATGATGTAAACTGCTGCCGATCTGTCCAGGGATTTGTTACTTCACGTTCTCACTTGGAGATCTATAGAGTTAGTAATGGTGAACTCTGTATTTAATTAAACTGCAGACTCAATTGCATGTTGGTGGAAACAATTTTTAGCCCTGTTAAAGAAATCGTTCTTTCTGACGTCACTTCCTTTGTGTATGTCCACAAGCAGTTCTTGCCGTCATAACCCTCCCCTTTCCTGAGCAAAATTCGTGGGACGGATAGAGGGGAATCCAAAGATGACGATCAAATAAATCTTATTGAGAACAAAACGGCTTTATATTATTGTAGTTATAACGTCTCCTAGGTAACGCCTAGTGCAGCTGTTTGAGGAGAAGAGAGGAGAGGATGAAAAATCTTGTTTATTAGGTAGCAATCTTAATCAAAAAGTATTGGTGTCTTTAAATTAAGTTCTGTATTTATTGAACAGTTTCTATATATGGTCGTGTTGACTGGTAGTTCCATATTATTCGTAACAAAACCAACAGGAGTGAGTTCACTGTTATACCACGTGGCACCCGAATTGACGTTTGCCATGTGAATTATTGAGCTCGCGACGCGGTATTGCCAAACTTCCGATGAGAAATTTATTGAAATATTCAGACAAAATTCATATTGGTAAGGTTATCGTCGCACTATGAGCATACAGTATATCCGCCGAATCGGTTTTCCCATATCACAATGTGGCAACGTCGCTGTAAGTGGATTGGTAGACGGGAGAGTAACGCTTAAAGACCAAATATCAATTCGGAGGATGCCGCATACAACAGTAACTGCATTAAACAGCAATTGTAAAGTACCAAAAAGAAAAGCTAACTTTCAAGTATCATGATAGTTAAATATTATAAGAAAATATTCGAATGAAATGTCCACTTTGACGTCGTCGGTTGGGAAACTAATCTTAGCAATACAACACAGCACAATACAAAAATATGAAGTAAGTTCATGTGTTTAACGTCACAAAATCAGTACACTTCCAGCAAACATTTTTGAATACCTAGACAATCTGGTGGCAATGTATTGTTGCAGAAGGTCGTATGGAATTGTACTTTTGATAACACACAATTGAATCAGTGAGTAGAAAAAGGAGAATATTCCCCAACACGTTATTTTTGAGAAACGAAAAGTGAAACTGCTTACCGGATATACCATTTGTTACGTAAAAATATCTGTATGGAAGACTTGTAGCGTATGTTAAGACCTTTCATTTCCCAAAATTGCAAAAACATAATCGGATTGGATATTTACTTATAGAGAAATGTTATCGTGGAATGTTATCCTTCATTTTTTGGAATGTTCTCCTTTTTCTACTCACCGATTCAATTGCGAATAAACGCAGCTTTCGTCGTTGAGACAGCATCGTGTCCGTGGGTTTTCTTCTCCCCTCCCTTCCCACTTTCGTATTCCACAGATTCGTTCATAATCATTACCTTTCATTTATCACTCGTCCTCCTTAATCTAAAGGGCATAACATCGGTGTAAAACCAGAAATGTCATTTTATAATAATAATAATAATAATAATAATAATAATAATAATAATAATAACTAAGAAGAGTAGGAAACACTTTTTAAGCATAACTAGTCTCAAAGAAGTACATTGCAAAAGGAACAAATTAAGAAAATTTATTTTATTTTATGAAGCTTTGGCATTCTTTTCCAGTTATATTCAGTTACCAATTAAAACAAAAAGAACTAATTTTAGATTTTCAAAACAGTCTTACGATTCATACTGTTGTCCACTGGCTTTGTACAGGGACCTGAAACATAAGAATGATAAAGAAGGTGTGAAAAGCATAGAGTAAACGGTTCATTATTTATTTCACTGTGGCGTTTGACACCCTGCAATTAACAGTTAAAGAGTGAGCCCATTCTTGCTTTTGTTGATGGTTGGTTACAAATGATTTGTTGCATGCAAACTATTTTGGAACCATGTATGTGTTTATATAATACATACAGTACTGTACTTGTTGTTATGTTTGTGTTGCTAACAAAGTGCAGCAACGCGGTTGGAACCTAATGCTGGAGGACCTCCAGAGTTGGTCGCCCTTGTTTCGATTCTGGTATTTAGCAAGCATTAATTTTAGCATCGTTGAGTGGATACAATTCAGCCTTTCACACCTGGGAACAATATGTATTTGTCGCTATATAACATTCTACGTGTTTAAATTGTAGTTATGGTGGTTGGTAGCCGCTAGTTATGCACTGCAAATGATAATTAGCCCTGAAAATACAATGAGTTGTATCCTATTAGTCCCGTCATTTTAACACAAACTGCAGTAATCAATTTTAAAACATCCATAACACAAAGATTTGTGTACAGTAACTCTTTCATAGAATGATGTGCTCGTTTAACTTTCTTGGGCGCATGTTTCCCGTTAGTTCAGGTCCAAGTACAGTGGATCCTATATTACAAACTTAATCCACTCTGTAACACTGTTCGTAAATCGAAACTATTCTTCCCATTGAAAGTAATGTAAATATAATTAATCTATTTTAGCCACAGAAACATGGTATTGATTTTTTATACACCTCTAGGTGATGAACATAAAAAGAAAACGTTATAATTTTTCAAGACAACTAAATAACACTAAATTAAACAGAACGGTAGGCCTATGAGGGACATGTGTTCAAAAGCTACAAAAAACAAAATGCAAGAAAAGTAGGTTTTGAACACAGACAGTATTCTGACAAATAATGTTAACGAAAAACTCGCGAAAGCACTCCTGGATCCTTTGCATTGTCAGTACAGGTTAATGTGTGTGTGTGTGTGTGTGTGTGCGTTCGTATTCCGAAATATAGTTCATAAGTTGAGGGGGGAAGGAATGTTCACAAAGCTTCTTCGTAAACTGAATTGTTAGCAAGACGAGGGATTCATACTTCGAGTGTCTACGACTGCTTAGAAATTCACGTAACATTATAATGTTTACGTTTAAGACCAAGTTTCCGCTATTTTTTCTTTTTTTTTCTTTTCTTTTTTTTTTAGCTCCGTTGCGCGTCAGTTCCACTGTAACATACATACACGCATACATCTGTGCACATTAATATTAAATAGCGTATATTTAAATAATCGGCAAAAATGATCGAAATTGAGACGAGAATTGTAATATTTCTAATCTCGTCTCAAATTTCAAAATGTGCTCGTCTTGTAAACAATGCGAGCCTATTTCTAGACCGCAACACTTTTCTAAAAAAAAATAAAAAATAAAATAAAATAAAATAAACACACATTTAGGTAAAAGATGAATGAACAAGATTTTTTCGGTCCTGTCACACAGTTAGCTTTGTGTTCTAATTGTTCTTACACGAAATGGCACGTCCAGGAATACAAAGCTCTTCCGAGTGACGATCAAGCGAAGGAGAAAGTTTGATTACATTAGTCTTGCGAGATTTTTACATCAATTTCTGAAAGAAATGGTTAAAGAGAGGTGTGGTCGACTGGTGAAGTTTCAATTACTGCAAATTATGAAATATAAATTCGATAAGTTGATCCAGAAAGCAGGAATAACAAAGGCAGGGTCCGATCTGTAGTAGAGCATATCACTTATTTAAAAAGCATTTGGTGGAGCAAGCCCCTGTACGCTGTAGCGTCAGGAAGTTAATAAACTTCAAATGGATACTTAAAAATAATCATAATTATCGACGTAAGAATGTTTACTACTGCATATTATGAACCAGTGTTACAAGATGCTTAAATATAAAATTATTCAAGTAGTGTTTCCAGTCTTAATAATAAAACATAACTAAATCTAACGATTGAGTCCCTGCCGAGGTGCGTATAGGTAAATGTTGTATTAGTATGTAAATGCATACATCTGAGTGAGTATGCATCTGCTTTTAGCTTGGTGATTCAAAATTAAAGAAAGGTATTCCAAAAGATTACGTGAAACCAGATCCGGGAGGTGAAATGTGGGTCTTGTCTGTTTGCCCTCTGATGCCAAGTCCTCCAGGAAGAGAAGCTATATTTAATCCTCCAACCACGGAGGATGGTTCTTCATCAACGCCTCTTTTTCTTCCTCACTTAACACTAAGAAATCTTTCATGGCAAGTAAGAGGAAATGTGGTGGTATAAAGACGCAGTGTTAGCCCTGTACAAAGAGATCGAGCTTCTAAAATAACTGCTAAAATGCGAGATACACGATTGTTACTAACATATTGCAGTTAAAGCACAGTAAAACAATGACTATTCCCATTGTCGTATCTAATCTGATGCCTTGATTGGTTGATTTCTTATTTAGCGAGTATTCAAAATACAAGATTGAATTCAGTGAATTTACAGGGGAAACGCCGTAATGTTTCTGTTCTTTGTCAAAATATATGTATATGACATGAGTGTAATCCTGATTTCACTTTACTTCCACTGTTACACAGGGAGGCACGGTGGCTCAGTGGCAGAGCGCTCTGGTTCTTGGGGTCCCTGATTTGATATTCAGCCAAGTAAGCTTGTGGGGGGACAACATCGTATCCGTGGGTTTTCACGGTATACTTCCGTTTCCTCCCACATTTACCAATTCTTTCACCATCATTCACTTACCTTAATCATGCATCTGCCTTAGCCTAAGGGATAAAGTCATGGTATGTTAAACTAAAAAAAATAATTTCATGTTTGCAAAGGAAAATTATATTTTCTCTACGAAAGTAAAATTACATCTATTCAGTCTGAAGTTGTTAACAAAGATAATATGAAAAAGATGGTTTGCACCTGCGTGCTAGCATGTATACGTTGATTTTTTTTTCATATTACTGAATTTTGTTGGTATTTTCTTACTTACTTTGATTATTTAGGTTTTGATTAGGGTGTGTACGTTATTCTTTAATTTGACGCATGGGCGGCAATTAGGGGGGCAAGAGGGGACAGTTGCCCCCACTTTTTTTGAAGTGACGCCTTATTGTATATAGTTTCATTTGGAAATGTAAAATTTTTGTTTGTATTACTGGTTCTAGAAAAAAATGATGCCATGTAGTATTCGCCGTAGAAATGAATATTGCAGTTGCGTACTTCTTTAAATGTAGCATATGCTTGTTGTAGCTATTTATTGTCTTTTATTTTCTAAGAGTAATAAGATACATTTAACGACATGTGTGGAATTAAAAATATAAGTTCTTCATTAATCCCCAGTTTCAATATAACTTCAACAAAACAAGCCTCATTATTCATTAATATGATTAATATTATCCTTTCTATTCATTTGTTTTAAAGTTTGTTATTAAATAATCTAATCACACAATTTTCCAGACAGAATTTTAAGATGTTCCTAAGCAACGATTCAAATCTCTTCTTGCACTTTCGTTGTTTAAGAGTACAAAGGGCCAGTACTTACTTCCGTTGCTCTTGTCAATTTACTTAATATAATATGAAATACTATATACGGTATTTTAACTGAAAAGGATAGTATCCTATTAGCTATACAACCTTTCGTCAAACAAAAAGTTAGAAATAAACAGGAAAACTAACATTGGTATACAAATATTCAGATTATGTCTTGCCCCCTCACTTTTAATGTCCAATCACCGCCACTTTTTTGATGCGCCATTGTGATGTCTTTAAAACCATTGCTTTTTAAAAATATATATGCTGTAAGTTTTCTTTCTTTACTCCTGTAACTCAGTATATTTATTAAGCGAATAGAGCTTTGAGTGTATTATCCATAGTACTCAAATCTAATTCATACTTAAGTACAAAGTATGACTGTCAATGTTAATTTCAAAACTTATCTGAAATATGTTGACCTATACTAAACTAAACCAACTTAAGCTGTGGGTCGCTGGAACTACGCAGTGCCTAGGGAAAATTTCCTGTCATAATGGTAGTGCTGAGTAACTTGATGTTTTGCTTTTCGAGTATTCTGAAGCGAGACATCTGGCTATTTTCACTTCTCATCTTATTACGTCTTCCCTGTTGACTTTCGGTGTTAATGCAGTCACGCTCGACATGTGATCCGTAATATAGTTTGTTTTTCTATTTCCAAAATACTTGCTTATTTTCCATGGTCTATTGTACGAAATGATTTTTGTTTTACGCCCCACGTTTATGCCCATTAGGATATAAACCTTAATCAATCGATCAGTAAAGGATATATGATTAAGAATCCGAGAAAACCCACGGACACGAACTTGTTCCCACGAAGTTGCATGGCCGGGAATCGAACCTGGAACCTCTCTCATCAGAGATCATTGCCCTACCTCTGAGCCAGCGTGCCTCTCCTTGTGGTGGATCGTATTGTTTTCAAAGAAATGTTTGATTTATTGCGATCATCTAAAAATTTTATAGCCACAATTACTATATATACACCATATCTTGTGAAGCGTACAGTTCTGCTGTCAGAAATCGTTTTTTTTTTTCTTAAATTCCATGAAAGATGAGATGAATTTAGCACGTTATAGTAACGTAGATATCTAGATGTTGTTCAACAAGATATCTTGTCTGGACGTTATTATATTTCTGTGTGATATATAAGGTGACAGTTTAATTTAATTTGTTTTATATTGATCTCATTTCCTGTGTTTTATGCTGTTTTGTGCAATTCAAGAAGATACTCTATATTATTACATAAATCCAACTCTCTTGTGTAGTTACCTCTAAATCAGGGTTTCTCAACCTTGGAGTCGCGACCCTAGGGAAGTCGTGAGAGGGTTTCATGGGGTCGCGAAGATAAGCGGAAGAGATAATATAATTAGAATCTAATACCGGAAAATATTTTAAAACATTTTGAATTTTGTTCTGATAGGCATATTTTTATTATACATATGTTAGGAACAACAAATGTAGGTCTACTAAATTTTTTCAACAGGTAAACGTTTTCAACGTTTTTTTAAAAAACATATGATCCAAAATTAAGGGAGTTATGAAGTTTTAAATTTTTTAAACGGCCTCTATTTTAAAACAACATGGCGGGTCGGATTTGATATTTGTAATATGAGTGAATTGACCAAATTTGGTTTTAATCCATTCACTTCTAGGGAAGTTACTGTATCCACTATACACAAGAAATAGATTCTACTATTATAGAAATAGATAAATATTGTGAGATCTCCGCAATAGGTACCGTATATTAAAAATTCCGCACAGGTTTATTACAACCCAGAAATTATAAAGGGGTCGCTGGCAAGAGTATGTGATAAAAAGGGGGTCGCGATAGGAAGTAGATTGAGAACCACTGCTCTAAATATTGAACGGTTTTCGAATGAACTGAAATTGTATACTACAACATCCAGAAGTAAATATATAGATATAATTACTTCTTCAAGACCGTTTCATTTTATAATTGAGTTTATTATTCATCTTTGAAGTTAAACTATGTAGATCTACCCTACACTATAGAATAGGTCGATTTATTATTATTATTATTATTATTATTAAGCGAAAATTCACCCTCTTTACCAATACCCTACCAATAGGGTTAATACACCATACTGCAAAAAAGTTGAATATTTTTTACGCAATATATCACGGAAAATTGTTTGTAGCATTATCGCGAATGTGAAAAGTTATCAGTTGGGACAATAAAGGCCTTACATATACAGTATAACTTCAATTATGCAAACTCTAGTCGTCTAGGTCGGTATCAGAAAATAAAAATTACATTAAAAAGCACTTACTGAAATGAGAAACTGTATGTATTCGTTCATGAAAATATAATTTCCTTGAAATTCATGTTTAACAGAGTTATTTAACAATGTTTAATCGGATTTTTCGAAATATATATTTGGATAATTCTAAGTCGATATTTCACCAAGTAATGGGATATAAGTGCATTTCTCTATTTTCATATTTGAAAAAATTCCGAAGAATTCACTTATACATACATTAGGCCTATATGCCTCAATTACCAGGTTTCTGCACATCCAGATTGCGTCAAAAAATCATGAGTTATGATAATTGGAATTTCACTGTATATAGAATGAATATCACCGTACTAGTGTCTAGTGTTCATTCTCTTGGAAACGAGGCTGCGGAACGAGTCCAAAACTAACATGGGAAGAAAAATTGAGCAAGCAATGCACCAGGACATTGGCCCAGACGGTATTCAGTCAATGGACCGTTAGTTCTTCTGTTTTTATTATTATTATTATTATTATTATTATTATTATTATTATTTTAAGTGTAGGTACAATTACCTCTGACGGAGAGATCTTCTTTGCAATAATTTCCGGTTAAATATAACATAAGATGGCAACTTCTTCGTGTTTATTGACGTATCTAGTATGTCGATGATTCTCTGTCTCTCTTTCCCCCCATGATTCCGAGGGACACCTAACCAGATTCCATTCCTTCTGCTGTATGGTTTCCGGGCAAATCGAACCTAATTGGAGTTTCAACAACATTTCAAATTTATCCCACTAGAAAATGTACGTTCTTGTGTAAAGTAATTACGTATAGCACTGAAAATTTATTAACATTGATAGAAAATTCGCTTCAGTGACAAAGCGCTTAACTCTGGCGCACGGGGTCCCTTGTTCAATGCCCGACCAAGTATGCTTGTGGTGGGCAACATCGTGTCCGTGAGTTTTCTCGGATACTCCCGTTTCCTCCCACATTTTTATTCCATTGATTCTTTCCATCATCATTCATATTCACTCCCCTTAATCATCTGTCTTTCTTAGCCTAAAGAGCATAATCGTAAGGCATTAAACTGAATTAGAATTAATTTTTATTTCAAGAAAGTTCGCTGTAAGTTTCTGACAAATACTAGTGCGTTTTCGAAGTGCGATCCCTGCCTTTGCATTAATGTATTACATTTAAACCATTACAAATACTGTTCATGAAATTTGGTCTGTTACAATTTAGATATCTACTTTTGCTTTCTATTATATCAGTATATAGTAGTGATAGAAGTAGGTCTTGGTACAGCATATAGTAGTGTACAGTAAAACTTTAACTTGGACACTACATTTCTTCGAATACTGCTTAAATTCAAAAGGTTTCCAAGGTAGAGGCTTTGGTTTTATATAATCATATAAGTGTAGAATTTTATTTATTCTTTCTCAGATACAGTTGTGCACGATAAATCGTTATGTTAGTATTAAAGAAATATCCAGTTGCATGAGTTCTACTGTTCCTGTTAGTTAATCTCTTTAAGTTTTCAAGCACTACCAAATGATATGATATACTTAGTCGCCGTTTTACGACCGATCATTGGTCGTAAGTCGATCAGGTGGTAGCCTACTTTATTATAGAATACAGTATAAAGTAGCACTTTAATCAATCAATCATTGACTGACGATTTTGGTTCCGTACTATCAGTATTCTGTTTTCATATACAAAAGTGTTTGTTTTTTATAATCTTAGTAACAGAAACTTTTCTGTATAGTAACATATCTACTACTATTATTATTATTGTAAAACCTCCGAGAAACGGACACCGATGGGACATGATAATTTCTTCCAAAATGGGAGGTTACACAAATTTAGTTTACTTTCAGCTCGTGTGGTAATTGTATGTAGTATATATAATGAATACTACAGTTATAATTTGTATATAAGCTAATATCGAAATATTTTACTCGGTATTCGAATTACTGGAGGAACCCCTTTCTGTAAAGAAACAAAAAATACGCTGAAGAAAAATATTTATATGGACATATAATATATATAATATTTAATATTTATATGGACGTGTATAATATATATATATATATATATATATATATATATATATATATATAATATGATAGATAATAATTGTGAAATGAAGAAAGTGAGAGTAAACCAACTCACACGATGTTTGTCCATCACAAATTTCACTTTGCGTGAGGTGGAATCGAACCAGGGATCCCACATACCAAATTTTAGTCCTCTATCACTGAGTTATCACAGGCGTTTAATATATATTAAATTATCTTTTACATTACTGTCTAGAGAAGTTACGTTCAAAGAAATTTTTCATAATTTGAGATTTTTTCTCTAAGGAAACTGTTGTCCTTTACATACGTATTGCCTCGTGAAGTTCTAGTGACAATATTACGCATCATTGTTTCAAATATTATCTAGGTCTTTCTTTCTCGGAAAATAAAAATATCAAGGAAAATAGCTTGAGAAACACATAAAGTGAGTTCGTATAGGCGCGCGTGGAGTGTGTGGATGTATAGAACGCTTTATATAGGTAGCTCACAACTGCAGCTGCGGGGGTAGTGAGTGACGTCCTCTTGAAAAGGTGGTTTAGTAACGGGATATCTTAAGATCAAAACACTTGATTGGCCCTGAGTGAGGGGTAAGGTAAAAAACAGAAAAAGAGAAAAGAGGCGTGTGTGTGTCTATGATTCAATATTAAGAAAAGTAGGTTAGGAAGCGTTTAGCTGCGATTCAAGAAGACAAGAGAAACTAGCCGTCCCGCACCTCTTGTGGTTGCTAGGCAACAGGAGAGCGCGCGAGTTCGGAAACAGAATATACCCGTAAACTGATGGGCGTGCGCAGATGGTGCTAATTCTCCCCTCACCCCACTAGTTTTGCCCCTTAGCTTCTCTATGTGTTGGATGCTTGCTTATTACGAGTTTCCAAACTTTGTACAGTAGTAGTAGGGTGTTTAAAGGAGCGAGGCGGGAGGGGGAAGTTTTTCACCCACCCTCTGTCCAAACAGCGACTTCCAACACGAAGATTCAGTTGCAGTCGCACTTGAAGCGCTAAGTCAGGCAGGCACAGCGACCGCCTTTCTTTTGGTCTACTTTTCCCCCGTTTTTGTTCTTTAGTTCAAACCCCGTTGCCGTCACTTGTTAGAGATGGCGGATGTGGAAGTGCAGATGCAATTCACTGCTGAGAAGAAGGTGCGGAAGGTGAAGAAGACCAAACGAAGGGAAAGCACTGACGTCGAAAAGATTGACAGCGAGGTGACCATCACCGATATCAGCGAGAAGGAGAACCATGTGCCCTACAACGACCAGGGGTATGTGCTGCAGATGAAACCCCATTTATATTATTTAAGTTTAATTAATACATTGGAATTGGTTTTGTCACAACAAAATTCAGGAAACGATCGTTCTTGTTCTATGAATGGAGTTTTTCGTGTTTTTATATATGGCGAAATTTTGCATTTTTTAAAAAATTGGTTTCTACAAAAATTGTGCATTTTGTGTGTCATCATAAAGTGTCGTCGTTTGATTCCCGTTTAATTTTAATGTTCTTTACTTCTGTTGTTGCACCCGTCATGCAGTTTTATTTTTTGTCTAGCCTAATGAAATTAAGGCCTTGTTCGTGTAAAATAATAATAATAATAATATCAATATAAATTTCATTATAATTTATAGACAAAAGTGAAATCTTCAATAGCTATATTAATTCCCTCTATTGGCTGAAAATTGAACTGTGTCGGAGCTGCGCACTAATTATGAAACTGCGGCAGAGGAATGTGCTGAAAATTTAAAAAATAAACTGTGTAATTCGATCAATTTTCAACTTTTTAAAAGCAATAATTACTCATATTTTGTACGACATTATATTATAATAAATGTTTGTGAGATGGTCATACACATACATGTCAATTTTAAGCTATTTACACTGTGTTAATTTAAAGAAAATATATAAAAAGTTAAATAATCTTAAACTTCGAAAGAACATCAAAAAATGAAATGAAAATTTTTGTTTTACGTCCCTTGATTATGCCGGCTAGGCTAAAGGAGACGGTGATGATGAGAAATGAATGAAATGGTGGAATGAATAAAGTGGAAGGAAACGAGAGAACTCCGAGGAAACCCACGCACACGGTGTTTGTCAACCACAAAGTTCATTGGCATTAGCTGGGATCGAACCAGGATCCCCATGCACTAAAGCTGTACACACTGACGAATGGTTCAAATATCTCACTGCCCATTTTTCCATATTTTAAAATTTAAATTGTTTAAAGTTGGATGCAAATTTCGTGTTACACATGTATTGAAGAAGATATAGAACAGGAGCTTTCCACTATCGATAGCTCTCCCTTATTAATTTTGTTCCCAATAATAATTCAAAGGACATGGTGAATATCACTGATATTGTGTTTGTCATAGTTTGACATCCATTTTCTTCAGATAGTCTATATAAGGTGTGAATCTAAAATCTCACCTGGGGTTAAAACTAGATATTATTCTTACTAGGAATCAACCTTTTGACTTTTTAAAATATGTAAATCTATTAGTTCAAATGGAAAGAATTAATCTTAACTCGGCTTTAAGCAGTGGTTTTAACATGTATAAATTATCTTTAAAAATCTAGCTAAGTATTAATTCTTAAATTTACAACATACATTATATATATAATAAAAAGGAAATTCCCAGAAGGAAAAGAATATATTAATGCCTTTTCTCGTGTACAAGATACGTGATTTTTTTCTGTTACGAAATCAGGAATGTAATTTGTTGTGTTTACTCCGGAATAATTAATACTCCCGTCTTTTTTTAGGAGAAAATTTAGTAGTTCTCTGTGGTATTTTTTCTATGTTACTCCACTAATACTAATGGTTTAGGCTTCCAGATAAGATTTATTATTCTTTGAAAGATCTACACTTGAATTTGTATTGCTGATAAACATTTCGGGAAAATACTGTAGCCCCACTGGCGGGGCGCTAACCTCTGGCGCGAAAGATCTCTGGTTCGATACTAGGTAATATGATCTTAGAGTGAACACCATCTTTACTGTGAGTCTTCTTCGGGCTCTCTGATTTTCTTCCACTCTCTTCATTTTGTCAAATCGTTTACTTTCATTCATTTTCTTTTCTTTTTTATATTTTTTCTACATTTAAGAAACTATACTCGAAATTGCTCAACTGATTTTTAAAGTTATTGGCAACGAAACACAACGGAGTTCGGGAGAAAGTAAACAAATCTGAAAACTCATCTTTCAGATCAAGACTTTTAAATTTCTTTATGCATTTTGTGCTGACAATTGAATGTTCCTTAATATCTGAAATATAAATATTGAAGAACAGCAGTCTGTTGTCAGCACGAGTAACTAACAAAATGAGTAAAATTCATTAAATCTCTGTATATGAAAATTGAGATTTTAGATTTGTATCCTTCTACCAAACACCATAGATATGTATGGGATGAATAGACATTCTGAAATTTTGAAAAAGATACTACTGTATGTTAGAATAGTTTATATATCCGATAAAAGGAAAAATAAGAATTTGTGATATAACATTTTACTCCTTCAAATAACTGCATCGATGCAAAAAAAAAAAAAAAAAAAAACTGCATCGTCTTGCTTCCGAAAACTGGTAATAATATACAACATTTACAGAAAATTCTTAAGATAGCATCAATGAAACTTTTGTTTTCTTTTCTCCAGCCCAGTACGCGAATGATTAGTACACGCATCTTTGAGTCCGATTAACTCGTGAACCAAAAACTAGTATACAAGTTTAATTTTCATTAGACCAAATATCACAAATTACATAGGTCAAACTAAACAAATATTATTTTAAACCCTAGGAATGGGGAATAAAAGCGAAGAATTTAATTACAGTTACATGTTTCCTTTGAACTGTTGGACTAAAAGTCATGAAATCTGAATATATAGGATTCCTTATTGGTAAGCTGTGTAGAAACTTCATATTAATTTGCTTCAATTTCAATTTTGGGCAGTAAATCCAGTGGAGCAAGGGAACTTAATTGTGTCAAATATATATAAAAGTTTGAGTAGCTGAAAAATTTAGGAGCGAACAGATAGAATAACAATTTAACTACAATGCTTAATTAGAATTGTACACTCATGTCCAAAATGATTGTCGCATATCTATAACTATCTTCTTGTAAGAATTTAATTTGATAATGATTTTGCAGGGTACTTTTAATACTGATACTATGTGTATAATCGGGAAATGTATATCTGTAGTCAATTTCATAGGAAAAGAGTTATAAATACGAAAATTAGAATGAGTAAAACAAAATGTTGCTAAATGGACAAGAAAGATTAATTTTCGTTTTATTGTTCTTATTTACTGCTCTTCTGATATGAAATTTGCCACATACATGTCTTTGCTGATTATACACATACTAACATTATAAGAAATACTGGGCAAATTCGTTATCAAATTATATTCCTACAACAACATATTTATAGATATGCGACAATAATTTTGGACATGAGTGTACAACAGTGACATGAATATCGTCAAAGTGAGCTAACAGTACAATTTATTCATTTACTGAGTTCAACTACATATCTGTTGAATAAGGAAATAGAGCGTTGACGATATGTCTATCTTATTCCTGTCATTATTTCTAGCTAGTTCAGAAAATATTGTCCTTTTCATGACCTTAAACGAATACTTTCCATTTCAATCTCTAGTAATTTTGGAGATGCAGAAATATTCTATTGTTCTCGTAAAGCCTTTAAAAGAAATACAGGATTTCCTTTCTAGCTTTTGCCACAGTTATTATTTGAATCTTCAACTCTTAAGTGGCATAGTGGTTCAATGCTTACTTTGAGAGTGATCCTTAATTCGATCCTAGGCCACATATAAATTAATGGTAGTCAATATTATGTATGTGGGCTTTGTTCAAGATTTTCCCGTTCACTTCCGCATTTTCACTCCACCAATTTTTCTATAATCATTCACCTATATTATCTAACGTCATTAACCTATCTTAATCATCCGTCTGCTTAACCTGTAGAGGATAATCGTAAAACATTAAGGCAATAGTTGTTATTCTTCTTTAAAAAGTAATTCTGCTCTTAAGTATTGCTCATGAGTCTACATACTCTATGACGAATTTCTAACAAGTAAGAACAAAATTACAAAAGGATTGAAAATTTTACTTTATTTGAAAGGTTTTATTTCAAGAAAGAGTTAGGTAAGTAGAACATCCAGTCACATAGATAGTTGAAAATAAACATAAATACCATAATGCTGTTAAGAACAGTTCCAGAGATATGATGAACCATTGGTAAAGTTTGCAACACTACTTAAAATTATGAAATTTCGAGAACTTCTTGTAATTACAACTACCAAAAACTATTGCGCTGCAGTATTATAGAAGCAAACGGAAGAAAGATTTGATAAAACAATTTCCCACATCTACTCAATTTTAAGCAGTATATCAATCTCTATCCAGGTTTTTCATATCTCCTAAATCGTTGAGATATCAAATTGCTGCAAGCAGCATTATAAATTATATGTTTGTTGAAAACTATCTCGGTGATTAATTGTGATACTTATCTAAGCTCTTTTTCGAATTAAAGTCTTTTGAAGAAAGTGAAATTTTCAATCTTTTGTAGCTTTGTTCTTGCCTGTTAGAAATCATATCATAGTCGTAATATTCGACACTATGGTACACATTAACACGTCCTTCTCACTTGTGTCATTACTGTTGTAGAGAGCTCCAAAATTTGGATATTTTACGAATGTGATACTGTAGCATCTTTAGTTCGTAACACTGATGAATAAAGGTGATATTGTAGTTCTCGTATAACATCTTGTATTGTAGGTCTTGTATCTCTATTGCAGATGCGTTATAGCCTGACGTAGTACTATCTTTTTAAAATATAACGTTTGGTTAGTAACACTGTTAATCAATGGATAATCACTGCTATTGCTATAGATGCCAAACAATGTTCTTCTGTTGGCATTTACATGTTACAAAATTTCATCGCTTTTAATCCATTAGTTTAACAGTTACAAGTGCATTTCAAGATAAATGGTAAACACTATCTATCTACTAAAATGCTACAATAGCAATTAAAAGCGACGGAGCTCCAACCTATAACTTTGGTTTTCAAATCTTTCATTTACGGTTCTATGTGATTTAACGTTTAACAAAGACAAATACTTCGAGTATGAATACTTGAAATAAATTAGTTAACTAGATCTTTTTCATAAAGTTTTTGTTTTGAAATTATTGTTTAAAGCCTTTGTATTTTAATGAACTTGCTCTAAAATCAATGCATGTGAATTGTGCTTCCATCTTCCGAGTTCTTTTAAACTATATGTTGTGGACGTTTATATGTTTGTGGTCAATCCTTTCGACAATGAGGTCTCGGAAACTGCAGGCTCTAGAAAGATCACGTTTTCACTGATCGATTGGAAATTTTGCGTAGATTGTCCAGTTCTAATTGAATATATATTTTTAAAAAAACATGGTCATTATTTCTTTATTACATTTTTAAGGGTACACTGGAAGCGTTGAAATTAAAAAAAAAACAAAAAACTAGAGCATCATATCCTACGCATTATGCAATCCAACACCACACTGCTGTATATAGGGGTTGCATATCTCAGACATTTGTTTCATGACCAAATAATAATGAAAAAGGAAGGATAACCATTTCTCCAGTGTAAGATGAATCTTTATTTTTGGAATGTTTTGCCCAATCAACATCACATATAACTGCCATTATAATTAATGGTGTATGTAATGTATTTGCTTATTACATACTGCATGGAAGAAGAAAGAAAACACTGGTCATGCATGAATTAGAAACTCCAACCGGAAGTAGACTCAAATCTTGCAAACGGAGCGAGATATTGAGAAAAAAATAATCGATAAAATCTCCCCTTTATGATACGCCTTACCGATTTTTTTTTTTATCAAGACGTCTTTCGGTTGTGTCAAGATGTTGTGAGCAATGAGAAGGATATTTATGCTCATATGCGAATGATGCGCTGTGTAGACAGCGCAGGTTCAGCTAGTATATATTAAAAGGTTATTCATATCTTAATAGGGATCAAAAGGTAGTACTGTTACGAAACCAGGTCTTTTCGTTCGCAAATAGGGTTTATTCTTGAACTTTTATAGAGAATTCTTTGAGTTTAATCCCGGATTTTCGGACGTGATTATTTATAATATCAAAAGTTTTGACATTATAAAGAACCATTCACAGAAATTCTGTGCTACTGTGCCGCTGTAAAATTGCATTCCCCGAAACAAAAAATTATGTTGATATTAGAATAACAATTGTTGATATTAAAAGAAATTGTATTAATAATATTTGTATATTTTAACTTCAACCGTGCATTACAATATTTATCTATATAAAGGTCTGTTTCTCATGTTAGGTTAGAGCGTGATTTAACAGTAATGTTATACGATCATATTTGGTAGTCACTCGTTTTAATCTGATAGATAAATCTTACAATCTACGTATGGTAGAGAAAGTTACGAAAATTAACTGTTATTTTATAAACATCATTTATATTCATGCGTTTTTCCTTAAATAAATCAAAACTACTGGAAAGTAAATTTTAATACACGATTACAGCAAAAGAATAGAGACGGTAATGCTTTTGACATGTTTCTATATGAATCTTCTTATGAATTTATTTATTCTGCAAGGGACCTTCGTAGAGGACTCGCTAAAATTTTATATGAGTGATTTATCGGTATATCGACATGGATTCGTAGTTTCAGTATGACATACGCTAAGTGATTTCATATAAAATGAAATTTTGTTCTTCACAGTTATTTTCTGAAGGTAGATAATTGATGAAAGAGTACATTTATGGTAGAATTGGTGGATTGAGAGCTTGAGAAGGAACGGGAGAATCACGAGAAAACTCACAGACTCAAAGTTGGCCATTACAAATTTACATATTATAGGATCGAATCGTGGATCTCTAGTACCAGAGATGAGCGCTTTGCTATTGATCTACCGTACCTCCACGGTAAAAGAAAGTTGGCAAACTTTTTCCGTGGGATATCAAACGGGCTCAGCCAGAGAATTCCATATATATATATATATATATATATATATATATATATATATATATAATGTGTATGAGAGATTTATTATGTTTATGTAGCAATTTAAAACAGGTAAATAATCTATTGAATAACTGAGTAAGCTACATTCGCGGTTGGGCTCTTAATTTGATTTTCAGTCTTGAAAACCGCTGGAGAATTAATTCCATTTCGGACGTTTCTTCAATTATTAAGAGTCAATGAAATTAATTCCAATACTATTTTTTTGTCACTGAAAAATAAAGAGTTTATATAATTTTATTATAATCATTGATGTATGCAGAATATTATCAAAAGAGGATGTCTATGCACTCAATCTCTCGATCCAATGCCAAAACCGCGAATGTGCTAAATTTGATTTTGAGTTATAAGCATTTTAATATTCATCTTACTCCGAAAAATCAGTATATAGACTTAGGTGAATTCATGTTTTAGGAATTGACGATAACTTCTAATATACTCATATTTCACACATGGGACTTTGATATTGGAATATGTGTGCCTCAAATAACATGAAACTGCACTTAGGTGAAAATAGCAAAATTTGCACATTCGCGGTTTTGGTATTGGACCGACATTCTTATTTTTCCATAATATCTTGCTCAAGGGAGATAATCTCCGAAACCCGTTGCATACGCCACATGTTACAGAACACGAGGTTTTATTGATATTCTTATGGCACTATACAATTTATCTTAAATACTTTGTAGAAGTTGTCAGTAAAATTAAAATGACCTAAGTAGCAAATGTATTGCGAAGGTATTGCAAAATTTTAGTGAAGCTTAACGCAATGACACGTATTTTTTATTATTAAAATACTAATTGTTGGTATTAAAATACGTATGCATTACAACAACTGCCTGTTTTCTGTTATTAGGCTGAATTGAAATTTAAAAACAGTGTCACATCAACAAATTTTGTAGTTCTTCGTTGTAGCTTTCGCGTGAAGACTAACGTATCATACATTTCGAAGCTTCCAATCCGGGAATTTTGGGATTGGGAAAAGTAAATGAAACTGTGGAATACATTTATTGCTATTAGAATTATTCTGTTGTACGTTCGTTTCTTTAAGTTTCGTTCTAAAAGTTTTAAGTCTATGCCAATTGAGATCGAAAGTTTCCTGCAATTTTGTTGTGTACTTCCTACAAAGGTGGAGAAGAAAATTTTAAATTTTTAGAAAGAAAGTATCTTTCAAATTTATTTTTCGCTGATATATTTTCCAATTCTTTATTATTTAGTAGTGTTTATAATATTAACGCTACACACAGAAAAAGAGTAATTTAGTATTTACACATGTACGTACACAAACCACTTCACAGAACATGTTTGTTTGTTTGTTTATTTATTTTCTTATACATACCTGCAGCACATACCTCTCACTAATTCTTAAAGGTAATTACACAAAAACATTTATTATTGTATGTTTATAACTAACATAAGGAATAATCTACATAATATAATACTTCTAAGGTATTTTGTTTGTTTATTTGTTTATTTTACTGTTCCGTATCTGATGGTGCTTTGTATCTACTTAGTTTTGTGGCATAATTTGAGAGAAACCAGCAGTTTCTTTTAATGTTTAGCATATAATTTTCAAAATGTGTACTGTAATTTTTAAAGAAAAATATTTTTAAAAGTTGAGAAAAATTAAGAGATATCCGCACTTACGCCCAATCAAGTGAGAGTATACGGAAATGAATGCCAATCATGGTCAAATTTCGATACTGTTGTCACATTTCAGATAGCAACAAAAATTGCAAAGATTAATTCGTTACTAATATATTTGAAAAGAAAACAGTACACCGGTAAAGTTACATTAATAGTATCTTTGAGTGAAAAATGAAATGAAATAGTTAAGTTTTACGTCCCATGATTATACCGGTTAGACTAAAGGAGAGATGATGATGAGAAATAAATGAAATGGTGGAATGAAGAAAGTGGGAAGAAACGGGAGAATCCCGAGGAAACCCACACATACGATATTTGTTCACCACAGAGCTCACTTGGTGCGAGCTTGGATTGAACCACGGACCCCATGCATTAGAGGTGAACGCTGTACCGCTGAGCCACCGGAATAGTATCTTTGAGTGAGATACATTAAAAACTGTAATCTAGAAACTGCTGTTGAACAAACAGTGGTATAACACTCATCTTTGGTGTGAACGATGCCTGATTTGATACTGGTCATATGAATTTGTGGTGAGCAACATCATGTGGTTCGGCTTTCTCGGGGTTTTCCCGTTCCTTCTTACATTATTATTCTACTAGTTACTTCGTCATCATTCACTGTCATTAATCATACATCTCCTTCAGTCTACAGGGCGTAATCACGGGACGTAAAAACGGAAGGAAATTTCGTTTCATTTTTGTGAATCATTATTGTCTGTGAGATGCAGTTTGGTTATCTTCCTGTTTCATTTATTTCATTACAAATTCAAAACATTTTTTCTTTCCTTCCTCTCCTATGTTCTTTAGCACATATACCAGAAAACTTCCATTCTTCATCTCTCTGGGTCTTATAACAAATTCATTCATTAATATCGGAAATTCTTTATCTTGTTTGCTTTCTTCGTTTTCGTCTTCAATACATAGACCACACGGTCAATTATGACTTTCGTATAATCATTCAACCTCTTCTTTAGAACTGCCTAAAACTGCACTTCGCTCGTTTATTACATCCTTTGTCAGTTTTTCTGTCATTCGCTGTTTAACGTCCTATACATCCTCTTTTTCTTTTCTCTGCAACTTCATTACGTCATTTTTCTTTCCCTCATTTACTTCAACATTCGTTTTATAACTTCAAGCTCAGCTCTCTTCGTGTTCCTTCATTATTTCCCCTGCAAACCACATGCATCGCTTGGTTTCAAATGATCCTATTGTCTACTCGCTCTTCTTTGTCGGAATGTCAATATATTTTTAGCTAATCTATTTCTCGTTTTCTCCACCTTTCGAGATTTCAATATCCTACTTCTCGTTTTGTCCTCTGAGAAAATAGAAATCAACCACTGAAAATCCATTCCAGGTAACATTAGATTGTCATCTGAGAAAATATAACAAACTTGAGAGTTTGTTCTCACACCTTTTTCATCAAGGTTCCATGGAAACCATTAGGAAAATATCAAGATACGTTTGTCAGCCAGTTTGACACTAGTGTAGGAAATTCAGCTAAAATAAACTGAAGTTTTCCATTTAATTGTTTTAACACTTGACTTATTTATGAGAAGTAAGCATTACTACATGTGTTGTGCCTGAATTTCAAAATCAGTTACATTCTGCTTACTCGGAGTTTTCGTCTTTAGTTTGAAGAATCGGATTTGATTTCTCATAGGAATACTCATGATTCGAATTCCGCACCAAATTGTAGATAAGTCTTATATAGCCTCTATCTATGCTAAAACGCACCATTAAACTCTAAACAAACAATATAATAGTGTAACTATTAGTAAAATAGTATTTCTGTAATAAAATTTTAACTAAAAGTACTGTATGGTAGTATTTTCCGTGAGTAATATGTTTTTTTTTTTTTTTTTTAAATTACTATTTGATCCTGCTGAAACATTTTACATTACACCTTTTAAGGTTCCGGTGCTGGAAGAAGTTGAAAATCTCTTAACTTTAATATACATTACTGATTTATATCTCAAGCATTCTCGATAGTACAATTGGCTTAATAAGATGACCTATAGATAGCGTTCAATTAACTACTGTAAAAAAAATTGTAGTTAGTGACTACGCCAGCTTTCATTTCTTGGGGGATAGGCGGAGAGATTTTGGAGATCAATATTTTCTGTATTTCTAAAATAATAATTTTATATTACTAAGCCTGCATTACAACAAAACATTTCTGGGGCAGTTGGCGGATGGACGATGCCACCAGGGACGCTCACCCTCTTGCCCCCTCTAGCATCATCACTGATTGTAGTGATTCTACACTAACTTTCATTAAAATAAAAAAAATGAAACAGTTAAATTTACTCCAAGAAGCATTATTACCACTAGTTAAAAAAACAATAATGCTGAATCATAATCAAAATATTTGCTTGGGTAGTTTACATGGCACTGAGATCCAACTCATAAAGAGTATTAGTTCCGTAATTTGCACTGCAGAAAAGTAAAGGGAAATATGTTCCATAGGCTTTGTACCCCATAAGCCAAAAGTAAAAATAGCATCTCTTAAACATTCAGTTATTTCTTGTTTCATATTAGTTTTGACATTTCTCTTCGAGTTAGAATACTTTAAAAAATGTCATAAGTTTTAGGCAGGTATCTGAATTCCTATTGCGGTTCGTTATAATTACTTAACATGGATAGACGAGCGAGCCTCTAATTAAAATATATCTTTTTTAAATTGTAAGTCCTTGAAAAAACAGTGACGGGTGTCTGTAGTAAGTTTGTGTAATAACAACGCAGACAAAAGTTTCGTGGAGCCAAAACAGGGGGGAAAATGCATGAAATTTCTATATCACGGAGAGACTTTTTTTCTTTCTTGTACGTGGTTTACGTCATACCTTAAGTACTTGTTATTGACATATTTTATATTTTCATATACTGAAACCTTGCACATTTTCTTAACAATCCATTAATCAAGCCTTTCATTTCCCCTTTCCCTGATTTCTAGTCGAGAGCCATCTTTGATCGTATGCCGGACTGACGTGAATGATACAAGTGGGTAGCTGGGAGGTCACCCTTTCGAAGTTACAAACAAAATGGTGTAACTTCCTTCAGTCGCCAATCAATATCATATATTCACCCGTCTTATGAATTATCGATATGTAATATTATATATACGGATCAGTACATACACAAAAGCCAATCTAAGCTTTTCTCATTGTTCGGGTGGCTAGATCACGTTCCTTTAGTATTGGAGATCCCGAGTTCGATTCCGGGTGAGAGAATTATCGAACTCACTACAGTGATTCAGATTCTACGTTTGAACTGGAAGTCTCGTCCTGTGCATGCTCACTGCTGACAAACATCGTAAATAAAAAGTCAGTTAATCGATCAATCTACAGCATTCATTTCCAATTGGATGCTCCATGACGTCACAATTTTTAGTAAACCCCTCAGTGAGGAAGAAGCCAGCAAACCTATCCTTGATAGAAGACAGTGGTGACAGGCAAAGAAGGCATAGTCGATGGTTTTGTAGATGCACTACTATTGGATTAATGACTAGTCAAACACTGCCAACCTTGTTTTGTTCCATTCCACCTACTTCGTTCCCTCCCCATTTTTGCACAGTCTGTTCTGTTTCTCCTGGCTCTTATCATAATAGGCCCGTTCCTAAATCATGTACTGGCTAGTTGAATATGATTGATCTAAAGGAATCTTGGGGTACTACGTCATCCTGTATTTAAGGGAAGGATTGATATTACACTTCATGTTTTACATCTATTTTTGATTGTTCAGATCAGATGGCCAAAACCTCAATGCATTTTATGCGCAGTTTCATGAATGTATCAATGCCAATGCTGAAATAATTTCACCTGTTTAATTATAAGTTTTATGTTGTTTTGATTATTACTGACACTCTTCGTGTTGAGTAGTAATGCTTAGGAATAAGAGCTGTTCAAGAATTAAATATACAGAAAACGCAACTATGTACGTGCCGTGGGTTACTCATCCGTGCTCTACGTAAACATTATTATTATTATTATTATTAAATAATAATAATAATAGCATTTGGTTTCGTTATATCTAGGATCAAAATTCAACTCTTTCGGAATCGTACATGATAACGCTTAATCTTGTGGCATATTTATACTCTAAAATGTGGTCCTCTTCTTTTCCATAAGAATGAACCTTTTATGCATGTAAAACAAAAGAACAAGAAAAAAGAAATAAAGAAAAAGAAAGTTTACAGTAGCTTTAAAAAGAAGAAAAATACTGCTGTCTCAAAATATTTAAATTTGCGATAAAGTAGTGTGTCTGATCATCCTTAAAAATACTTGTCTCTACCTTCGTTCTTTAGTATTGATCGTACATAAAATACCCGTTTTACGAGTGAGAATGAGTGAAGAGGTAACTCCTTGTTACCGTCATCAGGAAGTTCCACGTTCGATTTCCGTATCCAGCAATCCTGCAGCCTGTTTCATATAAAACATACAAATACTAGTACAGAACTTGTATAAACTTTTAAATATTATATATATATACAGTTGTGTGTTTCATATACCTGACAAGTCCTGTGTTCCACATCACTCATTGCTGCCGTGTGTGGTATACGTAGTATTCAATAGCCAGTGGTAGCACAACATTTCCGATGTTGACCCACCATTATGAGGCAATTCGAGAACTACTGCAGTTAAAAGATAGTGAATTTCTATCTAGAAAATCATGGATACAAAAATTAAGGTTACCATCCACCAAAAGCCATTTGGTCGGCTGCAGATCTTCGTTAGATGTAATTTTAGACAAATAGCACTTGAAATACTAAGCATAGGCTTATGTAGAGGGGGGGGGGCAGATCCCCTAGAACACTGTTAGCCATCCTCTAGAATACCGTTGGACTCGTTGAAAGGTTCTATAAATTTTCAGAAATTATTTTAATTCATTTATTCATGTTACCGGCATATATGGCCTGAAGCCCGTCACATATGAGGGATTACGTTCCTCGTTGAGGACACTATCTGGCGAGGATGTAGAAGGAAAAGAATCGGGAAGTAATGAAAATGATAATTCGGGTACGTGCTTAATATTCCCTCGAAATTTGCTCGTTTCTACTTTGAAGATAAAATAAATGGACGGTATGCCTTAAAACTATGAAATACATGTTTTGTCTCATACTGTATTTGCTTATGTATTATATGAACTTCGTTGGTCAAAGTAATCTTTTCATTAAAATAACTTCTTCAGTTCTTTCTATTTACTACCAGTGGTCGCAGTGAGACGGTATGGGGTGGTATGCCATTACCGTCTTTGGTTTCTCAGTGATGAAGAATACCGCCTCTGGTTTTTCCATGACCAAGACATACCGTCACGGGAGAGTAGATGCTAAATACCTGTAATAAATCCATTTTATACACAGTAATTGACGAATAGTTGTGCACGTAAAAAAAATATTTCTTATGTTGAAATAATTTCTAAGTTAACAACACCCGACGTTTTTGTTATCCATTTGTTTTTAAAATGAGCTGTCTTCAAAGAAGTTCATCTAGTTTATATTTTGATGTGCCATACTGAATTGTTTGTTTCGTATGTGTGTGCGTCTTCTTGTTTTAATTCATACAATTATCGTGTTTTGAGCATGAGCGGATTTAGGGCTTGTCTGCTGTGGGGGCAATTCTTCCGAGAGTTTGGAATACTTCTCAGTCGAGCGGGGGATCAGGGAGCTTTCCCGTAGGAAATTAATATAAAAACTCGGTTTTTGAGTATTTTCGTGTATAATCCTCTATAATGCAACATAAGAGGGTATTTTAATTTTTTTTATAAGGTTATTGGCGAGGGATCAGTCTCTCTATGCCTTCCCCCTCGCAACCCATGACTCTCCAGTGGTTGTGACTCATTATGCAAATAGAAATGCAATCTTTGAGGCAACATACCCTCACTATATTTCAACATTTAGATAGCCGGTGTGTCGAGTCAAAATCATAATAAAACATACCGCCTCTGCTTTTTTTTTTTTTTTTTTTTTTTTTACACTTCGAACATTGTTTATTACAAAGAAATTTTATTTAAAAAATACTAAGTAGAATGCCGTGTAATGTGGGTTCCTGTCATCACGGCATGGCGCGTCCTCAGGTTGCGGATCGAGAAGAAGGCCTCTCGATATAGAGGTTAGCTGTGAATATACTGAATAAGCAGTCGCGGACAGCCGACTAGGAGTGGTCCTCCAGCTTGGGGATTTGGGTAGGGCTAACAACCTCATCCTATAAAAAAAAGCACTTGTTCAGAAATATTCACAAAAGCCTCGTACAAGGACTGATAACTTGGCACGACCTTAGCAAAATAAACTAGACATGAGATTCGGAACATGGAATATTAGAAGTCTTTATAGGGCAGGCGCGTTAAAATCCGTAACGAGTGAGATAGAGAAATACAGGATGGACCTAGTAGGAGTTCAGGAAGTCAGGTGAGAAGGAAATGGATCTGTGAATTCCGGAAATTGTAGAAGGAAATAAAAATCACCAATTATAATTAGGAACAGGCTTTTTCGTTCACAAACGAATATTACCAGCAATTAAGCAGGTTGAATTTGTTACTGACATACTTTCTTTTATTACTCTTAAGGGTCGGTGGTGTGATATTATTGTTTTAAGTGTACTACATGCAAATAAGGATGACGATATAAAAGACAGTTTTTACAAAGAAGTGGAACGGATATTTGACCAACTCCCGCGATACCATATGAAAATTCTATTAGGGGATTTCAATGCGAAGATAAGACGAGAGGATATTTTCAAGCCAGTTATAGGGAACGAAAGTCTGCATAAGGAAAGCAATGACAACGATATTAGACTCGTGAACTTTGCAACATCCAAAAACCTGTATAAAATTCCCACATCGTGACGTTCATAAATACACTTGGACCTCACCAGACGGAAAAACACACAATCAAATTAATCACGTTTTTAGTAGATAGAAGGCAGTCTACCATAATTGATGTCCGGTCATTTAGAGATGCTGATTGTGACACTGACCACTACCTGGTAGCAGCGATAATAAGAGAGATTATCGCTGAATAAAGGAAATATTCAATGTCCGAAAACGGAGAGATTTAATTTAAAGAAATTAGAAGAGAGCCAGGTAAGAGAGGAATACCAGATTGAAGTTTCGAATAGATTCTTGGTTCTAGAAGATTTGGAGTGCACTAGTGTTCAGGATACTTGGATTGAAATTAGAGATACCATTAAAATTTCAGCAAAAGAGAAACTGGACCACACGGAAATACGTAGAAACAAACCATGGTTCGACCAGGAATGCATTAAACTAGCAGAGAAGAGAAAACAGGCAAAATTACGCTGGCTACAAAATCCGAATGAAATAATTACGCAAAATTTCGCAGACATCAGGCGGAAAACTTCCAAAACTTTTAAAGCAAAGAGACGCGATTTTTTGAAAGCTAAAATTAAGGAACTTGAAGACAATACTAAAAATAAAAACATTTGGTACACGTATAAAGGGATCAACGACTTTAAGAAAGGCTATCAACCACGTGCTTATATATTAAAGAAATCTGACGGAACAGTTCTCACTGATACGGATAGCATCCTAAATAGATGGAAAGATTTCCTTGACGATTTGCTGAACACGCAGACAAAATCTAATGTGCCTGGAGAAAAGGAGATACACACCACAGAACCGTATATTCCAGAACCCAACAGTATAGAAGTAGAAACCGCTATCGATATAAGGAAATTTAAAAAACTCAAATCTCCGGGTGTAGACGAAATTCCGACTGAATTAATTTTAGCTGAAAGCAAAAAATTGCGGAAAAGGATACACAAACTCATTCTTCTTATCTGGAACAAGGAAGAATTGCCACAAGAGTGGAAAGAATCAATCATTGTTCTAATTCACAAGAAAGGCGACAAAACTGACTGTAATAATTATCGAGGCATTTCTCTTCTGTCAACATCCTATAAAATCCTTTCAAATATTCTATTAGCAAGATTGACCCCATACGCAGATGAAATTATTGGAGATTATCAGTGCGGATTTAGACGAAATCGATCACCTATCGACCAAATATTTACCATTCGACAAATAGTCGAAAAGAAGTGGGAATGCAGTACCCCGATACATCAACTATTTATTGATTTTAGGAAGGCCTACGACTCCCGTTAGGAGAGAAACATTATACAACGTTCTTACAGAACTTGGAATACCGAGAAAGCTAATTAGATTAATTAAGATATGTTTAAATGAACCCCAAAGTAAAGTCCGGGTAGGAAAATTTTTGTCCACGAGCTTTCACGTCGAAAATGGCCTGAAACAAGGAGATGCGTTGTCGTGTCGCCATTATTATTTAACTTCGTTCTGGAATACGCTATAAGGGAAATCAATTATAGCAACGTGGGCCTAGAGTTGAATGGCATTCACCAGGTTATGGCATATGCTGATGATGTAAATTTAATAGGGGATGATAGGAGAACAATAGAAAGAAATGCAGATATCTTATTAAATGTTTGCAGGGACATGGGTTTAGAAGTAAATGCAGAGAAAACTAAATACATGGAAGTGCGTCGGGACCGTAATACTGCAAATTATGGATACTGGTAAAGTGGGTACTTTCAGATATCTAGGATCAATATTAACAGGGGAAAATCGTATGCACGAAGAAATTAAATGTCGACTAAAAGCAGGGAATTCATGTTTCTATTCGGTTCAAAATCTCTTGTCGTCGCGAATTCTGTCGAGGAATTTGAAGCTTAAAATATATAAAACGATAATCGTGCCTGTTGTTCTGTATGATTGCGAAACATGGTCTCTTACTCTGAGGGAAGAACATAGACTGAAAGTATTTGAGAACAAGATCCTGAGACGAATATTCGGATCCAAGAGGGACGGAGTGGAGAATGGCGGAAACTTCAGAATGAGGAACTACATAATTTATACGATTTACCCAACATTGTTAGGGTCATCAAGTCTAGAAGGTTTATGTAAGCAAGTCATGCAGCTAGAATGGAAGAAAGTAGAAACGCTTTCAAAGTCTTGACTGGAAGACCAATCAGAAAACGACCATTAGGAAGACCTAGGCGGAGATGGGAGGACAATATTAAGATGGATCTCGCAGAGATAGGAATACAAAGTAGAAACTGGATCGAATTGGCTAAGGATAGAAGTCAGTGGAGAGTTTTTGTGAACGTGGCATTGAACCTCCGGGTTCCATAGGCCGTAGGGTTAGTTAGTTAATTAGTAGAATTCAAGATTTGTTTTAATAGAATAAGCAGGTTTAATCTTTAGCGTTTCTGTGATGCCAAAAATGATTACGTTGTTGCATTACACAGGAATATTAACATTGTATTAATCGAAACTAAGATATTCCGTGTTGCTGAATGGTTAGCGTTCACTCCTTGTTGAACTCGACGCATCCTGATCCTTTTCCCGGTGGGAGTTCCTATGGTTCGAATCTCACAATAAGCGTTGTATGTCTCATGTAGCCTCGGTGCTGAAAAGGGGCTTTAAATTACCATAAAAGAACAATACAACAAAAAGGAACTAAATGAAATAATTTCGTAATTTCTGAAGCTACCTCTCTCTTCATTTTAGTTCTATGATACTGGTATTTAGCGTTTGTACCTGATGTATAGGCAACCAGCGATAATGCTTTTTGTTGGGGGTTGCATAAGATGTAGGTGTTCGTGGTTTTTTAGCGCTCTGCCATGAATGTTGAGAAGACTGAACATTTCGTTTCTGAAGAGAACCTTTTTACAGAAATTTGATTTGATTTGATTTTGAGTTTAGCGCCCTTCTTTCAGTACTGAGGCTATATGAGACGTGGGCCTACAACTTAACGTAGGATCCGAACTACCTGAACTCTCGGCTAGTTTTAGAGAAATAATAGCAGTCTCAGTGATGATAGTGTTCTTCAAGACACATTCATATTTTGTGAAAGAATAGTCACAAACCTGTTTCCTTTGTGCGTTTCAAAGTTCGATTCTTGGTAGGGGTTTTCCTCTCGGATACAAACTCGGAAAGTAATTTGGATTTCACATTAAGTAGTAGTTTGTCTCGATAGCTTGAGTGTTAAAAATACTCGGTAAACTCCAATCAGATGACAAATCGGGCGGGAAGAGAACTAGCAACTAGGATAGATTGTAATCACGTAGGAATGACACTGCAAAAGAATAACTCCCTGAAGACTGTTATCGAATCTCTTCATTTGGTTAACCTTACTGTTCTGTAGGAACAACGAATTTGTCATTGCGATTACTTGAAGCTGCTATTTTGTCAAGACCTATTGAAAACGAATGATTTGGGCTCCTTGTTTGTTAACTTTTAGCGTGCCTTTTCAGCACCGAGGGCTACATGAGACTTGGACCTACAGTTTAAGTATAGTAGAATCCGAACCGTAATGCGTTTTACATTCTGTGATGCTCTCCCTTAGGAATCTATCCCAGGACCACATACACCAAAGGCCTACGCGCTAGCCTCTAAACCAACGAAAGGAGCGATTTGGGTTTTTGATTGTATTACACACGTCAAAGTGTTAGTGATTTCACATATGAATAGATTTTTCTTTCTTGTTAATTCGGGAATTTCCTGGTTTCCTTTTCCTTTTACAACTAGTATACATAGGGTTATATACGCTCATGAAGTGGACACTCTATAATTGTAAGTAAATACAAGATTGCTTTCTTTAATGAAGAAATTTATATGCATTGAATTCTTAACAATGACCGTCATTATCATTACGTCAGTTGTAAAAATGAATTGTATGCATGGAAGAAATAGTTGATACACAGAAAATTTTGGTCACTTTTAAAAAATATTGAATTTGTTAGAATTGAATCAATAGTAAGATCATATTGCGCCCGAGTTCCGCAATTGTCTTTGTGTTTTGTTTTGTAATTATGTGTTGGAAGTTGTTTAGTTGGAATTTTGAATGTCGACACGCTTAGTTAAGGAATTAAAGATCCATTTGCTACATAACATTTGGGTTTCAATAAGGAGTACCTGTTCAAGAGTTGCATAGGAAATTGTGCAGTGTAAAGAGAAAAATAGCTGCCAAAATTGAAGACCCTACACAGTGCCGTCTTAACGGCATGATTGCCCCTGGGCAAACTAGTGTGCTGGGGGCCCTACAACTAAGTTTTACTTGTAATACATATAATTGTGCTCGTATTGTTACCGGGCAACTGCCATCGGGCTCATACGTAACGATACAGAGCTTGGTATACCCTGATGATATTCATCATACATCGTAATAAATCAGTAAAAGATTTATTACGATGTATGATGGTGTTATCCCAGTTCGTCAGCCCTTTAGTGTGGCTCTGACAAATAGTAATGCTGTTTACTGTTAAAAAACTAGAGAAAATTGCTTTCGACAAGGGTGTTTTAACATCGAGTTCAACCATCTTTTATGGAAAACTTGTAACTAAATTCTTATGAAAATGTAATAAAATCCTTTCTTTTTATTGATGCACATAAAAGACAGTAGAACTCAATATCTTAAAAGCTGGTATCTTTTTACTGAAATTCTGTTCAGGTGTTTAGACCAGACATGGTTATTTTGCAGTAGGGGCTCACTCAGGCTCATTGTCCGCAAAGGAGTGGTGCTCACTAATGTCAATGAACCTCATGCTAGCTTACTTAGTATTCTCAATGAGGCTCTGGCTAGCTCAGACTCACTATCCTCAATGGAGCTGTCGCTATCTCATATTCACTATCCTCAATGGGGCTCACGCTAGCTCAAACTCACTATCCTCAATGGGCTCACGCAAGCTCAAACTCGCTATCCCTCAATGGGGCTCACGCTAACTCGAACTTACTATTCTCAGTGGTGCTCACGCTGTCTCACTCACCATCCTCAAGGGGGCTCTCATTACCTCAGACTCATTTTTCTCAATTGGGCTCACATTTGTTCAGATTCACTATCCTCAATGGGGCTCTCACTAGTTCTGACGCATTACCTCAATGGGCTCTCGCTAGTTCAATCTTGCTCCCATTTAATGTTCTCTCATTGGGTTCGGTCTCACTATCTTTAATGGGGCTCGAGTTCGCTCTCACTAACTTCATGGGAGCCCAGACTCGCTCACTCAGGCTCGATATCTACTTATGACATTCGTGCTTACATCTGTTTGCGCTCAAGACCCAGACTTCCAAGTTTGGAGCTCTTTCTTGAATGTATTTTACGCTCACTTAAACTTACATTTGAATTGTTCTTATAAAACGCAATTAATGAGAACTACTGTCTCTGTTAAAGAATTTGTAACAGAGAAAGTTTTGAACAGCTAGTGCCACTCTCTTGTATCCAGGATTGGTGGTGTCTGTGCAGAAAGTTGGTTTAATGAGGTTTCCAAGTACATCTATATTAACTTAAGAAACCTAGTGCAGCGTCTGTGTGAATAAAGTGTAGTGTTGGATAAAATTGGCAAAGTTGTGGACTTTGTACTGACCGAAATTGAAGTCGGAGGAAACTAACCAGAGACATTTGTATTTCCTTGTTCTTGTCGAAGATTCTTAACATTGACCGCCTTCGCTCGTCCCTGCGGAAACTAATACTGAAGAGAAAGAGAGAGAGAGAGAGAGAGAGAGAGAGAGAGAGAGAGAGAGACAGAGGAAGGCTGATAGATTGTGTGTCGCCGGTACGACCGCCGCTGTTCTCTTCATTGATTGGCTTTTTTTCTTTCTTCTTTTACGCCGATCCTTTCAATCGAGAAAGGAAAAAAATGAAGAAAGCAGAAGAGATGTAGAAAGCCATTGAAAGGCTTAAATGTTATATCCCTAATGTGAATCTTCGTTGCATGGGGGTGAAGGAAAGAAAAAGGAAAATGTAGACTTGGTTACAGCGAGAGACAGATGCTTACTACATTTGTTCTTACGGTTTTCTTGATGTCCTTTCTAAATCCCCACAACCGAATACAAAGTACGACAGACGATCTAGGATATTATGGTCAACATTAAATCAAGTTAAGGCTTCTGCAATTTCTCTCTCAGGCAATAAAGTTTTCCCTCTCTTTCTTTTTTCCCCCTCCCTGTTCTTTCTTTTGTTCATCCTTGTAAAGGACGAACTATTCCAATTTCCTGTTTTTATTCATTTGCAGAATTATATCTGTCTTTTGTACTCTAATACTGTCATACACCAGAGCTAAACTGAAGGTAACGGACGCCCTATGCTTCACCCACATTTATCCCATCTCCTTTTTTTTTCTCTCTAACCGCAATCAGACGTCTATTTTCCTTCATTTACACACCACTCACAAGTTAGTGATTGACGACACTTTATATATAGTTTACACATGAACAAAACCAACTTTTTTCTTTGCAAACTAAGATCTGAGGGCAACATAACATCATGAAAAGTAAAATTGTTTTCCGCTGTACCTCTTGGTGATAATGGCAGGTGATTACCTCTTTATAACAGCAAGAACATTCAACAATATTGACAATCCACAACTGATCATTGGTAGTCTTTCAATGGTTTTACAGCTGATGACAAAAGTTAGTTTAGTTTGCGATTCTATTGGGTCTGCAGTGCATGGTCGTATACTAGTTGACCTTCCTTGTGACCAGAGAGTTAGCTGTTGCGATAGATCATGGTTCCAACCTTGAGAGGTCGAGTCCCACGTTAAGCTGTTAGTCTTCGTCTCATGGAATTAAACGAAATTTTTAGTTTCAGGACCCACATTATGGCATTTAGGCTAAAGGAGATGGGTGAATTAACGAAAGTGAAGAATTATGGGAGAATCGGCTAAATAAGAATGTGGGAGGAAACGGAAGAACCCCGGAACACGATGTTGTCCACCTCAAACTAACATAGAGTGGGATTAAACCCGAGACCCCCTAACGCCAGAGATGATGCTCTCATACTCCATCTGAACAATTCATGCAGCTTTTAGTTGATTTAGAGCGGTGGCTTCCAACGTATAAGGGAGAGGCGTGAAGAGCGGGCAAAGGGGCGCTAGCTGCTGACAGAAATAAATTGTTAAACTGTGAATAAAGCACCAATTTTAATAGCCATTTACAGTTTAGCTTTAGCAAACTTCATAAACGCTATATGTTTGACATTTTGTCTTGTCTATTTTTATTCAAGATTTCTACGTTATTGAAAACTAGATAATTATACATATTCAATTTCTTTACAAAATTATGAAAAATGAGCACAGAGTGCTTATTCTAGCGTACAGCACAAACTTTAAAATCTTATCAAGTGAACAATAATGAATATTTGAGAATTCAATACTACATCTAAAATCGCAGAGGGGAGATCGGACAAAAATCACGTATGGAAGGACGGACTGTCAAGTATGCAAAGTTTATAAAAGTAGGCGCAAGGTAAACAAGGTTGGGAACATATGGTTTAGAGTATAACGTTCTTTTCAGCACCAACACTATATGAGACGTGAATCTGTAGCTTAACGTGGATTCAGAACTACCTGATGCCTCCCCGGGAATCAAAGCTGAGTCTTCCACATGCAAGACGAGCATGTTAAACTATATGGCTACGAGATTGTTCTCGTAGCCTTAGAGCTGAAAATGGCACACACATGTAATGTCAAACATGGCTTTTGCATGGTGGAGATGATCAAAATCCCTGCAGAAAGTTCAATTAGAATGGTGGGCTGTCGATTCATATTCGAACTTTCTGATGAAAATGGGTGAAAACAGACCTACGTTCTTCAGCTCTTATACAGATGTGTCTTTTGATGTTTCGTTCAGTTGGGGTAGTCAATTGTTTAACAAGATTGCAAATTTCAAAAGTGCATATGATGTATTGTTTTATACATGTTGACAATTGAGTTAGTTTCTTTTCCCACGAGTTACGAACCCTTTAGTTTGCAAATTAATCAAAGTGAACAATTTTTCGCTTGGCTTACGAACAAAATTTCGGAATACGAACGTATATGCATGTGTGTACTCACAATTGCACGCGCCCAGGAATGCTTTGTGAGCGTTTGCGATAAACACTGTATGTCAGAGTGGTGTGATAAGAAACTACTTGCTTTTTTTCGCAGTTTTATATCTTTAGCCCTCATACTCTTTTAATTTAGTATTACTTTAAGAGGATAAAATTAATTTATCTTAATTAGTGTTATTTTAAAAGGAATTTCTCTTTAAAAGAATAATGTTATTTTCATTCTAAGTTCTTCATCACAGAAAAGGCTTTAAAATATTTTTGTGGCTAAAAGGAATCAATTGTCTTTTCATTAAAATGAGTGGGAAAAATAATTTCCGTTTACGAACATTTCAATTTATTAATAATGTTACGAAACGGATTAGGTTCGTAACTCAATCTTCCACTGTATTTAAAGTGAGTAATTCGTTAGTACGTTGTTGAATTCAGCAATGACGATTTCAGTCTTCAATGTGTGTGGTCCCAGGTTCCATTACCTGTGAGAGCACAGAACTGTTGGCATCATAAGATGAGCGAACTCATTTCTAGTATGCTACAAAAGGTGGTACATGACTGCAATTCTATAATATATAGTATAACAGACCTTGTTGGCGTGGAAAGTTCAATGTGACAATACAAACTTTACTGAAAAAAAAAAAAAGAGTCTCGTAACGAAACTGCGACTGAGTGAGTAATGTTTTTGTCACGGAACTCTAGATACAAAATGAACGAGGAACGTGACATTCTATGATATTCCGACTATTTTTTCCCCTTCTGCTTCCGAAGAATGTCACGTCTGTCACTCAGGCTGCCAGAAGGTCACCATGAGCGCTTCATCACTCCCTTTCCCTCCCTCTTTTTTTCCACGAACAGCTTCTGCCAATCTAGTGTAGTAGCTCTTTCGTCACATTTGTGACGTCATAGATTTGTGAGGGCACGTGGTACTTTTCCAAATGTGAATCAGAATTGTTTACTCCTTTTCTTCCCTCCCGTCTAGCCCCTGCGTGACATTTCCCTGATGATCTGAAGGGAGATTACTTCGCAGGATGGGGTAATTTGCTTTGAAAGCATCCCGGTTTAGCTGGCCTTGAGGTATTGGTACACAAACACTGACAACAACGAGAAGTAAATGAGATAGAACAGGCCTCTTTCGAAAACGCGTTTTTTCGTCCTTCTAAAAAATCTTCATTAGCTGTAATAGAAAACTACCTATGTTTTTTTTTTTAAAATAAAAACAGTACAATCATCTAACAAAAATAGATTCCCACATAAACTAGACTTCTTGTTACTATCGATTTTACATGAACGGAAGGAACTCTTTGACATTAGATTCATTGAAGGACATCGTCTCGTACGCTGAAATTTTCACATAGCCGGCAACGCAGGTCTAGTGGCTAGCGCATGTGCCTCGATACACATGACCACCGGTTTCGATTTAGGAAGAGAGCACAAAAATTTAATTTCACAGTCGTTCAATTTCGTTAATCATCCGTTTCCTTTAGATTGAAAAGCATATTCGTGGGACGTTAAACTAAAATTTAATTTATTTTCAGAAATGTTCATTTATTTATTAACTTTAATGAATTTTCAGATACAGCTTCTAAGATTAGTTAAACTGGAATTATTAACAATCTATAACGGTAACAAGAACAATAAAAAAAAAGAATTGGAAGGAAATTAGACATGTTCTATATTTAAATGTAACATCCACAGCATTCACCTGTCGTAACTGAAGGAAGAACCTGCTAAAACCTCAGATAAATGGCCGGACACCGAATTAAAGCCTGGAATCTCCTAATTGCGATACAAGAATTCTAATTCCTAGCCTATGGTTAGTAGTGAACGCTTTTAACTGGATTATTTTGTCCGATTGTAAGTTTTTAAGTCACATTTTAGTAAATAGTAACGTTAATCAGGAAGGTGACAGGAATCTTTAATTTTAACTGTGTCCTGGTATGAATCGATCGCAGGACTACGTTAACAAAATGGACGTGGATGCTCAGGAGTTCATATTAAATCCAATATCACCGATTTCTTCAAGAATATGCTGCCGCCACTGGCAGGTTAGTTTCCACGAACTGGGAAGTCCATGCTCAGCCATTTTACTCACCTACATTTATTTCAGTCTACTTATTTTCTATCTTTTTCTTGATACACAACTACTAACTTCATACGCAATTTTTCAGAATAATATTCTTCCCAAACAGCGTCGTCCTACTCACTACATTTTTCTCTTTTATCTCTAATGTTGTATTACCTCTCCATTTATTCAGCATTTGTTTGTTGTTGTTTTTCTATTCCCTAATCTATTCTTATTGTTATCTTGTAATATCTCAACTTTGAATGCTATTACTCCTTCCTCGTCTGTTGTTCGTAATGTTCATGTATCCACCATTACAATATTCTTTATGAAACAATTTCGTATTTTTTTTTCTTTTAAAATTAATTGTTCCAAGACCCATATTCTGTATTCTGTGAGTTTCTTCTTCCTAGAATCTTCCTTTTTGTCATTCCTATCCTTCCTTTTATTTCTCATTCATATGTTTATTAACTATATTTTGAGTACTATTAAAATCTAATTTCATGTTGTGGATTTTCCCCTTAAATTGCTTTCGTTCCAATCATAATTGATTGATTTTACTTTTAACAAAGGTTTAATATTTTTTTTTAAACAAATAAGTACCAATTTTTTTGAAACATCACTGTGTTATTTTTCATTCACTTGACTTTTCAGTGATTTTTCAATTTTCTCTCAGTATCTCCATTTCATGAATTCTTGAATTCTCATCCCATTACTTTTTATCAAACGTGTAGGCTATTAAGTATACCTGCCAAACACAATTAAAAGTTTGCTGTTACTACAGTATTAATTTTTAAATCCAGTTCACCAGTTTTAACACCAATTTGAAACCAAAAGTTTAAACTGCTTGTACTATTTTATTCTCCTAAACATAGTGCATAGTATACGCATATCTTCTTTTTTTTTGTGTTATTTACATTTATACATTGTCGATTTACGCAGTTGGAGCGCAGAATATCAATTTTATCACATGAAACAAGTCATCAAATATTCTTACCCGTATTATTATTATTATTATTATTATTATTATTATTATTATTATTATTATTATTATTATTATTATTATTATTACCCTGCACGCAATATAATCTTAAAGTGTCATTATCTTCACATAAATGTTACGGAAAAATTGTGAAAAGGAAGAGGTGAGGAGCAAGCAAAGTGGCTTAGTGATAGGGCATTCACGTTTAGTGTGAAGTGTCCCTAGTTTGGTCTGAGGTCATGCGAGTTTGTGGGGGACAAATGGCATGGTTGTGGATTTTCTGGGTGCTTTCTTCATTTCCTTCCACATTCTGACTCCATAATTCTGTCATAATCATTCACTTTGATAATCAACTGTCTTCTTTAGCATAAAGTGCACAACCATGGAACGACAATTTAAAGATTTCGTTTTTTCTTATACGTCCACTTTGTAACGTCGCATGAAGTTTTGGGCACCAATATTTTATTCATGACCCAGGCTGAAAAAGATGAACAGAAATTATAGTGATGCGTTATACGGTAAAATAAAACACTAAGTCCTACGTTCTCTAAGCGGTACTCAAACTCAGGATTAGCATATTTTATATCACCAGCCCATTGAATATTGATATGCAATTAGCATATTGGTACTTTAACTACCCTTGGGGTTTCCAAATAGCTGGCTAGTTATCTGGAACGTGTGGTTTATGGTTCAGTTCCTAGTGGGAGTGAGTGTATGTGTTTTGGATCGTCTTATATAAGTTTTGGTACCGAAAAATATCCCGGCAACAGTCTTTTTTTTCTTGGTATGTACCTGATAAGTGCTACGAAAAACTACGAAATATTTTCATAAAGAAAAACCAGACCAATTTTTTTCCCTGCTGAATATTTCGTATTCGTAATCAATAAACAAATAATGTCTGGTAATCAATAGTTAAAATTGTATGTTTCTTAGTATGTGACCTGGATCTTGTTAAAGCACTCGTTTAGGTTGACAGTATCCTAATATTGCAGATCCGTGCTGATGCACAACTTACTTTCCTTATATGTCGAATCGAGGTGAAGGTCTCTTCATCAGCCTTCCTGCGCAGCCACTGCGAAAACTTTTTACCTATTTTTATTCCTTTTTTTGACTTTAAACAAGGGGTCTGTGTGGCATTTTGTAAAGGCTTCCTTCTTCAATCTTTGTGGCCAACCGGAAAAAAAAGAAAAAATGATGACGTAATTACTTTTGAAGAACTACGGAAGCGAACACACAACGAATCTCGTAACTGATTTCGTCATACAAACACACACAATCATAGTCTGAGCGCATCTTCATCATATCCCGTCGTGTCAAAGACTACATGTGTGTGACTTAGTTTGTGAAATAGCTTTTAAAAGTCAGTGGCTCCTAGGAACTGTTCGTTTTCCAATGCCTGCTTTACGTTTTCTTCGCGTTCTGCATATGTAGTGATATGCGTGGGAGGTGTGTTTTGGTACCTTCACCATGTCAAAGAGATTTGATGCATGTGTATGTGGATGAAAGTGATATATTATGTGAATCAAGTCACATGTGTTTCGTTTCACATCGAGGTGGTCAAAGAGTATCTAATTGAAGAAAGCTAATAATCAAAGTAAGTTAGCAAATACTGGTTACTACCATTCATTTGTTTCTCTGTAAAGATACTTCAGATTTATGCGTTGAGGAGGAGGGAGGTAAAGATGCGTTCAGTGGACAAGAAAATAAAGTTCAGAAGTAATTGGATATAATTCCCTTGTGCTCTGAATGGCTTAGGTATTCTTGTTTTTGTGATTGGGTATTGTTTATCGATTCCATTGCGGAGTACTGTAACTTATGGAATAACTGTTGTCATTAGATCGTTCGTGGGTACTCTGGTCCAGTTCCAGGTTACAGCACGCTCGAATGCTGCTAGCAATCTTGTCCAATGGCTTGTTCAGTGACTAGACTAAGGCTTACAACTACCATAGTTACACGAGTATTGTTAACGAAGGAAAGGGAGTTAAATGTAAGCCAATAAATCCACATATCTCTCTGATCTGATTTCGTACATCTGTTTGTGACAGGATAATTTGTTATCACATCAGTTACCCGCAAATGATCGATGTAATTGATAATTTTGATTTTTAGTGTTTTACTTGTACAGATCGCTGTATTTTCTAAAATTCGATACTGTTCTTACATTTTTCGTTGTTTCGAAAATACTAAGAAATGCAAATGCTGATTCATCAAACCACGGTAAAAACTCAACTCATATCAAGTATTGTTTAATAACTTCCGTTGACAAATGCTTGTACTGACCAAATGGGTGATGTCTTTGGTTTAAATACAATAACAGTTTTGGTCTGTCTGACATCTTAGAGACCTTCATTTCGCTTCTCACAACTTTGTAAAATTTTAGTGAATCACTTGAAGACAATAAAATGTATCAAGAGTTTAGAAAGTAAAACCAGATAATATATATATATATATATATATATATATATATATATATATATATATATATATATATATATATATATATATATATATAAAGAGTTATTAAATAAGCCAATAATCATTTCAGCTCTTTTCCCATAGCTTCAAGTTTTGAGATGCAGTTTATATAGTCTGAGTCTCTGAGTTTTCTACTGGAAGACGGATTCTAACCCACTTACCCTAACGTAGCTAGGTGGGACCACTAAACCAATACAGCAGGGGTAGCGTGGCCAGTTTCTTTCGCTTGTGGTTCAAAAAGGGTTAAAATTACGAGTTAGAAAGGAGGAACTGGATAGGGAATTAGGATTAAAGATACTATGCATGCAGTAGCTGTGATACTATGGATTCATTACACAGGTCGCTTGCAAATGTCAATTAATATTTTTACGAAATAAAAAGCACTCGGGCTTCTTGACAAATGAAATGAAATCTTTAAGTTTTACGTCCCACGGTTATGCCGGTTAGGCTAAAGGATAATGCTAGGCTAAAGGTGATAATGAGAGATGAGTGTAATGAAGAAAGTGGGAGGAAACGGGAGAACCTCGCGAAAACTCACGAGCGCTGTATTAGTCCACCACAAAGTCCACACGGCGCGAGCTGAGATCGAACCGGGGACCCCAAGCACCGGAGGCGAACGCTCTACCACTGAGCCACCGTGCCCCATCTCGGGCTTCTTGTCGAGCATTCATAGTACTTCAGCATATGAAAGGTCTTGATAAAAGCTTTTAGCTAATTTACTAGCGTGTTATATATAACTATTATTTGACACCTTTTCCGAAATTCTTCTACATTTTAAGAGAGATTTCGTCGTTATAAAAAATTGGTTGGAGTTCAGAAGATTACGCCCTTTTTATAGTTAGTGATGTGTAGGTTATTATTGCTAGTAAATCTGTCTTACTATACGTTGAAGCTGGGTGTCTGTACACATACTATGTTCTTCCGTTTCTCACTACATCTAAATACTCCGATCATTTTTCTTCGCTTCTATTGATAGTTTTTGAAGACAATGCCGACGCAGTGTGTATCCCGACTAAATTGTCTTCCTCCTTTTTTCTTACTCCTAGTATTTTTCTGTTCTATTCTCCTGAATATTTCATCATTTTCATTTTCATGGCCCATTTCACTTTGAGAAACTTTCTTCACAATCGCAATTCAAAACTCTGTTATTTTTCTTTCTTTCTGATCATATATGATTCACAACCATATTACACTACACTCCAAACAAAGTATTTGCCAACTCCTCATACCTGTAGGACGTCTTTTTGTTGTAATCATTTTTTTTTCTTTTGTTTACTTCTTCAAAAGCAATCTTTCTCATTGCTGTTCTACATCTTATTTTTACTGTACAATTTACACTGCATGTTACTAGACTTTCTATATATATGAAAGACTTTTAGTTTGTGTTTTTTATCTCTATAGATACATATACTGTATTTATTATGCCTTCATCCTCACTGTCTGTTATTAATTATCTTAGTTTTTCTTACATATTTATGTTCATTCCGAATCCTTTTCTGATTGCTACAATAGGGCCATGATCTGTCATAATTCTTTTTGCCTCTACCAACCCTACTCAATCATATTAATATTTACTAATCTTTATTCTTTTTCCTATCATTGGATTTATACAGATATCAGGATAGTTTTTAAAACATTTATTGGATGGACAACTACTAAGGTTTAACCCCGACACTTATACAAAGGATTTCATTTCCAAAGAAATGTGTTGACCCTCAATGATTGCTCCTTCTCTCTAAGGATAGATATATGGGCATAAGGAATTTAAAGGGAGATTATGAGTAGGCTTACCATAAGAATACTCATATGATATTTGTTTAAAGGATTTTATTCCCCAAAATTGAGCAGACTTTAGAAGGTTACGCGTCCTTTCTAGCAAGGGATTTGTATGTATCAGAGGAAACCTCTGTAGGAGTCGAGTTTATTGTCCTTGAGTTACAAATATTATCTGCGTCACTGTTGGGATATATTTCACTCTTACGACTATGTATATCACTGTTAAGAGTGTGTGTAATGGCGTTAGAAGAAGCCACATATCAGTAAACACAATGTGCTACTTAACGGTGCATTTTTCTTACACATACAGTTCATAAATTAATAAAAACAATATGTTCCATTAATATAGAAGTTATCTATGCGCCTTCGACGCGGGAGATATGGGTTCTATTTCTGGCGGGAGCTCAAGCTATGCGGATTCCACTTTCAGCTTGTAAGTTCACATCTCATATAGCCTCGGTAGTAATGGGACGCGAAACTGGAAATCAACCAACTAATAAAACATATCGTACGAGCAAATGAGATATCTTTTAGCACCATAAAAATTAGTTTTTCTCGAAAACTAAACTTGAGAATTTACCATCATGTGATCCATCTATTCATATGTATGTCTCGCTCAGTGGCGTATTTGGGTGTGGCTATCGGGGTCAAGCCCCCCGAAATAAATTTGTTATATGTAAAACTTCATTAAAATTTGTAGGCACCCAAAAGGAAAAAAAAAATATAAATGCTTATTCACGTGTTGTGCATACCCGAAACCAAATCCTAAATACGCCCCTTGGTTAATATTATCATCATCATAGGTGTTCTGCCAGTATTGGCAGGTCACTTGCTGCAACTGAGAAGCTTCCCTGCTCCACGGTTTTCCGCTGACCTTTCGTCTTCACATACATTTTTTTTTATATCGTCCATTAATTGTAGTCCCCTTCGCTCCCTCCCTCTCTTGGGCAATATTATAGTGAAACAAAATTAAAGTTTAAGAGTTAATAATAATTTTCGTCTTTATTTCATTTACCATGCTACGTATTCTTATCTTGGTAGCGTCGTTATGAAGAGATTGATGATAGAATATTTTAGTATCAGTTTTATCATCGTGGATATCATACTGCATAGAGTTTTAGGTTTACAAAAATATTTTTTTTTTTGAAAACTGCGCATGAGGATTTAGTTACTCATATCATTTTGTTGAGCTGCATGATATTTATTGATTGATAATGTAATCATCTTTAGGCATTTTTACCGTTAAACGTTAGTAATATTATAGAATTTTAAAAAAAAAATCGAGCTGGCTTTTAGTATGTTACGCGTCCTTTCTAACCAAGGATTTGTAAGCGTCTGAGGATTTAACAGAATCATAAGATAGTCAAGATTAACCTAAACTACTTGGCATAACAGCCCATTTTGAGGGGCTGATCCGGCTCCAACGCCATCTGTCAGTGACTGACTGAACTACGTGCAGCCTAGCGACGAGCACGTGATTAGTGCACTGCATCATCCTGTCACTAACCGACGTATCGAGAGCTTTCTAGACCTGGTGGCCATCACTTCTTTCATTCACGCATTCACATGACTCCCCAGTTTGCTTCACGACGCTAGGTGGATTCCGAAAATTGGAAATCACCGGTCGGGAATCGAACCCGGGATCACGTAGACGTGAGTCCAATGCTTTACCCACGAAACTACGGTGTCCCCTCAAGATTAGCCTAATCTTTGCAAAAGAAGTGGTAAAGATCCTTATAGTGTTCGTTTTACTCAAGTTGTCCCTTAAGAGGTCGAATATTGTTCACCTTTATTGCAAACCAAGAATATTGCCCATTTTAAACTCGGAACTTTTTTTTCGTTTCTAAGTTGCTTTTTTAAATCATAATTATAGAGACAAGAGTTGTGGTCCCTTGTATCTGTAGCATCAGAAACAAAAAATTTAATGAGACCCTATTCTTGTAGGTGCGCATCCCGCATACCACACCCAAAGGCAAGAGTAATCTGATAAAAAGGCTTGTGACCTCTTTCTGTGTCTGTGCCAATTAGTATTTGCGTGTTTTGAATCATAAATCTGTTTCTCTCTCGTCAGAATGAAAGATTTCTATATCTTCCTGATGAATTACTAACACACCCATCAAATAAAATGGAAATTAAATCAGAATATAGGAAACCTAAATCAGAGGACGTTAACCTGTAAAATACAACATTTTTAGGACATATTATTTGTTGATGTACGTTTTCTCATACATTTTTTGTAGTCCATAGTGAAGTATAAGCTGGCAGATATCTGGAGGTAAATTTCACTTTTGAGAGAGAGAGAGAGAGAGAAAGAAAGAAAAAAAGAAAGAAAGAAAGAAAATAAAAATGAATAAATGAATGAATATCTACGTGAACTCGTCTTGGAAAACATGGGTAACAATTAACCATAATTCACAAATCAGTATGATTCATCATTATTTATGGCTTTAACTGAAATTCTATTCAACCGGGTCGTCCATTCAATCAAAACAGACACCACTCTAAATGATCTTTATGGCTATTTTTCTATTAACTGTGATTTTGTATATTTGTTTTGGCTAAAACTGGTTTAAATAATCTTACAGTAATCTGAGATATCATTGATTACCAGTAGCGTTATTTCAGATTTTGCTTAGGGAGGGGGGCAAGGCTCTCCGGTATAATACACCAGTGATCCTTTGCTCATACTATATTTAATCCATCTCATTCATTGTCATTTACTTGCATTTGTCTCTTCGAACCTTCAAGCGGGCACGGTGGCTCAGTGATAGTGCTCACTTGTGCAAGGGGTCCCTGGTTTGATCAAGATCATATGAGTTTGTGATGACAACATCGCGTTAATAGGTTTCAGTAATAATATCCCCGGGGCATAATATTTCCATTTGAAGGGTAAGGGGAAAAAACAAGGAATGTCCATGTGTGTGCTTTTTCGGGTGCTTTGTCCTATATGTTGGTGACTCTTGGTATTATTTGACTGTATATGCCATGTATACGTAGATGTAAAAATGTCCATGTAAAAAGGGTCAACATATGTAACTAACCCTATTCTTCTTACGCGGTTTTCAATATTAAATCGCAATTTTCTCGAAAATGCAGTTTTGTGACATTCCTTCTTTTTTCCCCTTACCCTTCATTTGTTCTCAACGTGGATTATTATTAGTATTTTCGCAGTGCTATTTTCAGCCTCCCCCCTCTGCGTATTGAAAATTTCACCTGGGAGAAAAATTCCAAAATCACCAGCGATTGGTTTTCCGAGGTTTCTTTTCCTCCCACCATTTCATTCCACCAATTATTTTACAAGTATTCATTTTCATTAATCATCCGAAATTTTTTAGCGTACAGGATGTAACTGCGCTACGTGAAGTCAATAATTTCAATCACTTAATTTCAGTTTTGAACCTTTAGTGCATGTTTATTATTATTATTATTATTGTTATTATTATTATTATTATTATTATTATTATTATTATTATTCATTGCTGTTGTTATTATGTATCTATTTTTTTAAAAATTCTTTGACTGAGACCTTTGTTTTTGTTTGTTTGTTATTGTTGCAGTTGATTTTCAGTGGCGAGTACACGAAGGCGATGTCCAAGGATTGGCACAGCGGCCACTTTTGCTGCTGGCAATGTGACGAGTCCCTGACGGGCCAGCGATATGTCCTCCGCGACGACCACCCTTACTGCATCAAGTGCTACGAGTCTGTTTTCGCCAACATCTGCGAGGAATGCAACAAAACCATTGGCATAGACTCCAAGGTATGTAAAATCGTGCATTCTTTTCTTTTTCTTTTTTTCTTTCTTTCTTTCTTTCTTTTTTTTTTACCAGTAAATTTGCCTCAATGTTTATCTCATGGTAGAAATGAGTGTGTATGTATAAAGCAGGAAGGAAATGTCTTTTATCTCGAAAGTCACATGATTCATATAATTTAGCTTATGGTGGTCGAAATATTCTGCCATAGATAAATCAAAATAGATATTTCAATTCTAATGGCTGGGAATATTTGTACAATTGGTTTACCGAAAGAGCTTGGTTTAAAAAAAAAAAAAAGTCCGGGAGGGATACAATGGATGGATCGCCATAAAGTTTGATCTGGATGTAGGGCTGTAACATTCAAAAGTCAAGAACCGGGTTCATTGATGAAGGTGATTCATCCAGTTGATCTCAAGGTATGAACAATCAAAAATCGGTTTCCCGTGTATTCCTATGGGAGTAATAGAGGGTCAAAACTTAGGAATCGAGCTCGCTGATAAAGGTGATCCATTCAGTTGATCCCAGGGTAAGGGTAATCAAAAATCAGTTCCCTATGCTTTCCTATTGGAGTAATAGAGGGCCAAAAGGTAGAAATCAATATCGTTGATGAAGGTGACCCACCCAGTTGATCACAAGATAGGAGAATCAAAAATCGGTTCCCTATGTATTCCTATGGGAGTAATAGAGTTAAAAGTTAGGGATCAAGGTCGTTGACGCGGGCGATCCATCCAGTCGATCCCAAGATAGGACAATCAAAAATCAGTTTCCCATGTATTCCTATGAGAGTAATAGAGAGTCAAAAGTTGGGAACCGAGTTCGTTGATGGTGATGCATCCAGTTGATCCCAAGGTATAAACAATCAAAAATCAGTTTCCCATGTATTCCTATGAGAGTAATAGAGAGTCAAAAGTTGGGAACCGAGTTCGTTGATAGTGATGCATCCAGTTGATCCCAAGGTATAAACAATCAAAAATCAGTTTCCCATGTATTCCTATGAGAGTAATAGAGAGTCAAAAGTTGGAAACCGAGTTCGTTGATGAAGGTGATCTTATCCAGTTGATCCCAAGGTATAAACAATCAAAAATCAGTTACTCATGTATTCCTATGGAAGTAATAAAGAATTAAAAGTTAGGAATCAAAGTCGTTAACGGGGGCGATCCATCCAGTTGATCCCAAGGTATAAACAATCAAAAATCAGTTACTCATGTATTCCTATGAAGAGTAATTATTGATGTTCTTGCTTTATAGACTATTAGCAGTGCTATTGACATTAGCGGGTTAGTATGCAAAATTCTAATCTGTCAAGCGGAATACAATGCTTATGTGAGACTAAATTACTTTCTGCTGGATATATCTAACGACTGAAGTGTTTTGTATTCTCAAATACTCATTAATTTTTAAGTATATTTCATTTAATTTGAGCTAAAATGCTATATTTAAGCCTAGGATTGGTAAAATTTAAGTTGTTAAAGAGTTCGGTTTACCAGAAATCAAACCAAACTCTTTCACGTGGTGTACACTGTGGCGTACTACGAGTACCTGTTTTTTAGCCTCGAAACGAAAGATGCAGGGAACTTGTGTAGTATTGTCAGGTGAAAACCCTTTAGAACTTTGGGGGGCGCGGTGGCTCAGTAGTGGAGCGTTCACCTCCGGTGCTTGGGGTCCCTGGTTTGATCCCAGCTCGCGCCGTGTGGACTTTGTGATGGACAAACACCGTGCTCGTGGATTTTCTCGGAGTTCTCCCGTTTCCTCCCACTTTCTTCATTCCACCATTTCACTCATTTCTCATTATCATCGTCTCCTTTAGCCTAACCGGCATAACCGTGGGACGTTAAACTTAAAGATTTCATTTAATTTTTTCCCTTTAGAACTTTTATTTCGGTACGTTTGTAGATAGATATTAAATAACTTTGTAAGACTCAACATCTCCGTTGATCTTCTCTTCCGATGTCACTTATGTTAATGAATGTTTGCTTTATATATGTTTATTATGAGTCTTCAATTCTTTCATTAGTGTACGCACCTCCGGCGTGAGAGATCGGGTTGGATTCCCGGCGGGGGCTAATGTGGTTAAGCTGTAAGTCCACATCTTATATAGCCTTGCTGCTGAAAGGGACGCTAAACTCAAAATCAAATTCAAATCAAAATTCAATCCTTCCATTGCAACTTAACCTTTAACTCTAAATGAGCGTAACTCTTTTCGTTGTAATGGATGGGTATGGAAATTTGTTGGTCATGAATCGCTAACTCTCAGCAACTGAGAGATCAGTGACTGAAAATTTTCGAAACGCAACATCTTTTAAGGAAAATATTTGATGCTAAAATCGTCACATAAGCGGGTGAGTAGTGTGTTATACAAATACGTGTATAATATGGAACTTTCAATCGCTACAGTCAGATCACTAAATGTCATATTGATAAGAAGATTCGAATAACTTAACTGTAGTGATCAGTGTTAAGAGTTAATTATTGAGCACTATTAGAATTACGAGGTAGTGAACTTCAATTCAGAAGCCCAAAAAAATGTGGCTACAAAAACCGATGGACGAACCATACATCACCTACTTAAAATGTCAAGTCTTCCCTAGAGCTGTTAGAAGCACTAAAGTTTACTATATGTCTCTTGAAATATCCTGTAGAAAATGAAATCTTGTTAGTAATGTAGTCCGTAAAATAAATAAATAAATAAATAAATAAAGAGAGAGAGAGAGAAAATGAAATGAAATGAAATCTTTGAGTTTTACGTCCCACGGTTATGCCGGTTAGGCTAAAGGAGACGGTGATTATGAGAGATGAGTGAAATGGTGGAATGAAGAAAGTGGGAGGAAACGGGAGAACCCCGAGAAAACCCACGAGCACGGTGTTTGTCCACCACAAAGTTCACTTGGCGGGGGCTGGGATCGAACCCGGGACCCCAAGCACCAGAGGTGAACGCTCTACCACTGAGCCACCGCGCCCCCCTGAGAGAGAGAGAGAGAGAGAGAGAGAGAGAGAGAGAATTGTTTAAAATTTTAGAAGGATGGTAGTTCAAATATGATGGAGTTTTACTATTTAAAGCAAATGGATGAGATAGAATATCACGATCTGACTGATACAAGGCTCGGTAATAGAAAATTAATGGAAGATAGACGTATGGAAAAAAGGTTTTTTGTTCTCTTTTTCTCAAATTATTTAATAGACGTCAGCCAGCCCGCGGTATGTATCTATATATAAATAGCTGTTTCCTGGAACCGAAAGCTAAGGTGTGGTGTCTGTCACGTTACATTTTCATTCGGATGGAGAAGTAGTATTTTTAGCAGTGAGAGGATTCCTAAAATGTGCTATATTAAGATAAAATGAGAAAGGAAGTACGTACGTTTTTATTTAATGCTTCTTGCTTGTCAATACACGAAAAATAATACAACTATGCTAACTAAAAATATTTAATTTTTGAGCACGTAGATAAATATTGATTAATAGTAACATTTTAATCTTAACTGAACTGTATTTAAGTCGTTACCATTATCAAGTTTTGTGTGGGGGAAACCATGATTCAATCTAACTGTAAGTATGTAGATATGATTCGGATCTCACGTTAATATGTAGGTCCATGACTCATATAGCCGTGGTGCTGGAAAGGTATTCTAAACTCCAAATAATAATAATAATAATAATAATAATAATAATAATAATAATAATAATAATAATAATAATAATAATAATAATAATAATAATAAATACAATAAACCTGATTATTGAGGGTGTCAGTTGGAGAAAGGCAAGAAAGCAGTTGCTCCCTTCTTCCGAGTTGGACGCATATACAAATGTGTTTGAGTTTAACGCCTCTTTCAGCAGCGAGGCTATATGAGACGGGACCTACTGATTAACGTGGAATCCGAACCACATAAGCTCCACCCGAGCTCCTACGCCAAAACATATATTAATGAATAGTATAATAATATGCTAATAAAAAATGTGAAATTTTGTTTAAATCAGTGAAGAATCTTGCACTTTCTCCCCCTCTTCTAAAGCAAAATCTGAAATTAGATGTGGAGGTCTGAGGCTTGTGATTAGGCTCGTAATATAAATACACATACAGTATAAAGTTTTAGGCGTCCTAACTACAAAAATGGTTCTAACAACTCTATCAAAGACATATTGAATTTAATCAGTGAAAGAACCAATCAAAATTTTCGTTAATGTCTGGAAAATTGATCGTAATTAGGCTACTTGGGGCGTCGTAACTCTGAACGTTAGTTTTTTTAATAATAATTTGCGCACATCGTGATTAGATGGTGTAGAACTAGTGTACCAACTCCACTTTCAGCTGATTGTGGAGTATTGGTATTTTCTGATACTTCAATTGGCACACTGTTTGTGCTGGTAAAATGAAAGCGCTGTAGCACTCGTAAAGTGATGTACTGTCGTGTTAAAAAAGTGAAACTTACAGGAAAGCCTATAAAAGTGGAAACTTTACCTCTATGTTTCTCCTTTTTCTACTTTATGGCGTTTGGGGACGATAAGCAGATATATCCTTAGTTATCAATTAGTTTAGTACAGTGGTCTCCATCCACTGCTGTGCAATTCCAGGTTCGATTACCAATTGAGTACAAACAGGCCCACAGCTACCGCTATGTCATCCAGGGCAAATTCGAAATTCGCCCCCCCCAATTTACATATATAGATGTTGACCTTTTAGACGTCCTTCCAACCATACGCCAGGGGCACGTTGTATCGTTTGCTCCCCACTGGTTGCGGCCCTGGGTGCAAATTTTATACTGATAGTGATTCACTATGTGTGGGAGATGAAGAACTACTTGAGTTAATGTAACCTCACTCACAAGCCATCTGATTGGTACAGTTCAACTTTAAAAAGAAAAGTTTACGTTTTGGTTTTCGTGTAAGTAGAAAGAGAGTGTATTTTTCATACTTCAGCATCTTTATCGTACATAAAATATTGAAGTATGGAAGCTGAATATCCTGCTTTCCATCGTTAATAGAATCGCCGAGACCTGTAATATGTAATATTTAGGCTTACTGTGTTGCACGGAACATAGTGTGCTGACAAAGAGCCTGTAATGTACGAGTTAATTTCGCATGTTATGGTGGTCTGATGCACCCAGCAATTGCACCCAAATACAGGATGTTCCTGGCGTGGTTTTTCGTAAATAATAGGTCCTGTACTTCATTACCAGTGTACTGCATAAACATAGTCCCAAATTAGATCCCTGCTAGGGATGTTTGCTTCCGATAGTGGCAGCTCACATAGTGGCTCGGATTCCACTAATTAGTATCTCTTGTTTCTTTATAGCCTCAGCGATAAAAATGAACGTTAAAACTCCTATCCATCCATTAATTGGTTTACAGAGTAGCTGTGAGGGATTATTTTTGAATTGTTCAGTCAGAATACGATTCCATTGAATAAATACCAGCATTTATAGATGCGATAGGGCTTAAAACTACTGGAATTATATTCATAAAAAACAGACAGGTATAACTGCAAGAGTAATGCAGACTATTTAATAGAGGAACGCACTAAGTATCAAGAAGTGAATTTACTGAAAGTTTAGTAATACCAATGGCGGTGGGATGAAGAGATTGGTGCAATCCCTAAAATCAATATACTATCATTTTCATTTGACTTACATTTTTCCAATTACTTCTCTACATGCTTAATAATTCTTTACTTTTATAATTTATCTTATTAGTATTTGCAAAAAAACTAGGTCTAAATATGTAAACCTTCACCATTCATCCTAGTGACTAGCTCATGCGCCTTTGTCCCGGGTTCGATTCCCGGTGGGAGAGCATTAAACACATCGGACTCCACCTTAAACTGTATCGGTCTCATATATAGCGTCTGTGCTGAAGAGAGACGCTAAATTTCTATAAGCAAACAAAATTAGTATGCATTTCTCCGGCTGAAGCAAGTTATCAAAATGAAATCTAAATAAATTAAGCTGTGAGAAATATATTTGTAAGATTATTTTTAAAGTTGTTTCCTCTATGGTTTTGAATTTAATTATACGCAAAAATTGTGTACTTATTTCTATACTAGTTTGGTATTTGAGTACTTTGTGTCAGAAAAAAGATCGTATTTTTTATTTTATATTTTAACAAGAAACATTCATTTATGAAGACATTATAAAAAGTATTCGCTAGTAGCTAATGCTCTCAAGCGCTTTGAAACTTTCCAAATGTCGTCTTTTCAACACTTAAAAACACTGACAGAGAAAGGGGGAAAAAAAGTCTTTTATAAACTGCAACTTCGGTGAAAGAGTTGAGCGAGTGAAAGTAGTACTGAAGGTAGTTCGTTTTCCTCTCACCAGATGATCCTCGTAGCACTACATTGGTGACATCTGTAGGAAAGTAGCCAAATCATTAACAAGAAGTAAAGTTCCCGCATGAAGCGCTGGATGTGTTGGAGGAAAGTGTTTATCAGTGATTTACCAACTTATTTTCTCGAGTTATGTAGTTACAGTGGATATTTTTCAACTGTACAAATTCATTGGATTTAAAATATATAATCATTAAGTGGCTGGTTTTAAGTATTCATACGTACTGGCGGATCGAAGGCACTAGCAGATGTAGAAGAGTCGTTTGAATGAGGCGGATCGTCTCCTAGACGATTAATACAAGCTATACATACATAGTTTTACATCAAATCAGAATAAAATATTGCAATATTTTATACATAAGTCTACAAAAAAGGTATCCTTTAGGGGGATCGCCCCCACCCTCCGAGACTCTTTATATATATAAGCTAAACTATTTAGCATCACATTACAACTATTATAACATGTCACATATAAAAGTTACAAACAAACATTTGTTATTATGTGTTGAAAATTTATATTATACTTGCACTATTTCATTCTATTTTGATACAAAACTCCATATTTCGAACCTATTCATCGCTCAGGATATACATATGATATCAGATATAGGTTTGAAAGTGTGTGTGGCATCACGTAGCGTAGCGCTAACGTGATCTCCTTTGGTGCAAGCGGTGACACCACGTAGCGTAGCGATAATGCGATCTCCTTTGATAGAAGGGATAGGTGCTGATTGCCACGGGTGCTGACTGCCACAGCCAATTATTGGTGCTGACTGCCACGACTGTGGCTGATTGCAAATATGAAGGTGCTGACTGCCACGACGGCGTGCTGACTGCCACGAGCCTGGGAGAAACTCTGTTTGGAAAGAGAGGAATTAATCCCTCATACTAAATTTATGATTATTAATTAATTTAGTAGAGAATAATTAGGGATTAATTTAGTAATCATCATAGCAAATCTTTGTGGCATCCTATAAGTTACAAAGTTGCTCACTAAGTGGAACGACATGCGCTTGGATGTTTATAAAGGGATTGTCTTTTCTGTTATATGTACAATTTGCACATTTCATTGTTTATATTAATTGTTTTATTATTATTTAATGGATATGAGGGTCTGAAGCCAGCTAACAAGGGAAGTTTGGGAGAAACACTCGCCTGCAGAGAAATAAGCATGTCATTTGAAGGACCAATTCATGCTGATTACAACAGGTAATAAAACTCCTGTACGTTGAGAACTGTTCGAGATATTCAGCTTAGAAATTTATATGAGAAAATGAGTGGATGCACGTTTCAATGCGTTAAGTATTCTCTCCCATGGCGAAGCCTGATGGTTTGAACTTGCTATTGCTTGATCACTGGGGTCCATTCACAGACAAATTGTCCATTACAAGTTGCATGACGGTTGGCAAAGACCTAATGGTTGAGAAGATACCAAAGAATTGCACACGATTTGTGCAACCATTTGATGTGTTTTGATTTCGATCAATCAAAGATTATGGCAGGAGATTTGTACATAGTATGAAACTTCTTCATCTGGATGCTATAATGTACCAACGAAACAATCAAATAAAGTTCGTGTCCATACGAATCACTTCCGATCACCGCGATACATTGGATTGTTTCAGTTTGCGTTCTGCAAGGCAGGTTACGAACAAATTATAGGCCTACAACTTTTGAATCACTTGTCGAATTTGCTTTTTGCTTTGGTTCTGCGAACTGTTCTCTTGACGGATGCAACGCAATTGCACATATAAAATGTTCATGGTGCAAGGAAGTCTTTTGCCTGCGTCATTTCTTCATAAAACAGAAGAATAACAGTGATCAATTTTCATCTCTAACCTATAATTATTGTGAACAATGTAATGACTAATTGTATCTAACAAACCCGCTAGTTATTGCGAAACACTTTTTTTTTTTTTTTTTTTTTGTTACTTCCGATAGCTTTCAATTCGTATGTCAATATTCGTTACTAATTATGTTATACTTAACGCGTATAAATGCGTATATCCTCATTTTCTCATATAAACTTCCAAGTTGAATATCTCGAACCGTTCTCAACCGTACAGGAATTTTATTAGCTTGTTGTCATCAGCATGAATTGGGACTTTAAATGGCATGCTTAGTATCTCTGCAAGTGAGTGCTTTATTCTGAACTTCCCTTGTGAGGGACAGCCAGCAGTGCTTTTTTGATGGAACTTTCAAGAGCTGCTCGAAACAATTTGCGCAGCTGTACACAGTTCATGCTACCATAGGGAGTTCAAGTGAGAATACATAAATCGTACCAATTTTGTACGCACCGCTCCCTGACAAAACTGAAGTACACTCATGTCCAAAATTATTGTCGCATATCTGTAACTGTCTTCTTGTAAGAATATAATTTGATAATTTGGCAGAGTAGTTTTAATACTGATATGTGTATAATCAGGAAATGTATATTTGTGGTAAATTTCATAGGGAAAGAATTATAAATGCGAAAATCATAATGAGTAAAATAAAATGTAACTAATGGACAAGAAAATTTTATTTTCGTTTTATTGTTCTTATTTACTGCTCTTTTGACATGAAATTTGCCACATACTTGTCTTTGCCGATTATACACATACTAACATTATAAGAAATACCGGACGAATTCGTTATCAAATTATATTACTAGAACAACATATTTATAGTCATGCGACAATAATTTTGGACATGAGTGTACATACCTTACGAGTGTACCTGTTTACCTTTGTTAGGTGTTGGTCTGAACAACACGATCCTAAGGTTCATCTAGTTTCTTTCATGCTTCTTAGCGTCCGGTAATGTTACGTCTATCAACTTTCTCTCAGGCTCGTGGCAGTCAGCACCTTGATATTGGTAATCAGAGCCAGTCGTGGCAATCAGTACCAATAATTGGCTGTGGCAGTCAGCACCCCACCGATAAAAGTGGTCCCGGGTTTGATTCTCGGTCTCACGCGCTTTCTTCCTTCCCCACTCTACTGGAGGTAAACCCCTATGCTCGCCGAGAGACATCATCTTTCGTATGTGACGAGGTCGTAGATTCCACAAATGCCCATAAACATGAATGAATAACTAACAAGTTTGATAATGCCACATTCAATGAAAAATCATGACCCCCATCCCAAGAAGTGAAATTCATAGGCAACAAACGTCCTAAAACCCACTTGTGAGCACTCATGATACAGTGTATTAGACTTGTGAAGAACATGAACAAATGCAAAGGCAGTGGCGGATCCAGGGGGGAGATCGGGGCAATCGCCCCCTCCCTCCCAAAGAGGATTTAAATATATATATATATATATATATATATATATATATAAAACCTATCCCAGAGTTTGGAGCTCTTAAAAGTAACTCTAAGTAGCAGTATTACAACCCACTGCCCCCTCCAGAAGTCCGTCCTGGATCCGCCCCTGTGCAAAGGTAACTCTGCAGCAGATCGGACGATTGTAAATACACGTTAAAGTGTCAAAAATTATTACTGACTCTAATAATAAAATAAATTTTGTGTTTGAAAACTTTACATTAAGTGAAAATAGAATCCTTACAATTTTACAAAAATAAATAAATAAATAAATAAATAAAATTATTGACATCAAGAAGATGAAAGGTGGGAATGAATTATAACAAAATGAAGAGCATTTGCCAACTACAAGGATACGTAAGTTGTTACACAATATACTCTAATAATAAATGTGGTTGAAATGTTGCATCATGTACCTCTTGTGACGCGGAAGTATTCTGATAACTTCTAGATTAAATTAAGATAAAAATCAGGGCATATGTACACTCATGTCCAAAATTATTGTCGCATGTCTATAAATATTTTGTTGTAGGAATATAATTTGATGGCGAATTCGCCCGGTATTTCTTACAATGTTAGTGTGTATAATCGGCAAAGACATGTATGTGGCAAATTTCATGTCAAAAGTGTAGTAAATAATAACAATAAAACAAAAATAAAACTTGTCCATTTAGCAATATTTTGTTTTATTTATTCTAATTTTCGTATTTATAATTCTTTTCCTATGAAATTTACCACAAATATACCTTTTCCGATTATATACATAGAATCAGTATTAAAAGTACCTTGTAAAATCATTATTAAATAATATTCTTACAAGAAGACAGTTATAGATATGCGACAATCATTTTGGACATGAGTGTACATAAATGTAGAGCAAAACGAGATGGGAACAGCTCTCGAGAATCGAGACAAGACGACAAAATTCTGTTTCTCGTCTCGTCTCGTGGGCAATATTACATACACTGCCTATATTATGTGAATTTTATGCGAATGGCACTAAAAGTTTTGATGTAAAATCTTCCTTACACTGTGATCAGAGATGACGAGTGACATCGCTTGCCGAGTGTTGACCGGGCACCGATTTCTCTGTAGAGCACCTGTATTGTCCAGCATACGTACATGCTTTTCACTGCCATCTCTTTCATTCAGTTTAAAATATGAATGTTCTGAAGTTCTGTCTGTATTTAGATGGCATAGACAGACTACACTGGGTGACTACGTGAAATATTAAAGTGTTTTCGAAATGAAAAGAGAAATTCAGTTTAACGTCCCATGATTGTGCCCTTTAGGCTAAGGAGATGATGAATGATGATGGAATAATCGGTGGAATAAGAAAGTGGGAGCATCCCGAGGAAACACACGGACACGATATTGTTTCCCACAGACTGATTTGACCGAGGATCGAACCAGAGACTCCATACACCAGAGGTAAGCGCTCTACCATTGAGTCAGCGTCGCCCCCCCCCTGTTTTCGAAATTCACGTAGCTTATATACATTACTATCATTGTTTTCTGTTAATACGCTTTTACGACTCCATCACAACTAAGTGGTAACGGGTGCATGGATTGCATGGTGGCGGTAGTGACGTGTAATCTCTAATTCAACAACTAGCTACAGTGGGTGGACAAAAATATGGAACCACCTAAATTAATAAAACACAAAACTGACCAAAACATTAAATATACTACATATTTGTTACACTAGTTGTATCTGTTACACAAGTGTTATTCTTATATGTAGTGCTTTGATCAGTTTTGCTTCGTTAATACATGGTGAACACAGAGTAAACAGTTTCTACGGGGACTCAAGGGCTTCGATTTCTCTGTAAATTTGGGGAGGGGGGGATTGAGATGCTTAAGGTATATATATATATATATATATATATATATATATATATATATATATATATATATATATATATATATATATATATATATATATATATATATATATATATATATATGAGGATTTAAAGACAAATTGCATTCAAATTATGCCAAATATTGTATATTCATAAATACAATAGGGGGGCCCACATAAGCTTTGGGGGGCTCGGGTCCCCGCCCCCCCCAGAATCGGCGCCTTTGCCGGAACTCACTCTGGTCATCATGGAGGGTGACCCTCGCTTAGACCAACGTTATAAATATGGCCGGTCCGTTAAGTGCTTGCTAGGGACTTCAGAAGAAATCCACTAACTGCCAGATCTCCAATCGTCTCCCTGCATTATCCTTTATGCTTCATAACCTATGTCTGGTATAGGTTATGAATCTGTTACCCTGTTAGGCTAAGCGAACAAAATACTTAATGTAAAACAATTATTATTGACTTACATTGCATAACTGGTTCGTAGGATCCCTGGTACGATCCCAGCTCCGCCATGTGGATGTTCGTGGGTTTTCTCGGGGTTCTCCTGTTTCCTCTTACTTTATTCATTCCACCATTGCATTCATTTCTCATTATCATCATCCCATCCCGTTTAGCCTAGCCTGCATAACCGCAGACGTAAAACAGGAAGATTTCATTTCATTTTCACGAGTAACTGAAATGCTATTAAACAGAAACAGTAGAGCACACATAATTTCATCAAGGGAAAGAGGGTTCTAACTTTCAAGTTAATATAATATCAGGTGTTTGTATACACATTTTAATGTGATAAATGTTTATTTTTGTAAAATATTTGCTCAAGGAGGTTAAACTCGGGACTTCTCCTTTGCGTACGCCACTGAACAGGAGACAGTGACGTCAAAATCATAAAACTTGGACTACAAGGGAATGGAAGACTGCCACTTGGTCAGATAACACTGTTTCCGAATTTACGTGTGGAGAACGCCATCCCAAGCATAAGATCCAGATTGTTTACTGCCATGAAACATGGCGTGGGTTCGGTTATCATGGTTTGGACAGCCATACCATGTTATTCTGTAGATCCTGCAAGGACATGTAACTACTATGATTATGTAACCATTATGAGTGACCGGTCCATCCAAATTTTGTGGTTCCTCAATTACACAGCTCACGTAAGCCAGAACTAATTTTTGGAGCATGAAGATGAATTGTCGTAGTTTCCACAGTCACTAATCTCAATACTATGAGACCTTGTAGTCAGAGTTGAAGACAAAATGTAATGTGTAAGCGCGCTGTCCTCCTCAGTCGTTGTTAACAGTGCTTACCAATGCTTTGCAGGGAGAATGGTACAGGATTCCTTTGAAAATAATACAGGGCACCTTTTTATCCATTCCAAGGAGACTGCAAGCCGAAAGTCATCATATATACCATATTTCAACCTTCCTACTACTCCTTTGCTACTTGCAAAACACAGAGAACAAATCAGTATTAATGTCATTGCCCTATGCTTTGACACACATTTTGAAAGCTTTAGAGTACGAACACAATATTTTATTTAACTTATATATACCAGAGACAATAATCGTTAAATAACCCTCGTATATACTGGTGCCAAATACTACAATTCACAAACCACCCGACAAAAATATTTCGTACTAACCTATACAGAAAAAAGTACTAGATCTAGGGGAAAAGCACTAAAATTTTATCTACTCCCGTTTCACTCTATTTATGACATTTTACGATATTAATATCTTATTAGAAGGTTTCCGGCAGTTCCTCTCCCCTCACATTCATGAAAGAACTCCCAACTTCAAACTTTTTGCAGTCAAAATTCGATACAAGCTGTGCAAACCACTTACACCTTCCCAATTTTGACTTTACACCCCCAAACTAAAACTCCTGGCAGAATCCCTGCTTAATTGTCGTATTAGAACTCACTGTGAAACCACTAAAGTAGCACAAGTATGACAAATATAGAGAATGTCGGGAGAAAACAAGAAATATCATAAAATGCGCTCATCCAGAAAATCGAGTTTTAATTTCTTAATAGCCTACTGTTTAAACGGATCATCAGATATGTAATATTGCTTACTGAGGTCATTTATTAGTTGAAGGAGGCTACCTATGTCCCACTTCCGCTCTTGCAAATAGCACTGTTAAAAAAACGCAGAAAAAAAGGTTACCAGGAACAGTGAAATTTTCGTATATTGCCAAATTTTCATGAGATTCCTTTTACTCTCCCAAATGTATGTATGAGAAAAGGAGGAGAAAAGTACTAGATTTGTTGGTGCTAAAACACTAAAATATTAAAATATTATGAAAGGTACTGAATCTCGCGCGGAAGTACTATCGGTGGTCACACTGGGCGAACTCCAGATGAACAATCTATACTTAATAAAACAGACATTTCTTAAGTCACATTCAAACGTTTTACAGTTTTGTCGTAAAGAGTGGTCTCTTTTAAAGATCATTGTTGCAGCTCTTTGTAGGATATTTTAATATTTAGCCTCCAAATAAATATTTCAATTCATATTTCAAATGAAGACTACCATTTTTTGAATCCTGTATATAATAAAAAATGCAGGACGTTTCAAAGAAAAGGTTACCATTTTTTTTTAAATAATATGCATACTGGTTACAGACACTGGCAGTATCTAACGAATGGCTGTGTAATAACATCTTCAGAAACGAAAGTCTTATTGTAACATAAAGAGTCCCTCAATTTATAGCTGCTTTCACATAGGATTGCAGTCTATGGTTGAAAAGAGAAATAGCGCGTGCCACATTTGTGCCTCGGTTAAAAATACCTTTGTACCGGAAATATGTCCTCAGATCACAGATGAATAATAGTATTAGAAAATAAAGAAAAGTGATTAAGTTGTCACATAGCTGGCACAGTCTCAGAGACCAAAGAGAGAGAGAGAGAGAGTGAAAAGAACGTTTGAAAGTGGATGCTGTAAAGTGAGGTGGTTGGCGTTTCTGGGTTTCTCCCTCAGCGTACATGGCACCAGAATTGACATCTTGTGAGCGTATCCTCTTACTTCATCCTCTGGGGGATCTAAAATTAGACTCACCAGCTTGTTACATAGACAAGCAGAAATTTACATAACTTACTGGATTCGATTTTTCAATGCTTGCATCCAACACCTACATATTTCTGTACACAACTTGTCTTTTTTTTTTTTTTCGTAAGTGTATGTAGTTTCTGGTGTGTCGAGGTAGGACCATAGTCAACGTAAAATCCACAGAAAGATAAAAAGAGAAAATGGAAGATCACAAGGTCTGAAAGCATTTAATATACGCATCGGCGCAAATCTGTCTTTAACATTGGGGGGGGGGACGGGTAAGACCGCTCCCATATTATATATATATATATATATAATATTTATGAAATTGAAAAGCAATGCTGTGAAGGATCACGGGAGCAGAATTGTCTTCAGTGGCGTATTTAGGGGCCTATCGGGCTGGGCTCAAGCTCCCCCCGAAATAAATTTGTTAGTTTTTCGCATTCCACGCACAACAATAATCCTTCTTACCATTTCTAAGAATGTCATTGACTTTCCATTTTCTTATGCTCTTTGATCAGAAATAATACTGTATTTGTCAAATTTCACTCCATGTAAGAACTGCGTCCTTTTCTTGTTTCTTTCGTCCTTTCTACTTTTCTGTTTCTTTTTCTTGATGTTACTTTCTTTCATTCGCTTATCATACTTTGTCGACCGTTGTCAAGTCGGCCGTCATCAGTAACACCAAAACTAAGAAGAGTTGATAAGCGAAATTGGTGTTCCACGCCAACTTGCGCGGATATCAACATGAGAGCACTTCGGTTATTATAACAAAGGAAAAATTATATCGTTCAGTTATTTTTAAAAGAAGGAAATGTTTGAATTAAAGAAAATTAAAACGCGGGAATAATAATTATCGGGAAATTAGGAAGGCCAAGAGGATGCTTCCTTTTTCTTGTATGAATAGAATAAAGGGTAGATTCACTCCTAAATTTTTGTATCATATCATATAAGATTTATCGGTCTACAATTCTTACAATTATAACTTCAATTTATGCATAAATTAAAATATATTTAATTCTCAAACTCAGGTGGGCAATTGCCCACTTCCTTTCTTGTGTTGAACATAGCCCCTCGAAACAAAATCCTAAATACGCCATTGGTTGTCTTCAACATTGAGAAGTGGGCAGATTTGAGGCTTATTCTAGAGAAGGGAGATGCAACTCATATTACGGTAGATGAATCTGATTTCTGAGGTGAACCTGTTGTAGAGTATATTATATATTAGGCGATGTAGATGAAGTAGTAGTACATATCAGTATTACAAATCACTGCCGTGAACACATTCTGAAATCTGAATACATGCATATTTATAATTGGTATGTTTCTAATTTGGCATCCACAAAGATCAATGTTAAAATTGTTTTATAATAATATAAATAATGACTTCCCCAAAACTATGAAGAAAGAATATCAATTATGTATGACACAACAATACTCGTACTTGAGCCTTAAGATTATCGAGAAAAATATTCCAGCTTTTGAATTCTTTTCTTTGCTTACGAAGCATCCTCTCTAAAAAGAAAAATTGGGACACGTGGAAATACGTAGGAACAAACCATGGTTTGAACTAGCAGAGAAAACAGGCAAAATTACGTTTGCTACAAAATCCGAATGAAATAACTACACAAAATTTCATAGACATCAGGTGGGGAAACTTCCAAATTTTTTAAGAACAAAGAAACGCGATTTTTTGAAAGCGAAAATTAAGAAACTTGAAGATAATAGTAAAACTTAAAACATTCGGGACATGTATAAAGGGATCAACGAATTTAAAAAAGGCTATCAACCTCATGCTTATATTAAAGAAAGCTGATGGAACAGTTCTCACTGATGCAGATAGCATTTTAAATAGATGGAAAGATTTTTTTGACGATTTGCTTAACACGCAGAAAGAAACTAATGTGCGTGGAGAAAGAGAGATACACACCGCAGAACCGTATATTCCAGAACCTAACCGAATAGAAGTAGAAATCGCTATAAAGAAATTAAAGAAACACCGGCTAAGGCGAAAAATTGTGGAACAAGATACACAAACTCATCCTCTTTATCTACAACAAGGAAGAATTGCCACAAGAGTGGAAAGAATCAATCATTGTTCCAATCCACAAGAAAAGCGACAAAACTGACTGTAATAATTATCGAGGCATCTCTCTTCTGTCAACATCCTATAAAACCCTTTCAAATATTATATTATGAAGATTGACCCCATATGCAGATGAAATTATTGGAGATTATTAGTGCGGATTTAGACTAAATCGATCAACTATCAACCAAATATTTACCTATCGGCAAATATTCGAAGGAAGTGGGAATAGAGTAGCCCAGTACATCAACTATTTATTGATTTTTGAAAGGCTTACGACTCGGTTAAGAGAGAAATATTGTACAACGTTCCTACAGAATTTGGAATACCGAAAAAGCTAATTAGATTAATTAAGTCATGTTTAAATTAATCCCAAAGTAAAGTCCGAGTAGGAAAATTTTTGGCCACGAGCTTTCACGTGGAGAATGGCCTGAAACAAGATGGTGTTGTCCCCATTATTATTCAACTTTGTCCTGGAATACGCATTAAGGAAAATCAAAGATAGCAACCAGGGCCTAGAGTTGAACGGTGTTCACCCGGTTATACGTACGGTGATGATGTAAATTTAATAGGGGATGATATGAGAACAATAGAAAGAAATGCAGAGGTCTTATTAAACGCTTGCAGGGATATGGGTTTAGAAGTAAATGCAGAGAAAATTAAATACATGGAAGTGCGTCGGGACCGTAACACGGCAAATTATAAATCCGTTAAAATATTAAATAACACTTTTGATAAAGTGGATACTTTCAAAAATTTAGAATCAATATTAAAAGACGAAAATCATATTCACGAAGAAATTAAATGTTGACTAAAAACAGGAAATTCGTGTTATTATTCAGTTCAAAATCTCTTGTCGCGAATTCTGTCGAGGAATTTGAAGCTTAAAATATATAAAACGATTATCATGCCTGTTGTTCTGTATGGTTTCGAAACATGGGTGCTTACTCTGAGGGAAGGACATAGACTGAAAGTATTTGAGAACAAAATCCTCAGACGAATATTCGGATCCAAGAGGAACAAGAATGGGGAATGGCGAAAACTTCATAACGAGGAAGTACATAAATTATACGGCTTACCAAACATTGTTAGGGTCATCAGGTCTAGGAGGCTTAGGTGGGCAGGACATATAGCCAAAATGGAAGAAAGCATGAACGCTTTCAAAGTGTTAGCGGTAAGTCCAATCAGAAAATGACCATTAGGAAGACGTAGGCTCCCCATGTCTACCTACAGCTGAGACAACTTTTCAGCATGAGGAGAGGGACATATCCTCCTCTGGCATTTATTGCAATTTGTGCCCAAGTAGCGGAAGTGGAATTAAGACACATTGATGAGACTACTAAACGCACTGCAGCGCGAAGTTCAGTTTGAAATACTACAGAATACGATTCTTTTTAAAAGAAATGGAAAAGCCAAGAGAAATCAATTTCATCTCACATTCCTTTGTGGCATCATCACACTTATCCCAAAAAGCACTTTTTAAGTCAGATTATTGGGGGGGACAGTCCCCCCCAGGTCCAAGATTGAGGGGGACATGTCCCCCTCGTCCCCCCTGGAATTTGCGCCAGTGAATATACGTAATCGAAAGTGGGATATTGTATTTGATTTCACTCTACATTCATGATCTTTCTCACAGTAATTGTTCAATAAACTCTTCAGATACTTTATACGTATATATACGTAAATTCCCACCTACACCAAAAACCGAGTATATCTCTGGGGATAATTTGGTAATTTGTTCCTTCATTAATAGTCTAGAGTCCTATCCGTTGATGTAATTGTAAGTGTACGCCTTTGGTGCACGGAATCCTGGGTTCAATTTCCCAGTGGAAGAGTTTTGGACGCTTTATAGTTTTTCGGATTCCACCTCAAATTGTAGGTCCATGTTTCAAATAGCTTTGGTTCAGAAAAAGGAACACCAGACGTCTAGCTGACACCAAACGTCAAATTTTCACGCCAATTGATAAAATCTCAAATTCGGATGTAAAACTGAAATTGTTTGATAAAATTTTACTGAACGTGGTCGATAAATTTGTTATAACATCAGGAATAATAATGTGTATATGATGTCATGTAAAATCCAATATGGATAAACGCCGTATTGTTAAAACGCAAACATCAGATGTCAGTTAAGCATTTTGCTTAAAAGTATAAAATGAAATGGCTCGACGAAAACAAGCTAAATACTTAGACAGTATATCGTCGCGTGAGGACCAGAGGAACGTAACACCATTTTCGTAGTTTTACAGGTGAAAGGACAAAAATATTATTTGCTTAGAAAGGTGTGCTTTTAATAGGATGGTAATTGAGCTACATTACAACAGATGATCGACAAGAAGAATAGATGGTGTTCCGTTCCATTTACACCAAGTGGGGCTTTCAAAATTGTCTAAACATGAAGAAAACAAAAACCACATTTCTGGAGTTACGTTCCTCTGGTTCTCATGCGACGATATACTTCATGAAAGTTTTATTATGTATAACAAAATAATCTATACTACAGCATTATATAAAAGATAAAAAACGGGGCACCGTGGCTTTGTGGTAGAGCACTTAGCTCTGGTGTATGAGATCCTTGGTTCAATCCTTGCCCAAGTAACTATGTAGTGGACAACATACGTAGTTTCATTGGATTTTCTCAGAATACTCCCGTTTCCTCCCACATTCTCATTCCACCAATTATTCCATTATTCAGTTGTCTTAATCATCCGTCTTCCTTAGCTTTAAAGGCATAATCGTGACACATTAAACGGAAAGATTTTATTTCAGTTCATAAGAGAGAGAGAAAAAAAAGACACTCTTCAACGTCCAAGGTATATTATTATAGCCAGAAACGTAAAATTTAAAGATAACTTATTTTGGATTGGATTGAATTTCAGTTTAGCCTCTCTTCGCAGCATCGAAGTTATATGAGACTTAGATCTACAGCTTAACGTAGTGTCCGAACCACATGAGCACGCACTGGGAATCGAACCCGAGTCTTCTGCGCCAAGGACGCGTACGTGATTCACATAGCCACGCGAGAACTTATTTTGTCACGGAAGCAAGAGATGGCAAGAATAGTATGTCTCACGAATTCGAAACACTGCGTATAAATTCCTCATTAACAACAACTAAATATGTGTTTCAGCGTTTCCGAAAATTCTACTTTTAAAGGAAGAAAATGGATATTTTTAACAATATTCAAATTTCTGGATTTTTATTCATTAAATCTTCGTTCCATGTGAAAAACAGGTGTATCTGCTTGTAATTATAATAAATTATTTGATTGAAAAATATCATTAGATGTTATTTTTCTTGGAATATGTTTGAAGAAATTTCATTTTCCTTTACTCAGTGAGATTTTTTATAATATACAAATGATCAGCTTATTTGTCGAATAGTGAATAACGCCTTAAAAATTAACAAGCAATAGTTAAAGCTAATTTATTAGAACTGTAAGAAGTTTAGTTAGATGATTATTTTAATTTCAATATGCGGTTTTCATATATTTAATAGAATTGTTGTATAGATGGCACCAGTGTAAAATTAATTTTACTTCTCAAATAGTATTATTCTGATAAACTTACTATCTTAGATATTGTATACATTCTTTTAAAAACATTAGAATGATTATATTTTCCAGGATACGTAATCTTAATTTTTCACTCCGTGTCCCCTATTAGTACTCGTGATTTGTTGACGCTAATGCCATCTATGTGACAATTCTATAAACTATTGAAGCCTGTACCTAGCCGTCCAAACAGCCATCGTTCATCTGAATTATTTGTTACCATACTTAGGTTTAATTACAGTTCTTACTTACTTATTTTTTTACTTAACTATGTTTTCTTTTCTTCCAGGATCTTTCGTATAAAGATAAGCACTGGCACGAGGCTTGTTTCCTGTGTAACAAATGCCGGGTGTCACTGGTAGACAAGCAATTCGGCTCAAAAGCTGATAAAATTTACTGTGGAAATTGTTATGACGCTCAGTTTGCTAGCCGCTGCGATGGCTGCGGAGAAATCTTCCGTGCAGGTGAGTACAGTACTTTAAAAAAAATAATTATGTTAACTACAGTTGAGATCTATCAGTGGCGTACGCAGAAGTTCGTCAAGGGGGAGATTCAAGCTGCCAAGGAGCTCCTCCGTGGCTACGCGCTTAGCGTACGTGCCTTTGGCGTGGGAGACTCGGGTTCGATTTCTGTCGGGAGCTCATGTGCTTCGGATTCCACGTTAATCAGTAGGTCGCGTCTTATATAGTCTCGCTGCTGAAGGCGACGTTAAACTCAAAATCAACTCAAGGTGCCAAGTTCGTATGATTTCAGATATTTGTTTATACCTTAATATGGTGATATTTGTTTTTGCATATCATTATACGCAAGGGGAGTTAAAATCTGACCCCTTGCATACACTACTGACGGCTATGTAAGGAAATTATTTAGGATCGTTACGCGGGAGACTATACGTGTATAGTGCAGATTTCTTCAGAATAGGGGAAAAACATTGATTGTGTTATTCTGCTAAATGGTCTTGAAAGTATCAGAAAATTACACAGAAATTTTATCAACCTTTCAATTTTGTGATGTTTCAGTGAAGATGAAAAGTGAACAGTGACGCATACTTGTTACAAAAAAAAATGAAAAAAAAAAGCACTAGGATAGATTCTCGGGTATGAAGTTCAGTATTTTCTCTGAAGATGGCAGCTCATGTACAGGTATGTGTTGTAATTACGAAACTTCACCAACAGATGGCTCGTAGTGCTAACTTGAGAGTGCAGGTTGTACTATTAGCAGCAATCCGATGTTTACAAATACAGTAAGAATTTTGTAATTTGTTTCCTTTTTATTCATCTGATGAGTATGTCTCATTATTCCGTACATGTTGAATGTAACTATACTTTCCACACACCCATAATTTATTGTTCAACTTTTATTTATAACAGTGTCACACTTTACTTGACTGCATAAAGTTTGTTTCGTAATGTAGTTGGTGTAGCTAAAGACTATACTAAATTGGTGAGTAGTTTCTTTTGTTAAAAAAAAAAGAAAAAAAAGAAAGAAAAAGAAAAATGAAATCTTTGAGTTTTACGTCCAACGATTATGCCGGCGAGGCTAAAGTAGACGGTAATGACGATAAATGAATGCAATGGCGGAATGAAGAAAGTGGGAGGAAACGGGAGAACCCCGAGCTTAAAGGACGTTACTCATTGTGATTATCTTAAAGATTTTATTCCCTTCTTCCCTCCGAAACATGAAAAAATACACAGGAGTTATACGCTGTCTTCTTTACACAGCGATGTGCAGGGATGGCCGCCGATCCTGGGAGGACCTTGGGGTCCGCCTCTCCCCCAAGTTATGCAGAAATCGGTGCCACTTTGTGTAGGTATCAAAAAATTTTAGTACGATCTACCAAATATATGCTTAAAGAGAAGCAGTGTAACCTTTTGAAAGTATGTTAAGTTTTTCTTTTTAGGAATGAAATCCATTTGAAATAAAATCATTACTTCTTAGGACTTGTATACAGCTCATTATTATTATTATTATTATTATTATTATTATTATTATTATTATTATTATTATTATTATTATTATTATAACTTCTCCACATCCTATGCTCGTCTACTATATTTACTCTTACACTTATTAATAAACGTTATTAATCTCTTCAAGGTAATATGTATGTGAAAACGAAAAAAAAATGCTCATTCACAAAGCATTATTAAAGACAAAAAGTCTTACGTTCTGGAATTCTTTGCTCCGAACAACTAATCTTGTAATTCTAGCCTTATATTTCAACCCCCTCGTTACCAACTTCGGGCTCAATTCCCTTTTTGAGCTTGTGTGTTACCACGGTAAAGTGTATATCAGGAGCGACCTTAGGATTTTAATTTTGGGTAGGCTCGCTCCCTCGCTTGTGGATACATATACACATTTGATTGATTAATGATAGTGAAAAATTACTTTTGCAGTAGTGGTTGATGCTATTTGTTAAATAATTGTTTACCATTATTATAAATAGTGTAAAATATATTTACTCTTTATTGTGTCTTTCAGCGTTTATATGTTTGTCAAAATTTTTGAGTAAGCCCGTGTCTACACGGCCTAGCCGCTAAAGTTGCTACTAGTGTAGATCGTTGCCTCCTTCAAAGTCGGTGAGGATTTCAAGGGGTAGCCCGGGAGGAATTTCTTCCTTTGAACTATAAAATTCCCTCCCCGTGGGGTGACCATTCGTCTTTAAAATGTGGGAGGTTTTATTGGATCACCCTGTATAGCAAGTGAGTTTTGCTTCACGTTGTAACACTACGGTAGACTTCCAAACTACGCAAACTTAATACTGAAGCTACACGGTAAAAAAAAAAAAGTAAATTTACAAAAAAAAAAAAAAAAAAAAGCTCTGGCAGTTTGTTTGCCAAACCTCTATGTAAATCAATTTACGCCTATACGGTAAAATTACTAATACGAAATGGTGTAAAATTACATTTTTATCAATAAAAATATCGTTTTCTTCTAAATTTCTAAAAAACAAAAACAGAAAATTTTGTAATTTAATCTAAGGAAATGTATATTAACTTACGAAATGAAGGGTAAATGATTTTACATTGATATTTGACAATTTAATTACAGATTTTTTTTTCAGTGTAGATCTATAATTTCTAGTTGTAATAAGGCGATAACATCAAAAGTGGGAGATTCTTGGGATCCCTAAAGCCATATGAGAAACTTGTTTCTTGCTACATGTTGCAGTTTTAGCTATATGAAGATTAATATTCAAACCGGAAGTGGTAGTACTTTCTATAATTTCCTAGGGGAATGAAATTGGAGATGGAGCACTTCTTTGTGATATTCAATCCATATTAAGAAAATGCTTCTCGCAATGTGTTGCCGTTTTTGCTCTAATGGCGATCAACGTCAAAATCGAAAATGGTTGATTTCTATCATTTCTGGTTTGACTGGAGCGTTAAGAGAAATGAGAGGACATATTTTGTGGACGATGAATCGTTGACCAAAAACCGCTTCTCGCTATCTCTGACCGTTTTTGCTGTACGAAAATTAATGTTGGAAACAGAAGTAGTAGTAAATTTCTTCCACTTCCCGTTTTAAGATGTAGATTTCTGGGCTTTCGGCATCTAAGGCCATCTAACCCGGGAGGGATGACGTTCCTCGGCGAGCACACTATCCTGAGAAAGGGAAGGGAGAAAGGAAGGAAGCGGCCTGGGACCTATATGTTAGGTACCACCCCGGCATTTGCCTTTATGAATGATGAAAACCCAGGAAAACCCCAATCAGGGTAGCTGGCTTGAAAAAGTGGTTTATATCTTTTCGACCGAACAGAAGACTGCTTCTCGCTATCTATGACCCATTTCCGTAGTATGGCAATAAACATTAAAATCAAAAATAGTTTCTACTATTTCCGATTTGAAAATGAAATAAAATTTTAAAAAATTCAGTTTTACGTCCCACGTTATGCTGGCTAGGCTAAAGGAGACGGTAATGACGATAAATGAATGCAATGATGGAATGAATAAAGTGGGAGAAAACGAGAGAACCCCGAAAAGATACACGAACACGGTGTTTGTCTACCATAAAGCCTACTTGACGCGAGCTGGAATCGAACCAGGGACCTTACGCACAGCGGAGAACGATCTATCACTGAACCATCGTGGCCCCCACTTCCGATTTGAGCAGAGGGTTAACAGTGTAAATGAAACCTATTGTTGGGTCGCTGAATCAATTAGAGAAAATCACTTGCCGTTATCTATTACAGCTTTTGCTCTCTAAAGATCTATATTGAAACTGGAAATACCAGTAAATTTCTACCATATCCGGTTTTAGTAAAGAGATGTTGTTTAAAATGGTACCCCTTCTTAAGACGCTGAATTGGTTTTAAAAAAAATACACTTGTCGCTACGTGTTACCGTTTTCGTTCTATGGCGATCAACATTGAAACCGGAAATGGTTAATTTCAGTCACTTCCGATTTGAAAACGGGGTTAACTTACGAGATGAAACTTATTCTTTGGACATTGAATCGATACCAGAAAAGCGCTTCTATATCTACCCTTACGAGTTTTGTTCTGGTATTTCTCGACAGACGGACGGACGAGCAATGCCGTTCTATACGACTTACGGTACTACAGCAAAATTTGAAAGTCTAAAAATTAAGTTCTTTGTTAGACGCTAAATTGATTTCGTATTGAAAGTTTTCTTTAGGTCTTCATTGTGTTCAGCGGAAAGAACTAATTTATATCATTCTGTATAGTGATCTGCTGTATGACTCAAACTGCAGATACAAAGAAGGCGTGGTATTTGGATTAGGCTGGCGACTAAAACACAGGCACACACACACACACGCGCGTGTCCACGTGTGTCTTTTGAGTGCATTTTTGGTTGAATGACTCGACTGTGAAGAACCCACACAAGTAGACAGGAACATGACGACTTCTGCCAATATTGCGAAACAGCATTGAAAGCTATCCCTTAGATAAGATCTACTCAAGACGAGTTGCTTGGTGGAATAAGAATGGATCTTTGGAACTGTTTCACGGAATTCGGAAAAGTTCATTAAGGAACGACAATACTTTTAAAAGCAGGCCTACTTTTACATCTTTTAGAATAATTCTGAGACTTGGGTCTAAAATGATCAATGTCACTTTTTGGCAAAAATGAAATATTCTTCAATTTTACGTCTATAAATGGATGTTTCTTGTGCAAAAAGAGCAAATGTCAACAGGAAGTAGTTTGGAATATATGCTATTCATATTAACATTTCAATGGCGAAAGTGCAAAATCTGGTATCTCACTTCTTATGGAATTTTACATTTTGGTTGCATTCAATTCCCCACATCTGAATCTACATGGGTGCAAAAGCTCGTAAACGAAAACATAATTAAAAAAAAAAAAAAAAAAAAACGTGAAAGACTAACTTTTAAAACCTCGTATTGCATATAAAATAATGTAAAACCTGAACGGTTTTATTGCTCTCCTGAAAAGATTGGTTTTGATGAGTTACGAGGTTTTGCACTTTCGTCGTCGATGCTTTTCTTGCACAAGAAAATATCCCTTTATAAGTGGTAAAATTTGACAAACATATCATTTTTGCCCAAAAGTGACATTGGGCCCTTTTAGACCCAAACCACAGAATTATTTTCTTTACAAGAAAAAATGAAATCTTTGAGTTTTACATCTCACGCTTATGCCGGTTAGGCTAAAGAAGACGGTGATTATGAGAAATGACTAAAATGGTGGAATGAAGAGAGTGGGAGGAAACGGGAGAACCTCGAAAAAACCCACGAGCAGGGTGTTTGTCCACCACAAAGTCCATACGGCGCGATCTGGGATCGAACCAGGGACCCGAAGCAACGGAGGGGAACGCTCTACCACGGAGCTACAACACCCCATTTCTTCCTTTACAAGAGTTGAGGCTGTTTCGTCTCGAAAATGTGTAATTAAAATGATGTCTCGTCTCGTGAGCAGTCGTACTGTATACGGTTTTGGAGATTTTTAAATTTTTGCGTAAAATCAGAAAATTGTGCACTATTGTGCAAACATGGTTAATAGTTAATTTGTTTCAGTAAAATACATAGAGAAAAAAGTATGTGGACTTAACATATAACCCTGTGTAACATCCTGTAGCAAACATATAAGTGAAACCGTTTTATAATGCTTTCTGTATAATTGTTCCATCTATGCGTACTCTCTGTATGAAACTAAGAAATGTATATAGGTGATCAGGATCTCGCATACAGATGGACGTATATAACATACTAGCAGCGTTCACCCCGCTTCGCTGCGGTCACCCCGGAACGCAATAAACGTTGTTACTTAGATAATTTTTACTTTTTCGCTTTCAAGTGATATGATAAAAACCATAGAAGATTGCATTAAATGTTAACATTATATCGCCTGTCATTTATGTTAACCCGCCCCGCTTCGCTGCGGTCACCCCGGAACGCAATAAACTTTGTTACTTAGATAATTTTTACTTTTTCGCTTTCAAGTAATTGCAGTAAATGTTAACATTATAGCGCCTGTCATTTATGTTAACCCGCCGAGTGACACGGTCATGCGGGTTGCATATAAATACGTTTATTTTTACCTATGATGATCTAACAAAGGATTTGTACGTTATGGACACTTGAATGGTCAATTATCTCAAGACACCGGTAATTAAAAATTAAAGTGATATGATAAAAACCATCTAGGGTCCAAATCCTAATAACCCCCCAAAAATAAAAGAAATTGGTTCAGCCGTATTAGCGTGATGAGGGAACAAAGGATTTGTACGTTCTCTTTTATATATATAATAATAACATATAGCTGACTATGTAGCATACATATAGGTATGTAATATATGAAAGACTGTTAAATGTCAGGCATCCTACAACGATATGATGTAATATCTAAACGAGAAAAGTCAGTACGTATGTAGCATATGCATAACTTATGCTTCTTACTAATTTCCGTAGTAAACATATGGATTTCTTATATTTTGTACAATATACCGCTGTTCGAGTAACGGATTTTTTTCAGTGTATTACAATAAAATAACGTACACAATTGAACTGAACTGTATGTTTTAACACTTAACATATATATAGTTTAGTTGTAGAATTAACTATCATTTTAGTTGCTAATAAACCGAATTTTGCCACATAAAACGAAAAAGCTCAAGAAGTAATCAGGTCTCAGTGATCAAACTTTAACCACGTGTTACTACGTAAATAACAAATTGTTTTGTGAAAATTTGAAATTTTTCAAGTATGTCCCTTTTGACTGAACATAGCCAATTTTTAAAAAATCACAATGTTTGAAGACTCCTAACGAAACAAGAATGAGACACTTTGGTATACCACAAAGCCTATATCTAGAGGAAAAAAATAATAGTGAGTCTGTTTTTGTTTTCTTTGAAATTCTTTATTTCAAAAAGTCAATTTGATTTTTTCAAACTTTTAATTTTTTTAAAAATGGTATTAGTAGTCTACTAGGCTTAAATGAGCTTGCATATAGAATGTAGCACTTTAATTCTCTTTCAAATGGTTTTTGTTTGAAATCATTGTCTTCATAAATAACGAGACGACAGTTTTTATTGCAAACCTTTTTGGAAAATACAGATGAGTCTTAAACGTCTGAGTAATATGACCGCTCAAAAAATAAATCTACAAAATGATTGAATGTCTGGTTTCTACTGTCTAAATTTAGTACAACTTTGTGTACAAAAATAATAAATTTAGTCAGCAGCCATTATTGATATGGATTTATCTGTATATGGAAAATAATTCTATAGTATGATATTACACTTTCCTTGTGGGGAAATTCCAAAACGTGCAGTTTACTATTGTATTAGGTTTTTCCCTCGGGTGAAAACCTACTTTTTTGATTGACAGATTTATTGATAAATATTTCCTTAACAATCTTTTAGAGCAGCGGTTCTCAACGTTTTTTGAATGATGACGCACTTTACTAAAAGCCGAGGACATCTCGACACATTTGTTTGATATTATTATTATTATTATTATTATTATTATTATTATTATTATTATTATTATTATTATTATTATTATTATTATTATTATTATAGCAGTAATACTAGTAATATTTAAAGGTAACAAATGAATTATTTGTTCATTCTTTGTGACTAAATTCTTTAAAAAATACGGGAGAAATTTCAAACATTAATTTAAGCAAGTGAGTCTTCAGTAATTTGGATTGGAACCAAGTACTAGATTTGAAAATTATGATTATTTTTACGAAATACACTAACCTAGTAATTGCGTGATTAAGTTAACAATCGTCTAATAGACACAAATACAAAGACAGTTACCCTCGAAATCATTGGCGCAAATCCCAGGGGGGGATGAGGGGGACATGTCCCTCCAATCTTGGAACTGGGGGGACTGTTCCCTCCAATAATCCGATTTGAAATGTGTTTTTCGGAGAGAAATGTCATGATTTGTGTCTGATAGCAACAAAAGTAAGTGAAATGAAATTCATGTGCCCCCATAATAGGGTCTAACCCTCAAATCTGCCCGTCTCTCAATGTTGAAGACAACTCTGCTCCCTTGATCCTCCACAGCACTGTTTTTCAACTTCATAAATATTTTGAACATCGCTTTAATATATATTATAATATGGGAACGGTCTTACCTGTCCCCCCCCAATATTGATGACAGATTTGCACCGCTGCTCGAAATGGTCAGTATCTCTGGAAGTAAGAACCGTAAAGCAAAAACTCAGGTAATTTCTTTCTGTATAGTCAAAATTGAATTTTGTATTCAGAATCGAATAGTAACTTTGAATAAGGATCAAAATACGGTTTAGGAAAATTCGGATCTATCTTACGTATTGATACTATGATCACTATTTAAAAAAGAAAAAAGAAAAAGGAAAACTTCAAAGACCGTTATAAAATAGTGATTTGTTGAATGTAGTGTGTAATATCTGATTCCATGACTTGATTGGTAACTCCAGGCCAGCCAAGATTTGTGATCTAAAAGCAATAAGTGTGGGGGCGGGACTTAAGCGTTTTTGCCCCTCCCCTATCATTAGTGAATGAGAGCGTACGTGGAGTGTTTTCTGGAGCAGGGCCTTATTCAGAGCTGGAAGAGCAAGAGACGGAAAGAGAAAGTGGACTCTGGATTTCCATATCGAAACCTCCGCCCACTGCCCGTCACATACATTATCATTCACTTGTCACCTACTGACTAAATGGACTCCACTTTCTTTTACTGTTATTATTATTATTATTATTAGTGGTTGCAATAGATTATATTACCTGTGATCGGTACAGTTCTTGGTGATGACTTACTTGGTACAGATTACACTATTCAGGGTCAGAACATATATGGAACTGTATGGAAAATATTTTCTGAATTAATAGTATTCGTTATGGAATGTAATTATTAGTCTGATTATTATTTTCGAACGACCATTAATGTAAACAGTTTCGTGATAGTGGGAAAAAATGTTTGCAAATTTCGAGGTTTCCTGATTGCTAACTCAATGTCTTATCAAAACCAGCAAAAATCTTTGTTTTACGACCCACGGTTGTGTCGACTAGGCTAAAGGAGACGGTAATGGTGAGAAATGAATGAAATGGTGGAATGAAAAAAGTGAGAGGAAACGGGAGAACCCCGAGAAATCTCACGCACAGGGTGTTTGTCCATCACAAAGCTCACTTGGCGCAAACTGGGGTCGAACCAAGACCCCATGTGCCAGAGGTGAACGCTATACCACTGAGCCACCGCGGCCCTCTTAAAACGAGCAAGTTCATTGCTGTAGGACGTATGTTTTACCAAGCCAATAGGATTATAGTATTATTGTTATTCTGAAGATCACACTTTACATTAGCCTCCTCCCTTTTCTCACTTGTTATTTTCCAAAGGCTTTCCGTCGAGAGCTCTAGGCACTTCCCTCGTAGTTCTTACGTATTATAAATTAATAAATTTTGGAATATTATTTGCATATAATAATAATAATAATAATAATAATAATAATAATAATAATAATAATAATAATAATAATAATAATAATAATAATAATATGAAAAATCTACGAATGAAACTTATATTAATCAATAAACCTTACTTGAACTGAATAAAATGGTATGGGTGAATGTAAATCCGCATGCGTCATTTTTGAGAAAACAAAATAAATTTTTGAAAAGTTAAAAATTGATACTATAGCATATGTATAAGTACGCGACCTATAAAGATGAATCTGGTACTGAAGTACACTCTTCAATCATGCTTTCAATTACGGCAAATGAGATCCAGCCCAAACTTATGACTTTTGTTTATTTATAATATTATTGTGCAGATATGAGAGTTATATATGATAAATCGATACGTGATATCAATCTGAATGAAATAGCATGCTAGAGGGTTTAATTCTTAATGCGTACTTTTTGACAAGAAAAACGAGAAATTTTTATGTCCCTAAAAAAAATATGTCGTTTGTTGCGAATAATAATTTTGTGATTTTCATGTTGCTGTAATGAATTATTGAGCGGTCCTGAGTTCGATTTCCGGTGGAGGCAGTCAGTTGAAAAAGTGTAAAAAGCTTTTCCAGGCTACCATCGTGAATGGGGTTTTTCTGTGGTATTCCTCATTCACACAGGCGAATGCCGGGATGGTGCCTAACATATAGGTCCCAGGCCGCATCCTTCCTTCCCTTTCATTGGATAGTGTGATCGCCGAGGGACGTCATCCCTCATACATGACAGGCTAACAAGGCCATAGATGCCGATACCCCAGAAATCTAAATCCTAAATCGAATTAATTATATTTATTTACTTATTTCGCTTTGCTTCCACCAGAATGACTAACCTATTTATTGTATGATGGCAACTTGTACAGCCGCAATGAATCAAACTCTGATATGCATTTACAAAAAAAAAAAAAAAAAAAATATCCATATTACATGATCTATGATCTATTACCCCATCAAGTTCGTCACAAACTCACCCCAACATCTGTATATTAAAATGCTACGTTTGTCTATAGCACTTCAGTTACTTTTGAGTTCTCCCGTCATTTACTAGTATATAAAGGAACACACACGCACACACACACACACACACACACACACACACACACACATATATATATATATATATATATATATATATATATATATATATATATATATATAATATATATATATATATATATATATATAAAATATGCGCAGTGGAAAGGCGGTTCGTACTCATATTTGTGTGGTGCATTGTGTCGACAGTGTTGGTTCGGGTATTATTATTATTATCACATGTGTAAATAAGTGCGCCAGGGAATTTTAGTTTCGTCAATAAGTATGTCATACCCGTCCACTTCGATGCGTTCCTTTTCAGCAGCAAGGTAATATGAGACGTGAACCTACAGTTTAAGGTGGAATTCAAACCACCGTATTGCATTCAAGTTTCAAAGCTCTCCTAGTGGGAATCGAACCTAGGACCACATGCACCAAAGTTGCGCGCACTAGCCACTGGACCAGCAGTGAGAGCAACCGTCCACTTTGATTGGTTTGTTGGATTAGAATGTAGTGTCCCCCTTTCATTACGAGGCTGTATGATACATAGATCTACAACTTAGCGTGGAATCCAAACAACATGAACTCCCGTTTACTTCGAGTACTGACAAGTGAGCAGTCTTGCCTGTACTACAGGGTACGGAATTCCTCGTCTTGAACTTTCAGGAGATTACAATGAAATATTAATCTGTGCCAAAAGTTGTTAACGAATAGGGCTTTGCCGATTTTTCATTCAGATGTTCGTTATAATCACGCTCTGGTTGTCAATGATCACGCTCTTGATTCCTTTAACACTGGTACCAGTACACGGTACTTCAGCAGATACTCAACCTTGATTGTCCGCCCCCCGAAAGCCGATCAAATTGTCAAAAGAAAGGAAGAAAAAGCAGTCCGTGCACTGAAATATGGTTCTAGTACGACGTTTATGATTATAGTAGTCTACGTCAACATTAAGGACACCAAAGAGCATTGCTTCGTAGCATACAAACGCCCTCATTAGTATTACCAACATGTCTCTCACGATATGTTGTATATGTCAACCTGGTTTATGGATATATCTTTCAGACTGTTATTCGCTACTTCGTAATTTTCTTTCATCGTTCGCCAATTACCATGGTCTAGCAGGTTGGTCTTGCGATGTTCCGTTGTCATTTTTTTAAACTTCCTACTGAAGAAAAGAATGACAATTTCTGTCTGAATAAATGGTCGATATAGCAACGCCCTAATTATTGCAATCATTTCAGTGTATTGTCGACAAGATAACGTTAAGATAAAAGTGGATGGACCTTAACTACTCGTTTATGTGATGAACGATTCTGATTAAATCACATATGAGTTTGAAAAGTGTCATTGATTTATTTCCGAAGTCATAGTACGCATGATTTCCATTTGTCATACACCATATTGATATTATAAGTGACATCGTACACTGTCAAAACTGAGTAACATAGGAAAGAAAAAAAAGACATAACATAATGTAGTGAATAATAGACAATTAGGAAATGATTTAACAGCATACTGAAAATAATTAACTTGCGTAGTGGGGCCTACAGAAGAGAACGGATTAGATTTAATACACGATTTTGTACAAATTCTCCATAAGATTTTTTTTTTTTTAATATCTGTATTACCAATACGGCTATGTTATGTAATTAGTAATTTTAATTATACAAACTCTTTTATTTATTAACTGTGAAACTTAATTACCTTCAGTTAAATTGTATATCGCCCCCAGAAAGCAGAAAGGTGCTAAGCGTCATTCTCCTTGATTTCCAACTAAGTGCATATCATGACTACCCAGTTCATGTTTAATGTTGTGCAGAAAGGGGACAAGTGGCAAGAGACAATATGAAAGGTCTGCAGTAAAAACTGAATTCTAGAAGAAAGAAAGAATTGGAATTAGTGTTTCATTCGTCTTTATTAATCTCCTGAGAAATTTTGCATTTTGGCGCTTAGGACCTTTCTGCTTTCTGGTGCCTGGGAGCGATATAATTCAGTTATAGTTCTATATAATTCATAAATATATACAACTATACCTTCAGTTAATATTTATTTTCGGCTGTTAAATCCTTTCAAAAAATTTTAACGGTAATATTTTACAGATTGTGTTTCTTTGCTGTGTCTTTCATTAATGGCGTTGCGTGTCTATACATCATCTTTATTTTATAGCCCATTTGATTTATGCGGGGAATCATTTTTTTTCTATTTTCTTTGAAATTAATTTCATTGGATGTAATTTCATTGATATTTCTTGTTCAATTCTAGTTAAATGTCTCCTGGTTTTTCAAAATAAACTTTCATTAGATACAAATTTATTAATACGCAAGTGGTACCTACTGTATTTTACATATTTTACACGGTACTGCACACGATAACTCGAGCGAAAGCTAATTTTCGAATTGTGTTTTTATTCCAGTAGATACCTGGAGCGATTATTTTGACCAAATCCGTTAATAGAGTTAAAATCCGTTAATATCTTCATTTGCAGTTAATATATCATGGTCACTTACTCTGAGGGAAGAACATAGACTGAAAGTATTTGAGAACAAGATCCTGAGACGAATATCCGGACCCAAGAGGAGTGGAAATGGGGAATGGCGGAAACTTCATAACGAGGAACTACATATTTTATATGGTTTACCCAACATTGTTAGGGTCGTGAAGTCTAGGAGGCTTAGGTAGGCGGGTCATGTAGCTAGAATGGAAGAAAGTAGGAACGCTTTCAAAGCGTTAACTGGAAGACCAATCGGAAAACGACCATTAGGAAGACCTAGGCGCAGATGGGAGGACAATATTAAAATGGATCTCGCAGAGATTGGAATCCAAAGTAGAAACTGGATACAGTTAGCTAAGGATAGAAGTCAGTGGAGAGCTTTTGTGAACGCGGCATTGAACCTCCGGGTTCCATAGGCCATAGAGTTAGTTAGTTAATATCTTCATTTGTAACGCCCGTCAGTTACTCCGCATGAAAACCCTTTGAACGGAAGCGACTTTCTTTTTTTTAAAAAAAAAAAAGTTCTTTGCAGTAGATAGCTAGAGCAATTATTTCGTTTTAGATCGTTAATGGAATTAATCTGTTAACATCTTGACTTGTAACGGTGATGTCCGTCCGTTCGTTACTCCGCATGATAACTCTTTGAACGAAAACGGTTTTTAAAATTGTTCTTTGCAGTAAATGGCTAGAGCGATTATCTCGGTCGAATTCGTTAATGGAGTCAGTTCGTTAACATTTTCACAAGTAACGATGATTTTAACGCTCACTGTCAATATCCTATTCATTCATAAATATATATTTCGCATGATCCTCTTCACTGTCTTTACCAGGGTTTATTACTACTTTAAATTTGATTAGTAAATATTAAGATCATATATCACAGTTTTTTTCATGAAGCAAGGGACATTTTAAATAAATTTGAAGAAGAATCACTAAAATCAAATCATTAAAATTCCAGTTCATTGCAAAGAAAACAAAAAGAAAATATATTTCCCCATATAAACTAATGCGCTAAAAACAAAGATGGATGGCTGTTAAGAAATATTTTTACAATATTGGTAATCACTTCGTTCGGAATTTTGAAAAATTACAATTGTTTCTCATTTGATAGTTTTTTTTCATAATTTCAGTGATTGATTCGTTTTTCTAAGAAAAAGATTACAGAATCTGTTGGGCGTAAATTAGAAGCCATGATCGGCTGAATTGTATGTAAAATCTTAGCTCAATTTTTATAGTAGTGCAGTGACGTAATAGTGGCCACAGAGGTTGAGTCTTTCAAAACATACGACTAACAGAGCAATAGTACGAAAGAACATTAGTTATTATAATAATATTAAAACTGTACATGGCAAATGGTAAAAGCAATATATCTGCCACATACCGCATGGCTTAACCAAAATAAGAAAGGTGGAAACAATAACAGCAAATTACGATCGGGCTTGCCATTGGAACATACGACGCCAGTGCTGACCATACAGTCGTTGCACGTTGGCAGTAATGTGTACTGCTTTCAATGTGAATTTTCAGATAAAACCAGCTATTTTCGATTTTTCTTTGCCGAAGTAATCGATAGCTACGCGGGTTTTGCTTTCTATTCTGGAGCACACAAATTTGAGAAACCATAACAGCAATGTGAGGACGCTTTGGCATCATAGATTATCCGCAGCGATCAAAACTCGCCTAGTGTTTCTCTGTGCAGTTATTCCAGCTGGCCGATCGTTTCCGATCAGTAGAAAAATTGTAAAAAAATAGGTGAAGCAAAGGGGGAAGGGTTCGTTGGTAGTGCATGAGTAGCGTGTCATGCAAAAACATCGTCTATACACTCGATGTTCTTGTTTCTTGTTTGTCTTGTATTAGATAAACATAATGTTCGAAACGAATAATATAGCTTCCGGCGAACATTCGCTTAATCTGAAAGGAGTCTTATCTCAGGACTATTGCTTTGCGATAGGAGGAAATATTGTGAGAAACAGGTGAAGCAAAGGAAGAAGGATTAGTTGGCAGTACACGAGTAGTCAGAGATCCACGGGTAGTGTGTCATGCAAAATCATCGATGCTCTTGTTTACCTATCATCATTACAATTTTCAACTGTATCTCTGCTCTTTATTCTTTATGTATCGTTTATTAAGAATGGGAGCAGCATACTATGACGTCAAAGCATCCAGTTGGAAAATGCATGTATTAGACGAACATACTGTTCGATATGAGTAATGTACGAGCATACGGCGAAAATTCGCTTAATCTGAAAGGAGTCTTATCCCAGTCTTTATAAAAAATAGGGTGAGTAGGACCGTACCTCAGACTTACAAGCAGCGCCCTTTATGCATTGCTATACACAAAGTCAGCGGGGATCATAGCTTGTACAGAAATTCGTTTTCGCAAGTGTTGTTGCGGGGGATGACGTACCATGAAGCACGTTGCGTTGGAACGTAACGAACTCGTCCTTGCATTCACTGTAGATGTTGACAGTCGCATCACCTTAAACAATGATAGAAAGACAGACATGATAATAGGATATCAGAAACAAACAAAAGAATACATAATAAACGTAAACGCATATTAACAATCTTATATTGCGATTTCTTCGCCATCATTATCATTTGAGCCCAACCTTCCTTCTACATGTTGTGTGTCGTATGATGCAAAACCTTCAATGAAGACAGAGGAAGAGGAGAGAGCGAGAGAGGATGCTATTCAAAAGGCCACTTCATAATGTGTCCTTAATACATAATGAAATATGGGTTAATTCAGTGAGAAACACAAAGCGTGTAAGGGATCCTTTGGAATTGCTAATGAGAGCAGAGGCGATGGAAGAAATAAATTTCTCCAGTGCATTGCAGATTTTGCGGGGGCCGAGCGTCAAATGTGTTGACAAGCGTCTCTGTTTTTTAAACTTGACATGAGAGAAACGTCATCTACCACTTAACCATAGTAGTACGGTAAGTGATGTAATGTGAAACTGTGAAGAGAAAGGAAAGTTCCCAAATTGCGTTATTAAAATATATCATTACTGATTGAAACATTTTATATAGGGTTAAATTATTATTGTTCTGTTTTTATGTAATGAGAGGCACGGTACGGATCCAGGATTTAGTCAAGGTTGCTACATCCATATGCCATTTTATTCATTTTAAAGAAAGATTCTATTTTACTCAGTGTAAATTTGGACCTCAAACCGGATCTACACCCTGCATCTGTATAATACCCAAAATGTGAGTAGTCCAAATTAGGAGTATTCTTGCGAACAGAAGTACCTATAAAGTTTATGACACAATGTGCATCATTGAATATTAGGAGGTTTTTACCAGATATGGCATGTTTTCTAACCCTGAATTTACTCTAATCTTAACACTTACCTTCACCTTAACTCTCAAATTTTATCGATCCGTCACTCCGTCAGTCACACTTAACACATTCTACTCCGTTACAAACACCTGCTAAGGAAGTCCTCTTCCTTATACACACCTGCTGGGGACTCTCATCCACAGATAATATAGATGCCTCATCCTCATAGTCATTCATACCCAGATGTGAGGATAATCCCAAAAGTAAGGTTCTCAAAGCACTGGAGACACAGGAGGAACTGTTCGTGTGGCTATTGGCAACACTGTTATATTTACTTTTTCCTGTTCTCAAACAAGCAAGCTCGCACCTTGCTGAGACGCTCAGTGTTGGCTTGGCAACCGTTTATAATGGCGTACCCGCTTGGCGGTACCGCCAAGTGTGAAGTTCGAGCAGTCATTCCGTTTTTGAACGCAAAAGGCGTGAAACTGATTGAAATTCATCGCCAATTGATGAAAGTGTGTGGCGACTCGTGCATGATTTCAGAAACGTCCGCAAGTGGCTTAGAGAGTTTGCAGCAGGTCGTACTGAAATTCATGAGGAACAAAGGAGCGGGAAATCGTCAATTTCCGATGAGGCAGTCGCGAAGGTTGATCAAACCAGTGACTAGCACCTGTTTCCTAAGTTGAGATACTTGACTGGAACACGCTTCAGCAATGATAACGAGGAGAAAAATTAGATGCACCGTTTCCTCAAGCTCCAGGCGGGGAGCTGGTATGACATGATTATACAAAAAAATGCCACAGCACCTGCAAAAATGCATCGACCGAAATGACAGTTATGTAGAAAAACATGTAAACGTACAACTTACAAATTATGTAAACATTGAAAATAAGAATTTCTTTGTATTCCTTTTAAAAATCTTTTGGGATTATTATCGTAATAATGATATTTTTACCATCATGAAACGCAATAAGTGAGGGTGGTCATCACCGGTGTTGACTAATTTGTACTTACGTCCTTAGTGAGCAATAAGGCTATATAAAATGAGATCTACAGTTTATAAAGTGATATCTGAAACACTGTAGTGCGTGTTCGGAAGTCTCCCACCGGGAATCGAACTTGGGAACTCCCAGATCAAGACATATGCGTTAGTCACTGTACCAGTGAGGCGGGTGCATTGAAGCCAATTCACGTAATATATATATATATATATATATATATTATAAGAAGAACACGTTGTAGGGTTTTTTCTTGAGGAAGATGGATATGCATAGAGAAGGCTTAGAAATAAATATTAGTTTTGTGAGGGACATATGTCAAGAGAATTTCGAGAGTGCATCTTGAATTGGGGGGGGGGGGGGAGCATCTTGTTCCAAATGTACCAATGCCTCAAAAAGAAGTTACAATTTCATTATGCTCCTGACCTAGTGAGTTAAGTTAGCTATACTGCAGCGTTGATACACAGTGTTTGCAGTATACTATATTAACGTAGTACATTCGTACCGCTCCAAGGCTGAGTTTTGTTGCCCAGCGAAAGTGAACTATTAGCAACACCCACACGCTAAGAGAGGGTTGTTACTACAATGTTACCTAGTGACATGGTTGCAACAAGCGTTCCTATAAACATACAAGTTTAGTACTCATACTTGCAATAAACAGTTACGATCACATAAAACAAATATTTTTTTGTTTTTAAATTCAAAGAAAGAAAAAAGGAAGAGATACTTGTATCTGTGAACAGTACTAGAATAAGGTAGATGATGACAACAAAACAATAGACAATCAATGTCCGTAAGTACTTGGTGACCGAAATGGATGCTGAAAGACATGTTCGATAATTTATGCTCTCCCACGCGTGAATATACAAATAAAAGATTTTAAAAACTTTTCTAAAAAAATAAGTATCCTCTATTTTCGGAATTGAACATTTTTTATTGAAAGAATTCTTTTGTCTTCAGAAGCAACTACCAAGGTGGTCTTCATCGTATTTTTATGAAAGAGGACTTTTCCCATTGGTCAAGTTCTTCCTAGTTCTACAGCAGTCGTTTGATTTTTACCTTAAAAAGACACAATATTAACTATGGACAGGTTTCCTCTAGTTGCTACGTATGCTTTTACTGGGTGTTTCTAATGGACCACAATGAAGATTTTCCATAAGACCAGCCTGTAATAGATTTATATCTGGTACTTTTACAATTTTTAAAACCAAAAGGAAATAACTAACAAGGTCAAACACTACAATTGTGTTAAATTCTTACAAAACACGATATATACATATTTATGTGAATGGACATCCTATAAAAAATCCATTTATATCTGCTTATGTACCGGAAACGGAATTTCCTGCGGGATTTCTTTAAAATAATCTCATTAATATAAGGAATTACTATAAGATGGGCTCACCATAGCCCTGTGGAACATATATGGGCTCTTAACAGGATAATCTGAGGACTACTTTTAAATAGCCATTATTCTCAAAGTTTCTGCCATGACAGTCACCTTTCATTAAAATCCAAAGGAAAGCGTTCCATGATCGTTCAAGTTTCTGCTGTGACAGTCACATTCTATTGAAATCCGAAGGAAATCATTTCCATTATCCTTAAAATTTCTACTGTGGTAAACACATCCGATTGAAATCCAAAGGTAATCCCATCCTAAAGTTTGTACTACGAACTACAAGGAACACTATGTCTCAGTGATAAAAGTGCTCATCTTTGGTGCGAGAGGCCCCTGGTTTGATCGCAGGCCATGTAAGTTTTTTGGTGAACAACATCGTGTCCGTGAGTTTTCTCAGGGTTCTCACATTTCCTTCCACATTCTTATTCTATCAATTCGTATGTAATCATTTACTTTCAGTAATAATCCTTCTCTTTTGGCATAGATCATAAACGGGGTGCATTAAGTATGAAAGAAAACAGTAATACTATTTTGAAAAGGTTCTTTTACCCAATCTTACACAGGAAGGTACCGGTACAGTGTCCATGGTAATTGATACTACAAACAATTGAAGCTCATCTACTTCAACGCGTGAAATTGATTCTTTTAGAAGAAGGGTATGGAATTATTCGAGTTATAATCAAATTAGCACGAATGACAAATATTTGAATAATTACAGTAATAGTAGCCTGTAACTTTTTTTTTTTTTTGGTAAAATCTCTGATGTTGTCAAGTCTAAGTATAGAAACCATGATTGCAGGATGTTTCGTAAATTTCCTGTATTTCTTCACGACTCGATGTGATTGACAGACTGGCAGAGTGGTAGCTCCTCTTCGTGGTTTCTGTTTTCCAACCAGGGAAATAAAGGGTTTTGAGAGGGAGGGAGAGGAAAATAGCCCTGTGATTAATGATGTACACACATCACTTGAAATCCTGATGCGACGCGAAGGTCGTCTAATTAAGAGCCTGCGATATATAATCTTGTGTTCGTACATATATATATGTGTGTGTTATGCGTGTGTGTATTTATGTATGTGAGCGTTGAGGCGTGTAATTAAGTTGTGGTTTAGCAATATCTGTTGCAGAGCGGGAAATGAACCAGTAAAGAGGAGATACGCATGAATGGTTCGTGCGTATTAAGTAGATAGTTGCTTGGTAATACTGGGATTCAATTATGATATTCTCTTTATTATAAATAACGGTCTTCAATCAGAGCTTTAAACTTAAATTATTTTCACTGAATTTTAGCTGACGAATTTTCTTTTTGTAATTATTTTATGCCATAGTAAGGGACTAAAATCTAACGAGGAAAAGTGTTGTGGAAGTTGAGGAACGACGATCAGTTTTCCATAAATATCTTTAGAATTTTGTTAGCATTTCACAAGTAAGTGGTTCAGAAATACATAATGAATTGCAAGCAAAACATAATTTAGTTTAAGCAGTTGGAGAGAGAAGGTTCAGTGCGGTAGCCCCGTACCTTTTTGTTTCGTATGGATTCAGCGTCTGAAGAACTTGCTCCATCTCCGCACCTATTGCTCTGTTTCAACCGGAAGTTATAGATCTACCTCTTCCGGTTTCAATATCCGGTTTCTTCTTCATAATCATCATCATCATCTACGAGAGAAATAAAAAATCTCTTACTATCTTTCGTGATATTCAATGAAATCACGCTATGCGAGAGATTAATTAACTTAAAATTATGCTATTTCTTGTGGTATTTAACTGCTTGGTGCATCCACTAACTTCGAAGTAGTAACTCTTTTCAGTAGTGTGGGTGACAACCGTTTTTAAGTGCTGTAAACAAATCTTTTTCCTACCTATGTTTGTTGGAACTTTTTCTTTCGTTCCGTAATAAGACAACATCTCCAAAAGTTTGGTGGTGATGTTTCTTATAAATAAGTTTGTTTGTCCTTCTATAAGTGAAACTATGATTGCCTGTTTACTGGGAGAGTTGACACTGAAGAATAAACTTATAATATGTTTGAAAGTATTTGTGAGCTCACTGTTGCCAGCAGTTGTGTGTTAATAGAATCGATGATGTCATAAGTTACTTTACTTCGTCGTACTATGCTTTCTCTCTCTCTCTCTCTCTCTCTCTCTCTCTCTCTCTCTCTCTCTCTCTCTCTCAGAAGCAATTAAAGAAGTAAAAAGTAGAAGGAACTTTTTATTTTACAGATTACTTAACAAAAAGTGTTGATTTTTTTTTTTTAAAAAAAAAGACTTACCAGAGTTGCCAATACTAAAATAATTATTGAATAACTCAATACTTTTATGCATTGATGGTCGCGAAAATGTGTTGTGCTTTGTTTATAGCTTCCTTAATGTTTTCGCACAGAATAGTGATTTTAGATTTAAAAACAGAGTAAAAGAAAAAAAGTTACAGAGAATTCGTTGAACAGTGAGTCATTGTGTCAGCCATGGTTAGGATAGGCAGACAGGCTGAAAGGGAAAATATAGCCAACTTTTTTTTTTTAAGTAGTCATATAGAATTCTCGTGTAACAAAATGTCCGTATGTTCTTGCATTTTTTTAAAAAAAAAACTCAATTTCGACAATTGCTGAACTACTTGCATTAAGAGATATCGAATTCCGGTCTAGAGCGCCAAAACATCAGAGATCATGGGAAATCAGAGTCAATAAGCTGACTACATCACATAAGAAAAGGCAGTCAAAACGACAGTAAACAACCATATCTCTTAATTGGTTATAACTATAATGTTTAGTTCCTTTTAAAAAAAAAATGTTACCTGTTAAATTTTATAAATTTTACTGAAATCTTGAAACTCAATTCTTGTTCGCAAAGCGTTCATTTAATAAATATTACCTGAGACGTCAAACTATGTGTCTGGATTTTCTCGAGATTGTTCTGTCTGTCCCTTTTTCAGCATCATTCAATCTATGCTCTTCATCATTCGCATTGTCTTCTTTAGCGTTCAGGACGTAGAAAGAACATCTGGACTTAAATAAACCTTAACACGTAAAAACGTATGCAGAAATAACTTCTTTTAAATAATAATTTTAAATGTTGTTTGCATTTAGAAAACATGGTAAATCACCATAGAGCACTTGCCTTCCATGTAAAGAAAAGTAGGTATGATCCCTTACTGTATCCCATTACGATGGGAATCTTGTAGATCAGTTTTCTTGGAATTCTTCCTATCATTCCCTTGAATTTTTCATTCCGCTAAATTTATTTAGCATCTTCATTTATCGTTATAATCCTCTACCTTTAACACAAAGGACAAGAGAATGGCAATTCGAACCCAATTTTTCATTTTGTTGTTTTTTTCTTCATATTATTATTGTTATTACTACTAATAAACCTCAAACTGACCAAAGCAATATATATATATATATATATATATATATATATATATATATATATATATATATATATATATTAAGATTATATATTTGTGTTACAGTTTCGTCTATGTAACATAGCCTTCCTCAGACACGGCCGCGGTGTCTCAGTGCTAGTGTGTTCACCTCTGGTGTATGGGGTCTTTGGTTCGATCCCAACTCGCACCGAGTGAGCTTTGGGGTGGACAAACACCGTGTGCGTGGGTTTTCTGAAGGTTCTCCCGTCTCTTTCCACTTTCTTCATTCCACCATTTCATTGTATTCATTTCTCATCATCACCGTTTCTTTTAGCCTAGCCAGCATATCCGTCCGACGTAAAATTTAAAGATTTCATTATATTATTATTATTATTATTATTATTTATTGACTTTTTTAAAAAAAAGAGCTGCATAGGGTCAAGATAAACAATGAAAGGTATTTATGGCCAATGTTAAAGCGAAGTTCTTAATTCATACTACCTTTCCCTTTTTTTCTTTCGTTTAATGTTTTACGAATTTACTTCGAATATAAGGGAGAGATTGATGATAATGAATGAAATGGTGGAAAGACGAAAATAGGAGGAAACAGGAGTCTCCCAGGAAATCCGCTCATGCGGTGGGTTTATGTACCACAAAATTCATTCGAGGAAACCTGGGATCGATCCAAGGACCTCACACATGAGAGGGTGAACCCTTTACCACAGCCACTGCGATTCCTCCACACAAACTGTATTCATTTCTGCTCGCTCTTAAGAAGTAAGGATGAAATCTAAAAGTATACTCTGTGCAAGTACAAGTTCTGACCATAAATGATGCAAAAGCCGCATGACCTGCCATAGAAGTTTAGTTTCTTCCGTGAATAGTAATAATAGTAATAACGACCTTATCTATTAAATGCTCTTTTGCACATATGATTTTTGTAAACTTTTCTACGATAATCGTTCTTCGTAAGCTGTCAACATTGTTCATTGTTATTGTTGGTTCTTATTACTCGTTTTTTCTGAAGGAAGTGAGTGAAATACTCTCTGGCTACTGATGACGCACTTGCCATGACATAAGCTCTTCCGAAAGAGTGAAGACGATGAAAGACAACAGGCAGCAATGCAGAAGAAGAACAAAGACGAGACATTTTATCACCGAGGTGGTAAAATCTTCACTCCTTTTGTACGGTGCTAGACGCGAACGGTGTTTAAAAAGTAGAAACCATTGAAAAATTCGGGAGGAGAGGGAGAAAAAGAAAGAAAGAAAGGAGAGACGAGAAAAGTTAAAACGACTCATATGTTTGTGTAAGGACTTAGCTAATTACTCGCTCTTCCTGTATTCTCCAGTGATAATATTAGTATGTTTTAAGTGGACAATAAGGATTTTTATTTCTTATCGAAAAATTGGTATGTCAGAGCATATATATTTTTGTTAATATTTTATGAATTTAAAATCAGTACTTTTGTATATTTGTTTATTAAAGTTCAGCGTTCCTTTTAAAATATTTTTTTTTGTTTGAACATCTTACGATTGTGTACCGAGGCTAAGAAAGACTGTGGTGATGATAATGAATGAACTGGAGTAGTGGAGAATGTTGGGGGGGGGGGACGAAAGAAGTGCGAAAAAATCCATGCATACGGTGTTTGTTCACTAAGAAGCCTACCTGGTGTGACCAGCGATTGAACCAGGGACTTCACGCACAATAGTCAAGCGCTCTACCAACGAGTCATCGTAACCCCTTAGCGTTCTTTCTGAGCGTCGAAGCTATATGAGACATGGACCTACAGTTTAAACTAGAATCCTAAATACCATAACGCGCTCCTATCGGGGATCGAAGCCAGGACCCTGTGTATCACAGACGCACGCGTTAGCCACTAGCACTAAACCACCATGATGGGCTTTACAGCTTTTGAGTTACCAAGCGGTCAACACGTGTACTTTACGTGAGCCTAGTTCCGAGTTGGGGGCCATATGTGGTTCGGGTTTCTCATTTAAAATGTAAATCTAGATCTTACCACCTCGGTAATGAAAAAGGCAGGTTAAACTGCAACCAGTAAATAATTGGAAATTTATTCGACTTTTCAAACAAGAGAGTTCGTGTGCTGCTAAATGGCAAAACACTCGAGAGGTAGTTTTGAGTCATAGTATCTGTATCAATCATCATTATTGTTTTATATATGAGTCTCTGTGACTAGCAGGCTAGTGAACAAATATTAGTCTACCAGAAATGATAAGAAGCTCTCAATCCTAAAAACGTTGACTACTCTTGTTGTATGTGGTGTTTACCATTTCTAGCATTTGGTGGCGGAAAATAGTTGCTTGATACCTGCTTTGAATGCATATTACAAAAGTGACACAAGTCAAAATCTTAAAATTTTCAGGAGAATGATTTGAATATTTGCGAGGATTGCTGCAGTTAATAGAGACTGACAAACGACACATGTATCCTTGTAACTAAGACTATAGATAGATACAATTCTTGTTTGATATACTACCCGCAGTGCTTTAGAGTTTAGCAGTTTAATATAATGCTCAGGGTGCAAAATACTATGTAACCGCGCAATATAATATTAAACTGAAACTAAATGACTTTCTGTTCGACAGATCTAAAATATTAAATATTTCATATTTTCAATAAAGTATATTTAATTTCATCTGAGGTATAATACTATATTTAAACCTAAGCTTAGTAAAATTTAGCTTCAAATCAAACTTCTTCACGTGGTTTACTCTGCGTCACTACTACTTGTTTAATTTAAAGAAAACAAACGAGCGATAACATTGTCTGAGACGAAATGGTAATCATAAGGACATAGTGAAAAGGATGACGAACGAAAATAATGGAAGAAGGATGAAAGAAAATAATAATAAAAAAAGATTGCATCTTACAGACGAATATAAAAGAAAATCTTTTTACTACAGAACAAACAGAGGTTATAGTAGAGAATCATAGTGTCTACAGGAAGCTTCTTCATTTACAGCAGCAATGACACTAAATACTTACAATGATGGTACTGTACGGATACCGTTATTGAAGACAGAAGAATATGTTACCTAGCCAATTGAAATGTGTTATTTATTTCTATTTGAATGTGTTAAGTTCCCTATCCGTTATCCTCTTCGTTGTTGAAATTTAGATTCCCGTTGTATGATATAATTAACTAATGACAATTTTTTAATGGCAGCGACTCTCATAGTGTTTCGTAAGTGTTAGGGTAAATGTCTGTTACGATTTTGTGACGTTCTTCTTTCACGTATTTGTTTGTGTACGTGTATCAAATCAAATTAAATATATTAAAAGTGAGCAATTCTGAGTTACCTTAGTTCTTTGAAGTTTTATTGTAAATTTTATTGTGGGGACGGGATTTAAAAAGAAATACTAGTGCTAACTGTTAAGAATTTGTAGAGAGTTATATCATAGGGCGTCATTTGGGAAAGGGGCATATGGAGTGTCCCAGATGTATATATCTCAATCAATAGCACAGTAATATATTACTGAAAAAAAAGTGCAACTTTGTGTAATTTAGTGTTAAATCCCTCGAGGAAACAATGATCTGGAAATACCAAAATTTTAGATTAAGTTGTCTGCTGTATTATCACAACCATATCGAAATATATTATTTATTAATTAATTTATTCCTTGCAACGAAATACTTTATAAGAATATCATGACTGCTCATTTGTTGAATATATATTGAGCTAAACAAGCAACTGAAAGTTTCAATGGAGGCTGAAGGTGGTCTCATGCGGCGCTACGAACCTGCTCTCTCTTTCTCTCTCTCTCTCTTTCTCTGCACCATATGAAACGGGCATTCATCATAGCACATTCGATTTTTGTTTTCGTCTTTTGACTTAGATACTATATTATACTGTATTGTACTAAATATCTTTGTGTTGTTACTACTGGTACGATTGAATTTATCGCTGGCCAATTGTGGGACATAGTTCCAAAGACAAATGCATGTCCTTGTACAGAGTGAGGACATAAATCGCTTCATACTCTTTGACTTGGAAACAAGAATACCTTGTGTCACAGGTAAGAGAGAGAAGAGACGAAAAGAGGTATGAAAAATATTCCGCATCACCATTTTTTAAATACGTTTATATGTAAGAATCCCACGCGCTTTCTGTCAAAAGAATCACCCACCTGTCATTGTTAGCTGTTACTAATAGACAATTCTGGGTAATGGTTATGGAATCACACACACACACACAAAAAAAGTTATTCGGTTCTAATGCATCACGTTTTTTCTGGAATATTAAGGAAAATGTTTATTGTCAAGGGTTTAACATCATAAAGTGATACAGCGTGTGTCGATAATTGAATTTCAAAGCAAATTGTATGACGTCATTCGTTGATTTTAAATTGTCAAAGTATGAGTAGTGATAATCAGCTGTTTTGAATGGGGGTAGGGTGATTTGTAAGCGTATACAAGTGAGTCTTACTTCTTCACATTATGAAATTTTGATAGACTTATAAGCTATGGGGATCCAAGAGTAGGAGGGAGGTAAGGGCGGAAATGGACCTATTGATGGGAGACAAAGTACTCGTGTACTCGAAATCCAAACATGAAAAATGATACACAAAAATGGAGAGAGAATAATGTCGTTGGAAATAGTAGTTATTGAACCTAAAATTATAATAGTTTTTTAATCGTAACAGCCGTTTTGGGCTCTTCACTACTAACGTGGCCCATACATTAACGTATTTTTCCACCGTAACTATAAAATTTTCATATGGTAGTCTTGTTAGCATTTGTCAATACATTAGTGTATGGTACCCGTCGTAAGTAAGGACTGAATTTTTATACGCTGGAAAAGTCTGACGGGTCCCATACACTAACGTATTGACAGATGCTAACAAGACTACCGTATGCAATTTTATGGTTACGGCGGAAAAATACGTTAGTGTATAGGCAGTGGGGGTATCCTATGTTAAGTGAAGAAAAGCAACATTTCCAATTTAGTTGGCTGTTAGAATAGAACGTAGAGCACGCAAAAATGATACGGGACACATACACCTAGAATATTTCGAATCCGTTTCCCAACAATACTGTATTGTTGGTATGGTATGAGGGCCCAAGAGAACAGACTGCTGAACTAGCAACGGTGGTTTTCCATTTAACATAAAGCACCTTACGAGTGTGGTGCCCAAATGACTTGTACGATTTAAAACATTTCACCATTTTCAGATTGAAAACACACATTTCTAACATTTTTTTAAACTTGCGAACGAAAGAAGATAAGAAAGTGTGGAAATCGTGAATGAAATCGAATTCGAGATTTCAACGGACTTACACGTATCAAAGCTCATAGATATAGAAAAAGTTGTTTTTTGACATCTGCCTCTCTGTTCGTCCTGATTTACTCGCTTAGAGGCTATACCGTTTAACGTATCTGAACCAAATTTTAAGCGTAAGGTTTTTGTATCATTCTCTAGGCGAGGAGAGGTGGGTTGAGTTTTCTTCTTACCTCTAAAAATAAGGGTAGTTTACTGAAGGGTGAAAATAAACAAAATGCTATTCTCTCAAACTGCTGTAATGATTTCTTTAAAATTTCATAAATCAGTATTTCATTGACAGTCTCATACTATGGAGTAAGTCATTTCTCTGGATAGATCGAGAAGGGAAGACGATTTCCTCGAAAACTACTCATAGGGTGGACGATTTTGTTCATATGTCATAAATAAATGTTCCCTTAATAAACCTACAATATGGTATAAATCATTTTTATTTATTTATTTATTTTTTAATCACAAGAAAGAGCTCGCTCGAGAGGTGAGTTTTCTTCAAGTATAAAGTTTTGTAAAAACGCCTACACTATAATTTTGATAATATATTTCAGTAATAAATGTATCCGTAGTAATTACGGTGTATGATATGGTTCAATTTAAGAACTAGAGTGAGAAAATTTAGTAGGGTGACTTGTACCATTTATACGTATCATAACAGAGTTGGCCTATGGTCCCGGGTTTTTGATACACCCGGTTTAGATACACATTGATCGTCTCGTTCTCTTACCACTTGTTTTTCCTTTAAAACCTATCAACAGACGGTTCGAAGGACTAACCATTGTGTAAGGTTTCAGTTTCTTATGTGTAACTTACCATAGAAGTCTTAAATCATTGATGGAGTTACCGTAACTGCTATTCGAAACAGGGACAATTTGTTGGAAGGTAAGTATCCACATTGGACTCCACACTTCGGGGAGAGGTTTATTTTCTCTCCTTCTATCGGTAGAAAGTTCGTAACCAGCACAAGTCATTCCTGTTGGATGTATTAGTAACTCCGATGGTTAGGAAAGCAACACACGTCTAAGATCTAAAGATTATATATGAACTATATGATGTGATGTGGCTCGCTGTTTCGAATGTTCAAGTGAATTGTAAAATTAAGATTGGTTATGTAGATGTTAATATTAAAACACATAACAGCAAAAGTAATATTTTAGAACATTGTAATGAGGATAGAGCTAATCATTTTAAAATAGAAAAAAAGTTAAAAGTGTGTCATGACTGAAAACCGGGACAAAATGTAAACCGTTGGAACACCAGAATACGAGTCTTGAAACTGGAACTATCCAAATCAGAACAAGACGTAGCCCCATGGTAAACCTAGTTATTGATTAACTTTGACATAATAAACGTTTTAGCAACTAAGCAACATTGTTATGATGTATAATAGTTTAAAAAAATGTTACAATTTATATTTCGGAAATGAAATTTCTAGTTCTGCATCCCACACATGCACGCCGACTACTTGGGTGCTCCGGAGCTCCGGCACCCCACATAAATTATCTTGTGGGTCCGGTCACAAAAGTTTTAGTTTGGACCCGAGCTTAAACTCGTTTCTCTTGCGTTTAAGCCAACCGTGTTACCGACTGAGCTAGGGCATCCCCAGCTTATCCTTATAGTACTCGTATATTTTACTTTGCCATAGCACAGTCCTTTATGACAGTGTTCATAAAAGAGTTTAACTAAAAATAAATCAATTAAACATTGAGACTTCCCTGAAAACATATAGACTAACACGTTCCGCCTTTGATATGCATCCACATAAATTTTGGAAAGTCGGCGCCGTTGATCCCACGGATATGTTTTGAAGGCTAAAAATGATGGGTGATTAATGAAAATCAATAATTATGAAATAATCGGTGAAGCGAGAATGTGAGAGAAAACGGAGAAACTCGAGAAAAACCCATGGACACGATGTTGTCCACAACAATCTCACATGACATGGGATGGAAGCAGAGACTTCTCGCACCACAGGTGAGAGCTGTACTACTTCTATAAAAAATGTTTTCCTATTCTAGTTTTTCTTTCTTGCAACGTTCAACACTAGTATTTTCGACGCGGTCACGAACATAGGAACGATAAGGGAGCTTAGAAACGCCCATGCTCTAGGCTCAAACTGAAGCCGGGGGGGGCTCAGTGGTAGAGCGTTCGCCTCTGGTGTGGGGGTCCCGATTCGATCCCCGCTCACGCCAAGTGAACTTTCTGGTGGACAAACACCGCGTGTGCAAGTTTTCTCGGGTTTCCCGTTTCCTTCTACTTTCTTCATTCCATCATTTCATTCATTTCTCATCATCACTGTCTCCTTTAGCCTACACGGCATAGTCCTGAGACGTAAAACTGAAAAATTTCACTTTTTCTAGGCTCAAACTCTCGATAGATTGTGCGTCAGGATTGTCAGCGCAACACCTCAAACTCCAAGCCTCGATGAGTTTACCTCAGGATCGTCAGCTTAAGGACTTCGGCTCGAACTCTCGATGAGTTTCGCTTCAAGATCGTCAGCGTAACGCCACCGAGTTCTCGATTACATCACACCAACAACCACTGAGCCACCTTGCCTGCCAATTTATATTTTGGAAATCACAACTATGCCACAGAGATTTTGGAAGTCAAACAATTGCAAAAATACTATGAGCTTGTTTTTGCAGTGATGCACTTGGTTTCTGAAGGAAATGCTTCTTTAAAAAAAAAAAAAAATCACATCAGGTTCAAATAAACAACGATATCTGCATGCCACGAACTATACACGTTCAAATACATTATGGGAAGCATTTCACAATATCGCCATATATAGTATAAGTCTGTAAGTCTCCAATAAATTTCACTTCAGAGGAGGATCGAACCTGAAGCTACACGTACAAGGAAGAAGAATGTATATTAACTTTCCTATGGTACTCAGAATCCGCGGATAGAATATTTAATTACATGTTCAGATCATTATTAAAAGACTTGTTGTAAAGCGTGCAATAAAACTTAAATGTTTGACCACATTTGAATAAATGATGACGGTGCAACTCATGTATTTTCACCTGGAGAAAGAAAAGATAGAGACACTTCTGTGATGCTATTGAGAAGAGAGCCAAACTGTTCCGGAACCAGTTCCACGTCCAGGAAACAAGATTAACGTTTTCTTTTTAAAAGAGCTAACAATACGACTCTTGCGACCTCTGAGGTTGTCTGCCAACCATGAATTCATCAAATCCTCGTTAGTATTCCTCGTAAGGCGACTGTAAAGGTCAAAACATAAGAAAATATAAAACAAAGCATCAGTCCATTTCGTTGCAAGAGAAATATAGTCTGTGAAACCACAGAGTGACATCATTGCAATAGAAGATAGAGAAAAAAGTAGAAGCCAGAAATGATAGCCCTTTAGTGCCAAATAAGGCCAAAGGATGGATGTCTCAGTCACTATTTTTATGTGTCGCTCGCTTCCTTATGTCACTTCCAGATTGATTGTAACTGCTGCGTTCTAACTATCAAGATGAAGTATAATGGACCTCTCTACATAGTTTTAATGAGTTAGTTTCTTTTTTTTTTTTTTTTTTTTGCCCGTATACAGTACCGAGGTTATCAGAGACAATACCCAATTACTACGATAGGGTTTGAATCCGGCGTAGTTGGCTGCCATCGTGCAAGATCAACCCTCACATTTCGTTTTCCCATCACATTATCTCATCTCCAAGCGAGCTTAATTACATGGCCACGGCACCTGTTTCGGCCGGCATATTTAGGTACAATTGTTAAGCTAAGTTGTTATGTTGCAAGAATCTTGTAGCTATCATTTAAAAATCTTTCAACCCCATATTTCTGTTTACTGTACACACAGTACAGCTTTCTGAAAGCAAGAAAAATATCTCGAACCCCTTGCAGCACTACACTCTAGTGGACAAATAGTGAACATCCTAATTAAAAACGTGTATTTTGGCGCGCTTCCTCTCCCCGTCCAAAAGAATTCATCGTTCCGGAAGTGGCGAAACTGTTTTTTTTTCTTTGTCAGTGGGAGGGTGATAGCAGGTAGCAAGCAAGATGACCCAGAAAGTTGCACATGGTTTGACTCCTTGCAAGATGAAAAACTTGCTGCATGCCCCTTTCAAGACTATGTTGACATGGAGGAATATTGTAGGGATGCAAGATTTTTTTAATGACAGCTGCAATATTCTTGCAGCATGGCAACCTAGCTTTACTATCGTGTATTTACAGTTTTTATATCCGGTATTAATACCTTAAACTAATAAAATAAAATGACAACATATTCATAAAAAGAAATATTGTTTTTGCGTTCCGTTGATATGTAGCACAAAGGTAAGTCTGAAGTACTACGTCTATTTAGACTAGGATGCACAGCTTTAGAAAATGAAAATACATGTCACTCGGCAAACTGACATAATTTGACGATATACGCAGGTATAGTGAAGAACAGAAGGGAAGCTTGAAACTGAACATATCGAATCTACGCTTAACCTGCGATTATCCACCCATGTAGGTTATCGAATATCGAAACATGAAGTTTACTACGGAACCATCTGTTCGAATAATATGAAACTATTTTACAAAATTTAGAGATCTTTCCAAACGAATATTTAGCTATGAGGTTTGAGAACATGTAACAATTACACTAAGAGCCAAAAAAAGGACGTTTTATTGTTTTGTTTTATAAAGGACAATTTGCGTCACATTTACATTTTTCTCGGGAGATCGGCCGACTTTATGAAAAAAGGGGGGGGGGGAATCTCGGTAAAAATGAAACGTTTTGTCACCCTAGTTTAGACAGTTATTTTTAAAGTTGCGTATAACTTTGTCGAATCAACATATTGTTTTTCATGGGATTAAAAGTGTTTCAGGTATATTTTCCCTATTTTTTTTTTTAGTACTAAGCGACTAAAAAAAATGTTTATAGATTTCTATAGAGAATTATATATAAATAATAAGCCCATCAAAAGTTTTTACTAGGCCCACATATTCAGAAACACTCCCGCGACGGCCAAGGAAAGCCAGTTTCGGGGTGTTCATAGAAGGTCCCATTTTTACCACTGGACATCCTCTGTAAATCCATCTGTCTTCTTATGTCCCGGAAGAGGGACTTTCTGCGGGATTCTTCAGGGACATTTTTGGTTCTTTGCAGAATAGCCACCAGACTATCGGAGAAGAACCAAATATTATTCCGTGGCAGGCATATCCCATTGAAATTCGAGGAAAGACCTGTATGAGATTACGTGGAACAAGTACATAGCATTTATTGAGGCTGTTAAAATTCGAGCCGTAGATGCCGAACCAAAGTTTTCTGTTTTCAATATATTGACACAATACAAAGAAAGAAAGAAAGAAAATTCTGTAACTAATGAACTTTCACTATTATTAAACTAACATCATACCAAAAAAATGTCCATTTGTGGCGTCAATTTTACCGAACGGAGAACAAGATGTAAGCGAAATTCTTTACCAAAAGAAGTATGAGTTCATATCTGTTTCTTGGTTTATACCTAGGTAGATTATTTTTCCTTCTCTGTCAGGTTGAATTTAGGCAACCCGTGCAACATATGTCTAAGATGCATCACTTGGTATGGTGAATTGATAAGGTTATTAGGCAACCAGTATGATGCGTCATATTGTTGCATAACTTAAACTTGCTGGCCACCAATGAAATGACAGATCGTAAACCAATAAAGATAGTTAGGCTCATAAGTAGTGAATGTTGTAAATACACATCTTTAGTTTTAGAATGCATTACAGGAAAATAAAGGTGATACTTGAATAAGTAAACAACAAAAAATCTATAAACCTAAAATTTCCGTTTTTTTTTTTTTTTTTTTTTTTTTTTTTTAATAACCGGGTTTGTATATACGAGAAAAACATCCATCTCAAAATGTACATCTTTACCTAGGACAGCTATGAGATCTGTGGGACGACATCTTCTGGACATGTTATGCGATAAGAGACTAAGCAGCGCACTGCAATTAGTAGTTAGTTAGTGCATCAATTCCAAATGCCCTATTTCTGTCTATCCTTGACTCGCAGTTCATTATTTCTCTTAACCCAAATAATGTTCAGTTGCCTCATGATACTGGATAAAATCCATTGTCGTACGAAAAGTCTGTTGAATTTCACTGGCCAACATTCTGTACGTAAGTTTTTGCGAGTTTAACGTCCATTTCAATCCTGATGTTATGTGAGACATTGAGTTTTACTTTTAGGATCCAGACTACCTAAACTCCACAGGGAATAGAACCTCGTTTTTGCAGTGAAGACAAGAGCGAACCATTTAGTCGTGAGGGAGCCATAGTAAACTTCGTCACATAATCGGAGAGGTCACGGTTTGAATCTCAGTTCATGTCATACAAGGCGATATAACTGAAGAATTTGGTATACTTACCCAAAACTATAGAAACTGCAGTGAAACATGTGTTTATTATGGGAATTTATGTTAGAGGGATTATTTAAATGCAGTATTTGCAATGAAGTACTCAAAATATGTTTATAGATATAATGTGTGCATTACCAAAATATTTCCATTAATATGAGAAACAAGAAGAGTTATCAGCATATTACACATTGCTTAATATAATACCCTGTTCTCTTTCTTTGCAGGTAAGAACTGAATAAATAATTCACTTGGACTTTTCTGTACTAATGGAGTGGTAGATATAACTTCGTATTTATAAGTATGATTCTTTACAATAAGGTAGGTAATATTTTGTCATTATTTGCTAGATTCAATTTCGCTCTTAGGCTTGGTAGACATAGAAACAAAAATCTCGACAGGAATAGGCTATCTTTTAGTACATGAATCAAGGGATAATCACATGTGTAGTTCTAGGTGGGCACGGTGACTCAGTGGTAGAGCAGTCACTTCGGGCGTGAGGGGTTCATGATTCGATCCCAGGTCATATGAATTTCTAGTGGACAGTCTCGTGTTCGTGAGTTTTCTTGAGATTTTTGTATTTCCTCCCGCATTATCATTCCACCAATTCCTTCACAATCATTCACTCTCATTAGTTATCCCACTTCTTTGACCTACAGGACATAACCACCGAACGTAAAAAAACAGAGACTTAATTTAATTTTCATTTACAGGTGTATTTCTATAAAGGAGACCAAATGTTGTAATAGGATGTTTGTTTATTATTGTTGTGGAGGAAAAACGATAAATAGTGTGTCATCTAACGTATTGAACTCAGCAGTAGTTTAACTACTCGGTGGTTTGACTATCGTTGTCCGTACACTGAATTCTTCGCCACGACGGTTGGCTTGCCCGCCTCAGAAATTTTAAGAGTTATCATTCCGCAGACACGAATAATTTCTTGTTTCAAGTTGTCAACTGAACTCAAATGCATTTTAGGATATACGGCTTAAAGTAGAAATCGGAACTACATGTTACTGCCACCGGGAGTCGAACGCGAATCTCCCGCACTAAGACGAGAACTCATCCATACCTAGAAAGATTATTAAGTACATTGTGAAAGGTGATGATGATGATGAAAAGATGCAAGGCAAGTTGTGCTTAGTCTTTTACAAAAGAAATACATTTTTTTTTTAATGAAAGCACATGAATACGGAAATTTTATAACTTGCTTTAGTTTATCGTTCTCTGCATACTGTGTGTAAACATATGTGTAACTGGTAATAAAGAGAATTTTAATGTTACACTTAAAATGGCTATCAAAATGATGTGTACTTTAAATTGTAGCGTGCAAGAGCAAAGACTTCAAAGTTCTAATATACACAAGACCGTGATATAATATCAATCCGCGTTCTTTTTCTCTACTGAGTTAATAACATTGCTGTCAAAGATATTATCTCGGAGCGATAACACAGTTATTAATGACGACGTGGTTAGCTTATCTCAGTGGGGAAATCGATAGTGTTATTAGCTTTTCTTTCCCGTTAAGAAATTCACTTATCAAATAGTTGATTTTTTTTTAATGTAACTCTAATATTGTGAAGGGTGTTAATATCATGAAAATGTAAGAAGTCACAATTTTAAAGGTTTTAGTTTTTTTTTTTTTTTTTTTTGTCCACGATTCAAACAGTGAAAAAATAATTTCATTGCTATTTTAGTATCATTTTTATATAAACACGAGCACACTCGTCCCTCGTTGTGACAAAACAAGAACAAAAAGGGGACAAAACAATCTGAAGATAACGATTGTCCGTAAGTTCCAACACTGTGCTTGCAATATATAACTACATTACGAAAGAAAGAGGAAAAATACAGTGCTACACTTTTAATGAAGTACACTATCCAATCTAACAGTGTAAAATACTTGTACAGTCAGCAGCAAAAAATTTGTAACATGAGCATATAAGTTTATTGTGAAACGTCGAAGTCTTTTGCTCCGAAATAAGTGTGCAGGGGAGGACGCCGAGGTTTGTCCTGGCGTGATTCGTGCCACTTAAACGTTATGTTGATTCCCTGGGCTGTTAGGCGTTGTTTCACAATAAACTTACATGCTCATGTTGCAAGTTTTTTTTTTTTTTTTTTTTTTTGCTGCGGACTGTACCTTTAAATATACACCATATATAATACAGTATATTCAACATTTTAGTTTAAAATTATGTTCATTGTGGATGGTGATGTGGTGGTGTCTTGAGTGCGGAGCAAGACTTAAAAACTGAATCAGCTGCTTCAGATTTTGTCCCTTGGCTCCGTTATCCGTTAAATCGAGGTCCGTAAACCTAGGGATAAGTATACTTGTCGTTATCTTGCCAATTAAATACCAACTAGTGTAAGCTATTAGTTAACGTTCATACTCCGCATGAAGGAGACCCAGAATTGCATCCGGTAGCTGGCCATCGTAGCAGATGTTTCCATAGTTTTCCCTCAATCCTTAATGCTCTCGCTTTTAGAGCAAGCGGTCCCGGGTTCGATTTGCGGTAAGAACTCTCGGTCGAAGAAGTGTAAAAGATCTTTCAGGGAAGCTGGCCTGAGCGAGGTTTTCCTAAGTTTTCATCATTCGCACCAAATAAATGCCGGGATAGTATCTCACGTAATGGCTACAGACCGCTTTATTCCTTCCCAATTCCCCGGACAGTGTAATCGTCGAGGAACGTCATCCCTCACACTTGACGGGCTAACATGACCATAGATGCTAAAAGCCCATAAATCTAATTTCTAATCCTAATCCTTTAGCTCGCTACACAACTTTTCAGTTCCTTTGCTGTTCTTGTTTGTTGATTATTATTAATAATTTGAGTGTAAATTGCTCTGGCAAGCTGTATTTAAATATTTTGCTAAATTAATAAGTCACGCGCGAAATATTGAATATGAAAGTTTATAGAAAACATTTTTAATTGTAGCTATAATAATAATAATAATAATATCCTTTAAATCATCTTTAGGGCTCCCAGACCATATGTCACCTTACAGAGTGTCTACGCTTATTGCTCCTTCCTCTCGTTGTTACTAACTATCTCAAAATTATTTTTTATTTCAACTGCTAGGATGGATGTTCACAACAAATATTCTTGTGTTATACGGCGTTTCAGTTTCTTTCTTTTTTAAAATTTCCCTGTCATCAAACTATGAGTAGACCTATATGAAGTTTTCATTATATATATATATATTCTGAAACTATAAAAATCGTGAAAAATCACCTGAAACTTTGCTTGCGCTTCTGAAAATTAACCGCTATATATTAGGTTATTCCGCTTTCGTTTTAAAGAATGGAAAGACATTGTGTGACATAGATCTGGACTGGAATTTTTGAGACACCGTATATCCTCCGCTGTAAAAAGCTGTTGTGTTTATATTGTTGGCTAGTGGTGAAGAAGAGACGAAGGAGGCCAACCGCTTCATTACGACCGACAGATAAACCGTCTGTCCCGTCTGTTCTCTTGTATTGATCGGTGATGTCATTCCTCATCCCATAAAGCATGGGTTCTTTCCATCAAATCCCTCCCTATTACGTATCTTGTTTCTCCTTTCTTTCCTGCTCTGTCTCTTTTCCCCCCAGAGAACAGCTTCGGTAACACAACAGCAAGCAAAGGGAGAGAAATTCTCAGGATATTTTTCTTCCCCATGCTTAGAACAAACCATCTCAAATACCCTAATGATCCCTGATGGTGTTAATTGAATTACATTGCAAACGTTCTTATTTGAACCTATACATTTAAATTGTATAGAATGACATTCATATGGCACAAGACATGCCCTTTTATAGACATGTTGAGTGTCAATTATGAAAATGAGTGATATTTGAAACTATGCTTTTCATCAGTGTCCTTTGACACACTCTCTGATGGTTCAATTTGGTGAATCGTACTTGTATTATAGAAGAAATTTTAATGTCTACTTAATTGAAAAGCTGCCAATCCAGAAATTTCTTATTATACACAGACCGACACTTTACGATGTTACTGGGCTTCAAAATAAAATCTGAGTGCTCTTTGAAGTTCGGAGAGGGATGAGCCCCCCCCCCCAAAAAAAAGAGAGCTATTTCTGTAAAACACTAAGGATATGAATGAATATTGGCTAGCCTGCCCATCTTTAATGCACGAAATCCCACTTTTGACTCCCGGTGGTAGTGTTTGAATGTGTTACGATGGTCCAGATTCAACTTTAAACTTGAAGTTCACATCTCATTATAGCTGGGAAGAGACGCTAAACTTCAACAAACAAAGCGTTTATACGATTCCTAATAACGAAAACTAAATACCTGGAGCAACAACTCTTAGGGGACGGGGCTTACCAACCTGATTGGCACTCACAGTTTTTGGATGATGTGTGGTTAGCACATCGGCTTTTCTCGCCGTTAATGCTTGGTTTTGTGGACTAAAGTTCGCTACTTCTTTGTTTGAAGCAAATCCCCACTTTCTCTCACAACGCTGGATGGATGCCACCCACGGTTCATCCACAGGGTACGGGCCCCCGCAAAGACTTCCTAACTCAACATACATTTGTACACTTTCACAATAAAACTATACTTGTCTAACAGGGAAATCGTTGATATAGCATGCAAATTTGATCTTACACTTCATCTGTTCTGTTTCTCTTATAAAAATAGCCTAGTTATATAATCTTTTCCCGAAAATATAGGTGGAAGTTTTTTACAATTACTTATCGTCTTTTTAGGTGCAGAATAATACCCATTCAATACTACATAGGTCTAGTGGCTTGTACCCCTCCCAACGAAAATTTCTGTGTGCGCACCTGCCACAATGCCAACACTATCTTGTCAGTACAAACGGTCATATATCTTTTGTCTGACTATATATGGCACTACTTGACATCACTGATCTCAGGAGAAGTAGTATTCTATTGTAAGCACAGTTCTTATTAACGTCATCATAAACAAACCGTATCTACACCCTAGAGATGTATAGACTGGAGAATTGACTTACGAAACTATTTACATTTCCCAAAAACGGGTGGATCTTAGAACGCCTTTTCTAGAACTATTGATCACGGTCACCAATCATGAAGGGTCGAGGAAGCACGTGCTCCCAGAGTTTGCTTGGGTCGCCAGGGTCTGAATATCTGACAACGAAAAACACATACCCAAATGATATCCCTGAAGTTATACAGAAATCGACGCTGCTCCCACTGATATATACCTATGTATGTATTAGAACTTGGCGATTGAGTTATTAATGTGCAAGTGGGCCCAACCTCTGCAGGGACTGAAAACATTGACAAACAAATATCTGAATAGAATAATCCATTTATTTTCCTATTTTTGATTTAGTTTAAGATTTCTTTTCAGCAACGAAATTATATCAGACATGAATCGAGCTTAACGTGGGATCTGAACCACATAAACTCCCCTTGGGAATCGAACCTAGATATTCCATGCCCAAATGCGAATACTAATCATGTAGTTGTGAGGGATCTAAATATACTGTACAGTATGTGTTGTATGTATGTATGTGTAATCTTCATAATATTGCCTGTAGGAACACGGAATCCAAAATCAAGACTCATACGTAATTAATAATGTTCATTTCTTTCTTTTTTCTTTTGTTATCTTCATAAATCAAATGTTAATGTATAGGATAAACACAGGTGGAAGTACGAGATCTCTCCACTCTTACGTCACTTTATGTCTATTTTATGACTATTAATTATCAGAACCGAAAAAAAAAAAGTACACAATGTCATGTAATTTATAGCTCATATTTTTGGCTTTATCTGATAGAAGAAAAAAGTTGTTGCTATATGGTAGTGCCACATCTCAATTCTGAGAACATTATGTACGGATAACTTAGGCATAGTTCATACTATACGAAATTGAGATAAATCAAATGTGAATATAGAGAATCAGCTCGAGATATCATTAGGTGATCTATACTTTAGTAGGATCAGTAAAGATGATAAAATTCAGTAGTACTTTTCCTGTAATACTGCTTTTATGACATTGGCATATTATCAATATATACAATAGCCCGTGCTTTAAAAATTTATAAATATTTTTCGAAGAACTTAGGAAATTATCTTCTTAATGTCTACGTTATTCCACGTAAAGAACCAGACATTAATATATTTCAAGATCACGAATTTGGTTTCGATGATTTTTTCAGTGTGCAAAAATTGTTCAATAGAAGGCATAGTCACCTTTTAAATAAATACATAATTTTGCCTTCTAGTGCCAACATATGAATCTCCATTTCCTTCTTGCGGGCACAGTGGCTCAGTGGTAGAGCGCTTGTTTCTGATGCGTGTGGTTCCTGGATCCATACCCGACCAAGTAAGTTTGTGGTGGACAACATCGTGTCCGTGGTACTTCAGTTCCTTTCCCACTTTCTCATTCCACAAATTCTTCCATTATCATTTAGTTGCTTTAATCATCGTCTCTCTTAGTCTAAAGGGCATAATCGTGGGACGTTAAACTGAAAGATTTCATTTCTTTTCATTTCCTTCTTGCTTTATTATTTGTTTCCATCGCCATTCCCAGATTTGTATCCAGTTTAAATGCTAGTCTTACCTTTTATTAGAGCTGCCAGTGATATCTCGGTTACGAATCAGTAGATCAACGTACATATTCAAATTTGAAAGTACATACTGTGTAGAGAGATTATCTTTATTCGTTTTTTGAATATACTTCTTACTTGTACCTCATTCTAAGTTCCTTCGTAGCTATATAGTTAGTTTACACGATTTCGGTGTGGGAAAGCCGAGTTCGATTCCCAGTGAGAGCTCATATGGTTAAGCATGGGCACACATTAAGCTCTAGGTCCATGTCCATATACATCCTCGGTGTTGAAATTGAATTTTATCTCAAATCAACCATCAGATCAATTTATCTCATTCTTTGAAAATTAGATGAGGTCAGTTCTAAGAGGGATCATCACCGAATTTATTTACTTTTTTACAATCCTAATTATATAAAGCATCTTCTAGTTATAATGCTCCCGCGTGGACTATTACATATTTAGCACATTCGTTTGGTAGGAGAACAAGATTTCCGGTGTATACCTAGCTTCTTCAGCAGATCTGATTTCTGTGTAACTTTGGGGGAAGGGAGTTTTAAGTTTCGATCCGTTGATAGGTAGCGAAGGAAAGAGATTCATACCCTGGGGATCCCAAGTATTGATGCCGTTCAGAATCAGCATCCGTGCGTTACATAGTTAGGCAATCAGAGGTTATTGAATCAAGAAATAATGAACTCGAGTCTAGGAGGACAGAATAGTTTGGCTAGACATAGCTTTGTGTGTTCTCGAACGCCATTGAGCTTATCTTTCATGAGACGGCTCGTGAGGGAAATCACATCAGTATATACTGGTTTTGTGGCTTCAAACTGAGAGAATGAACACGTTAGTTATTAAGTTGTCTTTTCTTAGTTTGAAACGATAAAACTTAATTTTTTACTGATGTGACTTCCCTCGCGAGCCGCCTCTCTGACGGAAATGTATGTCTCAACAGTAAATTATTGTATTAGTTGAAGTGTCTTCCCACTCCGAAGTTAACCCTCAGTGATTGACTCAAAGATTAGTTCTACCTAAATCACTTTCTCTGGAATAATAATAATAATAATAATAATAATAATAATAATAATAATAATAATAATAATAATAATAATAATAATAATAATAATAATCTGTCATCAGCTTTTCTGCATAGAAAGGAGTGACCTAGAACCCCAAATTTTGTACACAGATGAATCTTTACTATATCTAATCGCATGCGAAGTCTTATTTTTCGATTTTCAGCTCGGAAAGGGAGATAAAATGTGTTCGAACATACATGCACATTTCTTGCAGCTTCTAAGAAAACCTTTCGTGTATGCAACCCTTATTACGTTTCGGTTGTCCGGGTTTACATAACACAAAGGATAAATAGATGGGCAATAGATTTTCCCTCTTTTTTTTTATTCAGATTCTGAAGTTAAGACGATTTGTGCATCCTTTTTTTTTTTAATTCATTTTCTAAATTGACATGGTAATTTCATCCGGGTGCTTATTGCTAGTATATAAATAATATTGGCACTACATTTGTTTATTAAAAAAAAAGAAAAAAACAGCAATTGAGCGTTCACTGAGAAATTTTACGAGTGTCCATCAGTCATTTACCTGTGGAATGTTTATCTTAACTAGTTCATTTTGTTCAATATGCAAAAGTAAGGACAAGATGTAAAAATGTTAGTAGTACAGAAATACTTTCTATAACGTGTTTAATTGGTTACAACATATGTCCTATGTAAAACCGATGTTTTCATGGTTTATTCACGATGGGTTTAAATTGGATTCGTTCATCACAGAAATTTAGGATAATAAACCAAAGTAAAAACAGTATGTATCAACAAAATAAAACTTAAATGGAAAATTAAATCTTAAGATTTACATTCCATGTTTATGCCCTGTAGTTTGAAGGAGACGGATGATTAATGAGTTTATGGAATGATTATATGAGAGGAAATGGGAGAATCCTTGTAAAAACCCACGAATATGATATTGTCCACAAATCCACATGGCTTGGGATCGAATTATGGACTCCTTGCATCAGAAATGAGCGCTCTACCCGTAAGCCACCGTGCCCCTATTCAGTTGTACTCAATATCGTCAGATTACAAGCCAATACTCCGCTCGACTTATACTACAGTACGTATTTTCATCTATACATGTTAGGTACTGTGTATTGCTTTTATTGGGTTATTATTATTATTATTATTATTATTATTATTATTATTATTATTATTATTATTTTAAAGAAGCTTTGAATTGACAAAAGCGTATTGACAATTCGTAAATATTTGTAATAATAGATTTGTTTAATAGTAAAGCGCGTTAGAGCAAAGCGCACAGTTTGCAAGGTATTCCTGTGTTACCTTGCGAAGGATGCCAATTTCTTTGTAGACAAGCAGCTCAGTGAGTCAGTCTTTACAGCAACTGTTTTGACTAATTTTAATGTATGTAAATTGATCACACCGGAAACGGAAAAAGACATTATTCAGTTCCTGAAGTTTTCTGCGGTTTTGTAGCAATGTAAACAAATGAATCGTCTCTCCCTCTCCGCCGGCGCTATTGATCGTGTTTTGTCATTCACGAGATGACTTGAACCGTCGTCTGCTTGCGCGCGCGGCGCACGCCCCCTATGGATCTTTCAGTACATTGGTTTGGTTTATGAAGACTTGTGTTTGTGTGTGTGTGTGTGTGTGTTGCATTTGTGTGTACATGAGTAGGCAGCGCAAAGGAATATCCATCCACTCACACTCTCTCAAATCACATTGCCCAGTGTCATACGCGTTGGCTACTCCATTGAGTGAAGGTCATACAGCGAGTACGTAAAGCACAAACGCGGATTTCAGCGGCGCTAGTTACGTATCTGTGCTGCATATCGAAAACAGCTGAGGGGAAGCTTAGCTCTGTCTTGTAACTCTACAGACAGCCAGACACGCCAAGCTCTATACACAATATATACAAACACAATGGCCGCCGAGGTGGCTGAACAGCTCGACACGCGACTTCATATTACAACCAAAACAGTCGGCGAAGATAGAATTAAGAAGGCAAAGGAGAATAAGGAAGATGTGGCTGTACTCTCAACTGTCCTCTCAGGGGATAAATTTGAGTGCGCCCTTAAGGATGCTTGTCTCCAGGGGGATGCCAAAAAGATCGAGCCAGGTAGGACAGCATGTGTTTGTTTATATTCTGTTGAATAACACTTATGTAAGAAACGATTAACATTTAAAGACCGCTGTTTTTTAAAATCTTGTAACAGTATCGGTTTACAACTAGTGCAAGGCAGTTTTCTTCTCACACAAATTGTCATGTGTTATGGTTGAGTTACACCCCCCAAAAATAGCAGATCAATAGTAGAAATGTTAATTACATTATTAGTAACAGAAATTATATATATGTAAAGTCCAATAAGTTTGTTATATATATATATATATATATATATATATTGCTATTGGCAATTTAACTTTCGAATTAAATGTACTTTTATATTTGTTATCGAAATTTAGTATCAATATTTGAAGAATGAAATGGATTGCAATTTCTATTTGTTACGAGATCTAACGATTACCCCATGTTTGCTAAAGGAAAAGTATGATTTAATAAGGGTAAAAATTATGAAAAAAATGTTGGAATGAAAAGGCGGAAGAATAAAACGGGGGAACCTTGAAAAAAACCATGAAAACAGCGATTCCCCCGCAAATTCACGTGAACTTGAAATTGATTATTTCAGAGAATTTTTCAATTTCTGTTTTTTTTTCTTTCTTTCTTCATTCAAGATTGTTTATATGTCTTATTGAAGAAGTAACATGTGTACCTACAAAAAAAAAAAAAAAAAAACACAATTCTGCTCTTATTAATTTTACTTCATATTTTATCACCATAGTAATTACTTACAAAAAGAAATTACACATAACGTATTAACTATCAAATTTGTAAAATACATAACTAGAATTTTTAATGTTGCTGTATTTTCGATTATATGTTTCTTGGGAGGGGTGCTATTTCGATATTGATACTTTTATGCTGTTTTTATTTTTTAGTATTTATTTATGAATTGATGTTCATACCTATAGCCCAGATTTTTTGGAATCGTTTTCTCTATTACAATGATCGTCATTTAAAATCCAATGAAGATACCTGCCAATGCAGAGCTTTAGAACGTCATACTCTTTATTTCAATTGTATCGGTACTTTTGAAAAGGCCATGAGCTCGGAAAGTTAAGCTATGAGAATATATATACCTTGAGCAATTGGTGTTAGAAAATAAATACATAAACAAATAAATGAATAAATAAACAAAAAGTTTGACTAAAGCGAGATCGTAATTTTTTGACTCGTGACCTTTTCGTAACTACTGATTCAATTAATATATATATATATATATATATATATATATATATATATATATATATATATCTTGCTTTATGTTTCAGAAAAACACGATTAAATAATCGACCAATTATCATTTGTTATTTCCACACACACCGATGCACAGTTTTTCTGTAATATACAAACCACATTTACATCTTCAAACCTTTGTAAAGAATATTAAGTCTATCATTGTATTCTATTACTTGACATTACAAACCTCATCAATTAATATTCTCTAGAACAGTACCCTTTAACTTTTCCTGTAACTATATTGTTAGCATTTTCAATTTTTAAAATGGTGAGATCCAGGTTTGATTCCTAATGGTAGTGCAGGCGATTTTGTATCGTACTTTAAATAATAGTTAGGTTTCATATAGTTGTGGTGCTGAAAAGGATCTTAACCGCCATTTCAATCAATCAATCAGCACTGTTCTTCGTCTGAAGTCCTTTAGATTTATAAAAATATATTGTAAAAACTTTTGATATAACAGATATTTTCCAGTGACAACTCGGGAAAATATTAACAGATCTCAAAGTGATGCACTTCCTTTTTAATAAGAAAGAGAACATTTGCTATTAGTAACACTTATTTCTAATTCCAGCCAATATTGTAAAACGGGATGGGATGAGGAGTATAAAATGGAGTTTTATTTCAAAGTACGACTCCGTCAATTTTTGTTATAAAACAGCTTGAAAATATAACCAGAATAAGTGCAGGGCTTATACTCAAAACTGTATCCAAAGAAATATATTCGAAGAGGATTGTCTGAAAACTAAACTCGCTTGTAAATCTCACTTGTTATTGATTTTATGCAAGATATTCATAAACTGCTCGTTCACTTTCTTGTCGACAATCTTTTGGTTAAATTTGCATCATTTTGCTTGGTTACATTCTTTGTCTTCGATAAATGTATGCTTCTTTCTTTGCTTTATTTTTCTTTTATGCTTTGTGGAATTCTGTCATATTCCTTTTTTGGTCCATTAAATAACTAGGAGCAAACCATTTATCTTACTCTTGATCTTTTTCTATTCTCTCTAATTCTCTTCATGTTTAACAATATTTTCCAATTAGTATTGTCATTTGCTCCTATGGCCTATATCCTGACAGGGACATATTCTTGGTGCTTTCACCACCATTGCCCATCCCTCTCATTTCATACCAACCAATCAAGATATTTCTTGAATTTTGTGTTATATTAATGACTGTAAAATCAAGAAATTACTAAAGTATATTGGTAGACATATGAGAGATAACATTGGAAATGTGTCCATGACATATTAAAAATGTGTTAAATATGAAATGAAGTGAAATCTTTGAGTTTCACGTTCAACGTTAACGTTAACGTTCATGTTATGCCGGCTAGGCTAAAGGAGATGGTGATGATGAGAAATGAATGAAATGGTGGAATGAAGAAAGTGGGAGGAAACGAGAGAACCCCGAGAAAACCCACGCACGCGGTGCTTGTCAACCTCAAAGTCCACTTGGCGCGGGCTGGGATCGAACAAGGGACCTTATATACCAGAGGTGAACGCTCTACCATATAGTCACCACGACCCCCTTGTGTCAAACATGTTATTCTTGTGTCTATGCAGAAGAAGTGATTCCTTCGATTGATTAATGCATTTCATTATTTAGTGTGTGGTTTGGTTTCTTCAGGTTACTATTGATCAAAAACTAAAATTTAAAAAAAAAATCCATTCTGTAGGTCTTAAATAAAAGTATCAATATGTGTGACACATGATTCTAGTTGTAATCTTGCCGTATGACTATACACCTATGTGCATAATACAGTAATACTTTACTTGGAGGAAAATAAGAAATAAATTGAAATTTGGACAAAGACATGTCACCTGGTTGCCACTTCGTACGCATTCCGCTAAGACGCTCTGTAACTACCCTTTCGCTATAGCGAATACCACAGAGGAGTATTTACGAAGTAGAAACAGAGTAACACCACGTATTTCTCCAAATGTGAACTCGTATCAAGCAATATTCTAGTAAGTTCTGCAATAATAACAATACTGGTATCAGGATTTATGATATTACGTACACAGTAATATAAATGACAATGCATGACGATTTGCTTTGCTTTCGAGTGAGTATATCAGTCAAAAGTAGATATGGAACTAACATAACAATACAATTGAATATGTTTTTTTCTTCATATTAAAGCTATCTTTGTAAAAAAAAAAAAAAAATAATAAATAATAATAATAATAATAATAATTAGCTAACATGTTGGATGGCAAATTTTGAGGTAAACGCCATTAAGAAGTACTACCATGTTTTTTTTTAATGCGTTTCTTAAATTTGCAACGGAAATTAAACTATCCATAACATTATAGTATAAACCTCTACAGTATAATATTTGAGTTATTTTTTAATTATTTCTTCTTCTTATTATTATTATTTAACGTTTTGAAATAATTATTGATGTTTAGGAACCGATTTTTTTTAAAGATCGGTGAAAAGTGATCATAAAATTGAACTATTCTATATTTTAAGAGACTTATGGTAGTTGAGTAGTAGAGTGAGCTAGTCTCCTATTGTTAGGAGCCACAGGTTCGATCTCAGACCGTGTAACTCATTGCCAAACCAATACTAAATCTATGGATTTTCTGATCCCTTTTTTCTATCATTATCATAATAAGTCACTCACTTGCATTCTTTATCTATGTCATCGTTCTTCGATTGATTGTTCCCCCTGAGAAAGCAATCAATGCAAGAACTGCGGTGGCTCAGTAGTACAACATTCGCCTCAAATGAGAGAGGTCCCTGGGTTAATCCAAGACAGTCCAAATTTGTGGTGGTAATAATCGTGTCTGTGTGTGTCAGCCTTCTCCCGTTTCCTCCCACATTCTCATTTCCATTAATTCGCCAAGTGAACTTTGTGGTGTACAAACACCGTCTGCGTGAGTTTTCTCGGGGTTCTCCCGTTTCCTCCCACTTTCTTCATTCCACCATTTCATTAATTTCTCATTATCACCGTCTCCTTTAGCTTAGTCGTCGTAACCGTGGGACATAAAATTTAAAGATTTCATTTCATTTTCATTCCATTAATTTTAACCTCCATTAATCATTCTTCTCTTATATCCTCAAGTGCATAACAGTGGAACGTAAAATTAGAGATTCTATCCTAGCATTCTTTTGATTCTATCATCTTCGTACTTTTTTCCCCTATAAGTTTTAAATATAGCTACTGTGTATGTTAGAGAAAAAGCTTTCCGTATTAATTTCCAAAAATTTGATTCGTAACATAAATTCTTGAATATACGTGCGTTTAACTACTTTTATCAACTTGAAAGATGACAATATTTCATATTTCAGTGGAGAAAGCAGTGAAGGCTTCACGAAGAAAAGTAGAATGGAGTGCATTTATTTGGGGTTAAAAGTCTCTTTGATAACTTTCACTGGATGTAGTAAGACTCACCAAGTAACAGCATTTCCCCTGCGACATTTTCCAAACCACTTTTCCTCGTCGTTTAATTACAAAATATTCCACTTGTGACGTGGCGCATACCATGCAAGATAATTGTATTAATGCGTTTGTGTGCAAACGGTGTAGGTACTTGTTGCAAAAACAAACAATACAAGAACAGATTGGCGTTAACCGTATCACAAACATTATAAGGCTAATAAAAGTAGCGTGAAGAATACACACTGCATATAAGGAAAAAGAAAGGAAAACAAAGCTTTTCTCACGAGTTACTTAACCACAATCAATTCGTCTGGTTCTTTCTTTTAAATAAAAAAAAGTAATAAATTGCATCATAGTTAAGCTATTATTTTCTTTATAAATGAGCATAATTAGTAAGCTCCCTCATGGCTATATGGTAACTATGTGCGTCTTTGGCGCTGGAGACCCGGGTTCAATTCATAGTGAGAGCGTCCACTTCTCATATAGTCTCGCTGCTGAAAGTGATGCCAAACTCTTAATAGACCAAAAGAGAATGCACAGTGATTGGAGAGTTTGATGTAAGAAAGACGTAAGCGAGTTTACGCCCTTTTCGCATCAAACACATTTGAGGCTTTTGCCATGCTTGTTTAGCATCCTGGTAGGGATGCGCACGAGACAAGATTTATGGCTGTCTCGACTCGAAAATGTGCTGTGAAAGTGATGTCTCGACTCGAAAAATATATATTTTTCTATTGGAAGAGCCGTGTCTCGACTCGAATTTTGTCAGGAAAATCCTGTCTCGACTCGTCTCGTGCGCATCCCTACATCCTGGTAACATCTCAATTCAACATCAGAATAAAATGCTGCATATTACATTGTTTTATGTAAGAAAAAAACACTACTTAAGTTTTCAACATCATTTTTCTCCGATTGCATGTTTCTGACTTATGCCCTTATTGCTTCAAACTCCTCTTTGTATGCTTAGTTCAAAATATATTATACAGGTATTCAATGACCGTAGCTATTGTATTATTCAGAAATGCCTATAGGCTGGTTTAAGGGCACACATTGTGCCCTATGAGTTTATTTGGGGGCATAATTTTTCATTGATATCTACGAATAATAGTAAATTTCGGGGCAAAAATTATAAATCTCGGGGAGAATAGTACATTTGAGGAAACAATGGTAAATCTAGGAGGGGTTGCTTGTAGGGGGATGGATACTCCTGGAGGGGTGTTAATAGAATGTATAAATGTTTAATGAGATACTAGTTACTTTTAGTTTGGCTTGAGCAAGCATGCTCTCTCTCTCTCTCTTTTTTTTTTCAACGAACTTAGTTAGCTCATGCTGAAAGTTAAAAAATATAAGCTTAATATGTTGGATTAATTTTATTTGTTTTGCGCCCTTATACAATATCGAGGTTATGAAAGACGGTGGGACGTACTATTTAAGATAGTTGCGAACCAATACCAGCCAAAACAACTTTTCAAGCCGTTCAAGCCGTTCCAAAACAACAAGCCGTTCCTCACCACCCTATCTCGCCTCCAAGAGAGCTGACCACGCTATCGGCTCAACCTCTGGTCGTAGTTCCGAGCCCATTTTAATACTAAGTTCCGTACTTCATAACCTCGGTAAGGACGAACTCACAACATCACACTTTTGTTCTAGAGTGAAGTGTGAGTACTACTACGTTACATTATGAATTTATTTTATACCGTAGACCATATTCATAGAATTTTATTTTTCGTGGAAATTGGTGCTAAGAACAACTAAAATCTTTCAAATAAATAAATGACAATTCCGTTACTAGAGTGATTGTGTACTAACTTGATCTCTTCGAATTCGGCGTCCCTTTTCAGCATCGAGGCTATATGAGACAAAAAGATTCCGAACCATTGTAATGCGTTCAAATTTTGAAGTTTCTTCTACCGAAAATCGAACCAAGGACTTTGTGGATCAAAAGCGTGTGCGCTAACCACTAGATTATCTGGAAGGGCGATTATTTCTGTCATTATATTATATTAACATGCGTTCTAAATATACAGTGGATAGAAACAGATTTCATGAACTCGCTCCGTATATGAAATTCGTACTATTAGATTTCCTTTGAAGTATATTGTTAATAGAGCATTGTAAAAGAATAAAAACTCAGAAAAATTGCACCCTCATATATATATATATATATATATATATATAATAAACAAAATAATACTTTTTATAACTTATGGTAGATTTATGGAAATTTCCAGAACTGGAGTATAAAGAAACTGGACCGAGAAAATTTGCCGTCGGAGACCATGGCTCATTTTCACTCATGTATATGATATATTGCTTGGATAAATATAGCAATCTTAAATATGTGCCAAAGTTCGTAATGATTCTTAAGATACTTTGCTATCATGTATCGACAAAATGATTAAACTTAAAACCTGTCATATCAAGATATTGTATGATGCAACATGTGATGTCATTTTTTTTTTTTTTAAAAAAAAAAGGAAATTCCTTTAGAGGTTATTCTAAACTTATCACTGGTAATAAAATATTATATTTACGTACAAGAGTTTTATGTATGTGACAGTGAGTAAGCTTTCTTGGGCGATCCTTATTTCGGGTGTTACGAGTTTTATGCACAAGAAATGGAGATGATAATTTACCTAGGTTAAAACTGTTTTTGATCCACAAACAATACGATTTCTATGTGTCATCTTCCGTATTGTCTTTTCTCTATTTGCTGTTAGACCTATTTTTTCACACGCTGTCGGAGAAGTATTTGTATATTTCGTTCCGTCGATTTGTTATAATTACCTATCAAATCAAAATTGCCAGCTCATACCAACAGCTCATTTAAGAGAAATGGAGCGATAGATATAGTAATGCAGCTGCACCAATGAAAGTTTCGCGTATTAAAATATTTATAATCGACTTCCTTAAACGGATTATCGATTATTATGGAGTTCGATTGACCAAAACTTCTTTATATAAGCGGCTCGGGCGAATATTGTGGTAAACGCCACTTCCTATGAACTTTACTTTTTTTTTTTTTTAGGTAGAATGGGTTGTGATCAAACCTAATGGGTTGTAATCGAACCACAGAAGAATATATAGGTAGTTTTATTTCGGTAATGTACCTGCAGATGGCAGGAAAAGCTTGTTTGGTATGTCACATTGCTTTAAACTGCATGGGAATGGTCGGTCAACCTTTTTTCCACTTTATTCGAAAGTTATAAAATGTGACATACCATTATGTTCACCCGAGTCTGTCCAAGAGACAAAATCTCCTAAACTATTTGATGGCCAAAATGTGATTGGTCGAAGGTTAGGAATCGAGTTCGTCGATGGAAATGATCCATCCAATTGATCCCCCAAGGTATAAATAATCAAAAGTCTATTCCCTCGTGTATTCCGATTTCCGATGGGAGTAATTATGGACATTAGCCTTGCTTGGTAGTCTACCCGTAGCGCGGCTGAGTTTAGCGGGTTAGTATAATGTTGAGGATACATCTGTCCGTGGAATACAACACCAAAATGAAACTAAATATTTTTAAACCAAACTCTTTCGTTTGGTGAGTAGACGATACCATACCGTATCTGTACTTTATATCAAGATCTTTTTTTTTTTCAAAAAGAAATGAAGTAAAAAAAAACTTCATTGGCTTGTGGTATACAATAAGAAGTGTTTCTGTCCCATGTTAAGTCAAAGGTATTCGTATTAGCTATATCTATTCCTGCTTCATCTTAGTTCTTTGGTGTTTTCTAAAGTAAACCTGCTATTCTTTAAAAAGATTTAAAAGTTATGTAGATAAAGACACTGCCTGTTTCAGGGCGAGGAACCAGATTGTACCTGTCTTATATATACCATTGCGTCTTACAGGAAGCTTCGCAAAATCAATTGAAAAATTTTGCTGAGTATCGTTAAAAAAAAAAATGCAAGTAACGCGTCACGTGTCGATTTTTCTTCTGTTCTTAAGAAATCGATAATGTCTGTGATTATGAGGATGTCTCTTCCAACAACTTGTTCCCAAGTCTAAAGATGCGTTGCTAGAGAGCTCTTTTAATAGCTGTGTTAACGACGTAGCGCGTGTCCTATTAACGCCTGGAGGAGAGCTGTTACTAAAAAAAAAAAAACCAAGAAGGGTTGGGAGAAAGGAGGAGTGTTTATGTCGCAACATTGTACAAATCTTGAGAGATTATTATACTTGTCAGCAAAAAGAAATAAACAAAAGAGAGAGAGAGAGAGAGAGAGAGAAAACAGCTAACAAAGTGTCGTTCATCCGCGTGTATATAAGAGGGCGTGGCCAGTGAAATTATGGACAATTCCCGTGATCGGAGATGATTGTCACTTGTTATCAAGCGATTAATCGCAATTGAGTGATAAAATCGAGGAGATGGGGAAAAGACATCTCAATATGGCGCCCACACGACAACTACGTATAAGATGAATGTATTTCGTTTTCTCTTTTAGAAAAAAAAAACGATATATACAGCCTACGAATCGAAGATTTACGATGGTAATTCGCAGAGATTTGATCTTTTTGTTATATTTTATTCATTTATTAGTCTGTTTACGCATAAGTATGGTCTGTGACTATTAAAAAAAAATCCGTGTTAGACGACATGTAGCTCAATAAGTACGTCACCAAAGCTGTCGGGTGATTCATAAATATACTTACATTTTCACTACGCCACACTAGTGTATTGAATTGTGATACAACGCCGGGTAAAAGTGGATCTGAAAAGGTAGGAGGACATATGGCGTCACGCGTATCTTTGCCCATTGTATTTTTTAGAAAGTGGGGGGACGCTACAGATATTTTCTGGAAGTGGGGGACGGCATCGACCCACGTTCCCCCTAATTGTTACCCCTGGATACAAGGATGCTTTAGGAGCTGGAGCAAACTGATAGATTACGAATTAGGATTAGATTACCACGTATAAAAGAACTGAATAATTATGAATTTATTATACTGTTAATCATTTACTCCACATCAGTAAATTTTGATATGAGAGACTCGGCTTCCGAAGGTCCTTGCCAAGTTCAGGGCATTGTTTTAGTATTATTAAGTGTTCAAAACTACAGTGGGAGTGTGAGACAGTGGTAGAACGTCTACCTCTAATCCGAGAGGTCCCTAATATGGATGGACAGATTTTTTCTAAGAAATATATATATATAATATCCAAAAATTAGTTTTTAGAAAGTGAAAAATGATTCCAAATTTGAAAGACGAAAAATTTCTAAAATCGACAAATGAAAGATCGATTTTATTTTGAGAAATGAAAGCAGAAAATTAAATTAAGCAGAGATGGCCTTTTACCCAAAGAACGGCCAAATGATAGCAACTTATTAGAAAGCTAAGAAAATATGTTCATTGGAAAGTTGTCATCTGCTTTATAATGTCAACTACTGTAATTTTGTCCTTACATGATTACTTTTCTATACCAAGTCCTTTTTTCTGAAATGAGAATCACGAAACAAAAGAAGTACCAGTATGATTTTTAAGACCTCAAATGTGAAGAAAGTATTAAAGGAAAAGAAATCAAAAACGGAAATCGAAACCAGAAACAAACATTAAAAAAAAATGAACACACACACACACACACACACACATATATATATATATATATATATATATATATATATATATATATATATATATATATATATATATATATATATATATATATATATATATATATATATATATATATATATATATATATAATACTAAATAAAAATACGACAAATTTTCCGAAAAATGCTATCCCCAGTACCAAGTTCGATCCTAAGTCATCTGAGATCGTTTTGGACAACATGAGTCCGAAAGTTTCTTCAGTTTTCCCGTTTCCTTCCATTTTTTATGTTCCATAAAATTTATAGTCACTCATTTAGACTTAACGCCCTCGTCTTCAACCAAAAGGGTATAACTCCAAAACGTTAAAGCATTAAATTTCATTTAGTCTTCCTTTAAAAAATTAGGATTCATATAGCATTGTGTTTTTCCTTCTTCTCGTTTTATTTAGCGAGCCCATGAATATTAAAATTTTTCATCCGGATTTCTCTTTTCTTATCAAGATTCTAACAAATCCCTTCCAACAGGAAAAACTTGTGCAAATTTTACGGCAGGACGCATAATCTGTTCATCACCAATAAATATTTCAATTGCTGTTTTAAAAATTTCGTGTTAAATAATGGTAATTGTAACGTCAAATCAAATATTGTACTTTAATAAAGCATTTCCTGAGCCAGAGCTTACATTTCTGTATTTTACAATGTCTCAGTTTTGTTCGTAAATACTGTATATGAAACACGCACGCACACACAATAGGTAAACACTTTATCACTGTCTATTTCTCACTTCTTAGTCATCAATTTTCGTGGCCGGCAATCAAGGTTGCCTGAAAAGGCTCCTAATTAAGTCTTCTGTCGTGCGCTAAAGTGTTTACCCAGTGTATTAAACTGTTTTCTTACTCAGTCATTTTGTGGGAAGTGAAGATAACGTAGAATTCGTAGCACTAGGAGAGTGAGAGCAACACTTATTATGCAATATATCATTCCTCCCCCATCATTTCCTTTCACAGTATGTGTTAATCTTCATGTAACTAACTTCGTAGGTGGGAAACTCGGATTCCAACTTCTTTAGTAGATATTTCCGGCTAGAAGAGTGTTCATTTGTTTGGAATTTTGGTGAGTTCTATTCGTAGGATGAGAACTCCGTTACTGAATTATATTCGTACCGAGCAAGCATAGTCTAGTGGTAAGCGTTTTTGCATACCTACACGTATCTGGAGGTCCCGGGTTGGAATCCGGTGGCCAGTCACGCGGAGATTTTTATCCTTTTTTTTCAGTTCCAACTTTTAAATATATTTTCTGTACGACTCTCATCCACTTTTTGCCTCATGTGGTTCAAGTGTAAAATGCCCTCGTAGACTGTACTTGGAAATTTGTCACAAATAAATAAATCCTCCTTCAGAAGCACTCTGCATCCCCGTCTTGTGGAGCTCCTATGGAATGACGAGTTTCGTAGATGTCAAGACATTAATATTCATTAAAGAGTATGTTTTTTTTTCCTTGAAAGGAATCCTAAATTCATAAAAAAAATACTTTTCAAAATTGGTAACCCTATGCCAACACTGTCCGTACTGGAATAGCCCTTCGCGTGAGATCAGCAGTCAAGCATTGTAGGGTTCGATCCGAGGGAAGATGGGTGACCATACTCATTAAATGATGATGCTATTGCGATGTCTACCTAGCGTACTGAGGACAATTGGGAAGGAGATTACTTTGAAAGAAAGAAATAGTGGACTCCAATAAGGAAAGTCAGTATCAACCGCGAAGAGAGCCGATATGTTGATGATATGTCACGCCAAAGGCATGAGTACCACAAGCCGGCAGATAGGCTCAGGTCCCCTAAATATTGATGCGTAGAAAATCTATAGTCAATGTGTTACCTGATACAATCTTACACGGATCTGGGATCGAAACCGAAAGAACATTTCATACTAGAAATGAATGATCTACTGTAAACCAGCGTTACACCCTGTATTGATAAAGAATTAACGCTTCTATTAAAACGAGTGTTCCTTTAAAAAGTACGTATAAGATGTAAACTTGGTCAAAATCCTTATGAAAAATAATTTAAAGTCGCATAGTAATATTTATGCAATGCACTAAATGAACCATACACACAGTGCATCAGATGAAGATTTGACGTATCAATAGATATACGTCAAACCATATACTTTGGTAAAAACAAGTCTTTGTGTTAACCAAGTATACAAAATTTGAGCTATCATTCCAAGCAAACATTTACATGGGTGAAAGTAGAAATGTTAAAAAAAATAAATAAATAAGTCGTCTTTCGATACATTTCGTATTCTTGCTGGTGTTTTAAAGTATTGTCATTTTAGTAAATGATTTCTTGATTTCAGGTTAGTGTGTTATTATACACATATTAATGTGATACTGAAGTGGAAAGAAAAAAAATAAGGAATAGAAAATGTTCTCTGCGTGTACTTTGTTTACATCAGTGTAGTAGCAAACATAATTCAAACCGTAGGAGGTTGACCTTTTTCCATTGTGCCATCTGACATCATGTAATCCCGGAGGTGTAAAAAAGTCCCAATTTGCGGGAATGTGTTCTAAGCTAATATATTAGCTTGTCTTGATTTTATAGTGCTCCTAGTATACGTTCAGGTGTACTGTAGCTATTTCTTATTTTGCCTACCCAAGATGTCAGCTCAGGTGACGGATGATTTCTAGTCCGAAGAAGAACTTAACATATTTGTCGTGATAGATGCGTGGGTCTATGAGTAAAACAGCGAAGTGAAAGGTCGAGTTTACATGACAAATTGTATTCTCTTTGACTTTATGATCCCACACCAGCTGGAATAATTTGCTGCAATTTGATCCCTGCTGTCATAGTACTCTTCGTTTTAAGCTTTTAAAACCTGGGAGATATATATATATAATGAATTATAAAATGGGAATGGTGGTTTTGCGAATTACCATAAAGGGGGTAGGAGGACGAAACTCCCCTACGAAGATTGCATATTCCCAATGCAATGGATTGAAATTATTGCTACGAAACAGGGTCATCCACGAAGCGAGATAACAATTCGTGGCAAAAATACAAGACGAGACATAATTTTTAAATAGAAGCAGATATGGATACCCGCAGTCCGTATGAAGGGGGGATTTGCCCTCCCTGGATTTTCGAACAGGTTGGGTTCTTCGAAATACATATCAAACATATTAATTTGCTTACTCACACACAAATAAGGTTATGCAATGTGTAAATATACTATTGTTCGTTTTACATATGCGCATATGCATCAAAGTGCACACACACACACACACACACACACACATATATATATATATATATATATATATATATATATATATATATATATATATATATATATATATATATATATATATATATATATATATATAAATTTGGAAGTCCATGGAAACCCGAAAATAATTCCCGAGTTATCGAAAATTCGAAATATCCGAAAACATGCATTTTTGAACACCTAAAACTGAAAACTGTTGTATATGAAAACAATAATTAACATACACTAGACTTTAAGGCATAATGTGATTTACGTGATCCAATACTACAAACAAATTTCACTTACTCGCACATACATGAAGCCACACTTTCCATGGAAAACACATTTACGTACACTACAGCATATACTGAATTAAAAAGCATACAACCATTAAAATGAATTTTTAGTGTTCGACCATTTGCCAACAAATGAATGCAGTTTCAATTGGTTTTCGGTTATCCAGAGGCAGCCGTAGGGAAGATTGACACAAAAACACAATCCACAATGATGTCAAATTGATCTGAAGTTTCAATCATTTCGGAAACTTCAAATGAATTTGGCACTCGCTCTTTCCTTATCACCTATCTTCATCATTAGATGGATTGTGTTTTTGTGTCAATCTTCCCTACGGTTGCGTCTGGATAACCAATAAACAATTGAAACTGCATTCATTTGTTGGCAGGGGGCGCGGTGGCTCAGTGGTAGAGCGTTCACCTCCGGTGCTTTGTGGTAAACAAACACCGTGCTCGTGGGTTTTCTCGGGATTCTCCCCTTTCCTCCCAGTTTATTCATTCTACCATTTTACTCATCTCTCATCATCACCGTCTCCTTTAGCCTAACCGTCATATCCGTGGGACGTAAAACTTAAAGATTTCATTTCATTTCATTTGTTGGCAATCTGTCGAACACTAAAAATTCTTACTTCCAAACAGGAGGTTCAGTTTACCAATTTACCCAAAGAGAAGAAGTTCGATTTACCCACGTTTTCTAACGATTGTTTTCAACACAGTTTTCAAGGGAAAGAAACTTCTTTTCCAATTAAAGAAAGTGTGCTGTATTTAATTTCTTTACTACTATGGTCACTTGGAATTCTACTTGTAAATAGTAGTAGTAGTAGTAGTAGTAGTAGTAGTAGTAGTAGTAGTAGTAGTAAAAATTAGTAGTGCCCAAAGCGTATCATATTAAATCGAAGTGATTAGTAGACAACAATAATGTTGCCCATGAGCGAAAATATCCGAATATCATAAAGATCTTGTAAAACAAGTAAAATAGTGACATAACGCGTAAATAATTTCGTAAGCTTATTAAACTAACAAATTAAGAGTCCTAGATGACACAAAGCGGTCAAGGTTGTTAAAGGAAGGAGTGAGAGAGAAAATGAAATTCCATAACGATTAGTTAGCTATAGTGGTCGTGTAATGAAGAACAACAACTTTTATCAAATACACAAAGAGGCGGAGGTACATGTTTTAGAAGACTTTCATTATCGAAAAATTTGTTGTAAAACCTCATAAATATTAGGTCTCATTGATTTTGTAACTGGATCACAGATAATTTTTTTTCTATTGGTGTCTGTTTATTTGCATTTCGTCATATATACATATACGTGGATGTTTAAAAGGAGATGATTGATGCTTTCCAGTTGTCCCATACATCTCCAAGCAACATATTGGTTCGACAGCTGTGTGTAGGTTAGCAAGGTGATTTTATACCGGGGAAAAAATGTGTGGGATGCAAAAGAACATTTTGAAAGTGGACTTCTGAGATTTTGCTTCCCTCCTGTTTTTGAGATATTGATATGGTAACGCGAGTAGGCTTCTGGGCCTTGTTTCTTGAGCCTACTAATTCCATTGCATCAAAACTGTCTTGTGTCTCGTCCGACAAGTTCTTCAACGTACATACATATGTACTGTATAAACTGCTTCTTGTGCTGAAGTAAGTTTGCATGTATTTGCTCACGGGACCGAAAACCTGTATTCACAATTTGGCTAGTGTCAAATTTTGTCGTTTGCTTGATATATACTGTATGTATTTCTTTTTTCAACATATAAGGACCATGTATTGTAGCACTCCCTCTTAAGTGTATTATCGTCAGGAATATTTCACCGATTATCTAGGAAAACGTTCTAGGAAATGCTATAATTAGCTTCGTATTTACGTATCGAAAGCATTTAAACATGTACCGAAAATGTTTCATTTAGCAGCAATGTATAAACGTTTTCCCAAAATGTTCCGTACATCCCCTTCCCCCAAAAGTGTAAATGTTCTAAAACATTTATGAAAAACATCAAGTTATCTAAGTGTACATAAATAATGTTAAAAAACGTTAATCTGAAACGCTTTACTGATCTCAGGCCGCTAAATCGTATATATATATATATATATATATATATATATATATATATATATATATATATATATATATATATATAACTGATAGATATAACTCGTATAATACCTTAATTTGCATAGTAAAATTAACAAAATGTGAAGTATGGAAAATGGAAATGCATTTTATATAGAACAATCATAAGTGCTAATGTATCTAGTGGTGATTTTTGTACATGAATTCAGCTTTTTCCGGAACCTGGTTATTAGATATTTTATTAATTTGTCACAATTTGACTGTTTTATGTAAGCATATACTTCGAATCAAAGGAAATAAGTAGTTTGAACTGGTATGAACCTTTATCGTATTAAGAATTGCCATGTTCATTTTTGTTAAATATAGACCACATAAATGGATGGATCGATGTGTGTAAGAAGGATGGAAAATCAACTTCAAATATAGATTTTTTTTTCTTCAAATAACAGAGTTTCCATTGATTTTCCCGTTACAAGTTAGTATACGTCACAGTCGGCTGTAGAAAAGACATATGTACAACTCATGTAGCACAGCTTTTCGAATCTTGTTCTCATTATTATTATTACCACTGCCTGAGTGTGCAATAAAAATGGTGGACGCACTTCATTTATTAAAAACTCGTTTTTCGCATCACCATCTCTCTCTCTCTCTCTCTCTCTCTCTCTCTCTCTCCTATGACCACACCCTTTATTATTGCGGCTCTCGCTTTCTTATCCAAGAGAGGAAGATGGCTCGTCGATCACCTACGAAGGAGACAGAGAGAGATCAGTGTATGGACTCAAAAGAACTTTATTACGAATACGATCCCATCAACCACTATAGCACAGCGAGAGAGCCATAATGTTGAGACTAGTCTTGTAATCTCATTACCCATCCACCTTTCATTTCTTCCATTTTTTTTAAAGCACATCGTAAAAAGGTAAAATATAATACACCCCTCGTTCATCGAAGGCGTCTTTCAACACTTGTAAGTGTTGCTCCTATCTGTGGCTGGCGTCATCTAAAAAGGTAGTAGCCATATATCTCCTTCAAATAATCGACACCAGAGTGAAGCTACAGTATTTACAGCATTAGATACTACTTTACCGTGTAAGCTATAATTTCTACATCTTTTTCAAACATATGAACTACATTAAGCCTTTTTTTTAATATGTCCTAAGTTATCAAGTTGTATTTTTAAGGTTCTTCGCGCCTATATTTTTAAATGTGAATGAGTAACAAGAGACAGTGAAGAATATATATATATATATATATATATATATATATATATATATATATATATATATATATATATATAATGTAGAAAGTGAACCAAGTAGTATCTTGAAATTGCTATTAAATAAATCAAGGTTTCACAAACTATTTCGTATCACGACTTCCCTTTTGATCACATCCTCTTGCCAGTCATCTCCGTAAGTTATTTATTATTCTTATTACAGATGCTTATCGCTTGTATGAAGCTTAGTGAAGTCTCACAAAGCTCACATATCACACTAGCCTTTATTTTGAATTGTACTTCAATATACAATTTTTGTTGTACGCGTATTTTGTATGGTTCTTGTATTTCAATGTAGTTTTCCATAAGTTTCATTCCTCTTTTATTCCTTTTTTTTGTTTTTTGTTTTAAACGATTCTTAATTTCTTTAAAATTTTGTTTAAGATTCTTTAGTAAGAAATTCAAAATGATAGTTAAAAATATAGTTTTTTCCCACTATTATCTCCTAATTACATTTAACTTTTCCACTTCTCATTCCACCAATTGTTCCATTATCATTTACTTGCCTTAATCATCCGTCTCCCTTAACCTAAAGGACACAATTGCGGGACGTTAAACTGAAAGATTTCATTTTGTATATTGCGTACACTAACAATTCATTCTTGTTTGGCAAAGAATCTTTCGGACAGAATAATTGTGTGTTCTGATTTAAAACCTTTTTAAGTGTTGATTTGAAACCCTCTTTCTATTTTAACAAGGGATAGTTCATACGGATATCTCTTTTGTCTTATATATAAGTAATTTTTAATTATATCATACTTTACTAGTATCACCGCGAAGGCTACTATAGTACTCTGCTCTTTGTTAATGGCTGAAATGACAAAAACTAGGTTTCTGTGCTATCTGCAGTATATCTGCTCTGAGAACTACGTATAATTCAAGAACTCAGTTGCGTGGAATGAACTCAGGTGGCGTATGTATTCTATGTATGTTTCAATGAAGGCGTGTTATAGCATAAAATCTTGCGAAGCCGTTACTGGAAAATGCCAGCAGAAAGTAATTCAATACTACTGCCATCACCAGAATAACGAAAGTACCCCTTCCCCTTCCTCCTCTCTGGGCCCGTTTTCATATACACTTTGTGTACGCAGCTATGCATATGTAGTTACATGCATTTAAATGCATATATGTGGGTGGTTGTGCATAAATAAAATTGGTCCTCTGTGTCCCCCCTCCGCCCCCATCATCCCCTTCCCGTCTTCCATAACTCGAAGGAAATATATATATATATATCACTTTCCAATTCGGATTTCTGGACATGGTCCAGCATGAAATGTGTTTTTGTTTGGGAGGTAAAAATTGTTCTTGCACACATATGCATACAGTCCTTACGACCACTTTGGCCCTGAGCATACTGTAAGTGGCTGACTCACACAGGCCATTAAGTGAGCTGCGTGCTTAAGAATATAAAGTAGGCAGAGTGAACGAAAAAAAAATCTGCCATATATATTTAGAAAAAATGGTAATAAAATATTAAATATATTCATTGCATCATACCATCCTAAATGCACGAGGAATTAAATTTTATTAGAATCAGTAGGTTCCTTTTTTTTATTTTTTATGAGTATACAGTACAATCTGGTTGTAAGAAACTTTACCACCAACTTTAATTCTAAACCGTAGTTTATTTTTTCAGTTAATCCCACCACCTTATGTGTATTTTCTCCACATAGTGACAATGCCAGCAAAGTAATATACGTCTTGACATATTTATTTTCTGGGTTGCCTAAATTCAAATTGGCAGATAAGTACACACCGGAAAGCAAGAAACAGAAACAAAAACAATTTTGCTTTCGTATATAATATATCGTTCTCCGTTCGGGAATTATTATTTTTTTATTGTGAGCTTCTGATATTCTGTTAAAAAATAATACGAGTTCAATTTACAAAATTAAAGCCATAAATAACCAATTTAGACATACATTTATATTGTGTCAATAGGTTTGAAATAGTAAACTTGACGATAAGAGTTTTCACTCTCGAATTTTAACGAACGCGATGAATTAATAGCCCGTTACATACACATATACTTATTTGACGTATATGTCTGTAGTTCCTAAAATATTACTGTCTGAAATTTTAGTTATGTTAACTAACTAACTCTATGGCCTATGGAACCCGGAGGTTCAATGCCGCGTTCACAAAAGCTCTCCACTGACTTCTTTCCTTAGCTAACTGCATCCAGTTTCTACTTTGTATTCCAATCTCTGCGAGATCTATCTTAATATTGTCCTCCCATCTGCGCCTAGGTCTTCCTAATGATCGTTTTCCGATTGGTCTCCCAGTCAAGACTTTGAAAGCGTTTCTATTTTCTTCCATTCTAGCTACATGACGCGCCCACCTAAGCCTCCTAGACTTGACGACCCTAACAATGTTGGGTAAACCGTATAAATTATGTAGTTCCTCGTTCTGAAGTTTCCGCCATTCTTCATTTCCGTTCCTCTTGGGTCCGAAATTTTAGTTATGCATAAATTGTAAATGATAATTTTATTCCATATACAGGGTATTACAAGAATTTGTCACATTATTTTGAGAATAGATTCCTTACATCGAAATAAGAAAATAAAAAGTTCATATGGATCTATGGTTGAAGTGCATAATTTCGTAATTATAGAGTGCAGATAAGTGAAGAAATGAACTTTAAAAGTCCATAGTTCCACTACTACAGAACCGATCGTAGTCGTGTCAAGACATCACTGAGGAACTAGTATGTGAACTATCCAAATATCCATCTTTCAGAACCTTCGGTACTTGCACAATCATTTTTAGAGAGGCTGTTTGAGAGTACTTGATCACTCTTCGCCTACCTGTCTAAAAATTGGTGTACAAGTATTGGGGCATTCTTAAACATGGATATTTGGAGAGTTTACATACTAGTTCCTCAGTGAAGTCTTGACCCAACTACGATCGGTCCCATAGTAGTGGAGCTATGAACTTTTGAAATTCACTTGTTTCACGTTTTCAGCATCCTATAACTCCGAAACTATCCACTTTTGAGCACAGGTCCATATGAACATTTTTCTTATTTTCATGAGAAGAATCTGTTCCCAAAATAGTACGACATGTTTTTATAACATCCTGTATAACCATAATTTCAGTACAGTTGTTAACATTATTGAACTTCATAATAAAACATTTTTATCGTTAATCATTATACCTAATAGCTCAATAAATATTTTTTTTTTGAATTAGAAAACCTACTGCGTCCATGGAACCGCCTTTTTCTTCCTTATCGAATGACCGGTTTCCTTTGATTCAAGATCTTTTGGGGTGTTTTCTCTCTTCAAACCACAGTAATCAGATGTTTTTTTTTTTTTCGTGTTATAATAGAGACAAGTTCGATGTACTGCTATATCTTCATTAAAATTTAAATGTTTAAAGATAACATAAAATTTCCCTCAGACCATTTTTTTTTTTTTTCGAGCCCTTGCCTCCCTAGTTGACAATAACTGACTGCAAGTAGCACCTGCCCCTACACTTTCGGTGGTCTAACTCTGTATGATACTCGACTGCCTCTGCTAGCTATCGCGTTTTGTGGCAACTCACGAAGAAAATTCCACTATTAAGCATCTTACTCCTAGAAAGTTACACAATATTGATCAACATACATGGATATTGACAGTCGGTTGATATGTGTATTCAGGCCTCGCTCCGGTTGATTGAAAAGGGACGTTAACACTATTCAATATTTTAAAATTCGAAGAAAATGACACATGGGATAATTGTTCTTACTATTGATTCATTCTGTCTTTAAGCAAAATCACAACGCTCATAGAATTACCGTGAATATTGGCACTTCTTCTTTTTTAAGACAAAAAAGAAAGAAAAATTCATGCGAGATTAAGGGAAATGTGCTAACATCCACTATCGACTGGTGCTTCATGTTACTTCTGTTTGGTCTTTCATAAGGAAAAAAATATAAGCGTTTGGAGGACTTCTGTTGCAATCACACCACGTGTGTGGAACAACCCTCGAAGCGATTAAAAATACTGATGTGTCCACTATATATCCGTAGCCGTTGATTAATAGGGAAAAGACTTAACAACTCTAAAAGAGTAGAAACCCTGATCTTCTGAAGTTGATTTGTCTCTTTGTTCGAGGCCAGTCTCACAATCAAGAGTCCGCCCACCCACTAAGCCAGCTTGTCTTGCTTTCATTCCTCGGAGGTTGAAAGTGAGCAAATATAGCCGAAGGGAGGTTTGGACAGTAGAGAACAAACTGGTTACTGGCCGTGAAGATGAAGAATTATGTGCAATTGAATAAGGCATTTAAAAAAAAAAGATACTTAAATAATAAATTATGTAACGTACATACTTTATAAGATAATCCAATCCAGTTGATGACACAATCCAAGAAATATTTAATTGTCCTTACTATCTGACATGGCTTGTTAGATCTAATAATATTGGTTACAACAGTTACAATAAATATTCTTGTAAAGTTACTTTCTTTTTAGACAGTGACTATGTGAACGGCAAAAGTTTACATTTTCGGTAGAGAGTAAGACTTAATATAGTATGTAATAAATTTGGAAATAGAGTTGCATTTCGAATCCTGATTACCTCTTTCAAGGGTTGCTCATACTCATTAATGTTCTCCAATCCTTATTTTCCGCCTGGTAATTAATAGGGTTACCTTGTACAGATACAGTTTAGTCGCAGTCAGTTATAGTATTTTACGGTTCAAATTTGTTACTTCAATCCAATATTTAATATATAGAGCTTTTCATTGGGGTGTCCCTGTTTTCAAGGAGTGTGGTGTACCAAAAAAGACTTTTACATAATTACTGTATCCATGTCAGTCCAGGAGACACAAAATCTGAAGAATTACTTGAAAAATTACCATTAATTATATCCCAATGTCCAAAAGTAGAGAATCAAAAATTAGGAATTGAGTTCGTTCGTTGAGTTGATCTCAATAAATAGTCAATCAAAAATTAGTTATCCTTGTATTTCTATGGGAGTAATAATGGATTTCATCTTGCTGATAGATTACGTACCGTGCCGTTGAGATTATCGGTTTATCATTATCCTCAAGATCAAAATAGTAATCCGTCTTTGAAATATACAACTCTATGAATATGACTTTCTGCTCAACTTATTTTCTGTTTTCAAATATTCATTCATCCTAAAGTATACATTTAATTTGAGGTAAAATTAGTTACCATATTCTGAAATACCAAACCCCCTGGAATACATGACTAACTCTATGTATTTAGAATGTACTGTCATCTTTACGTGGCTGACATACTGAAAGCATATAATAAGCACAATAATAATAAATAGAATACGGTTTGGTTAGATTTAGCCATATAAATATGGCAATATGTTCAGAAAACACTTGCATAGGAAAACTTGACATAGATATGGAAGGAACAGAAAGAGAAGCCGACGCGATGCACTACGAGAGCGATTGTCATACTAAGATAGCCTACTCCTGCGCTCCTCATTGAGTGCTGCTATCAGTACGGTAGATCACACTAGGAAGACAATACAGTTGGGTTTAGAAAATGATGACAAATTAGGGAACTTCGGAAGATGTATGCGGACGGAATTTTTGAATCTGAAAATGCTGATGTATGATAACCCTAGGTAAAATGCTACTATAGTTAACCCTATGCTTGGTGAGTTTGATTTACCAAAACACAAACCAATCTTCTTCACATGGTATGCACTGGGACACTGTTACCTGTCAGATAGTTATAACTCTGCATGTAAAATGTGTGTCTATACATTGAAATGATGCATGAAATCGGAGTCTTTGTTTCGATGCATATCGATCTTGTGTACTCACACAAAGCGATCATAGTTCATTTGTTGTCACATTGCAATCAAAACGGAACGCATGATTCTATAGCATGTGTTATTGTGTAGAATTATGGGTTTCTTAGTTTTGATTCCTCCACAAAAATAGATTACCAACGTGATTATGGTGTACGTGGTGGTCCTGATCGAAATATAATTCTAATGTTAGTTTAAGTTAGTCTAGTGTAAGTGTAATTTTAATAATTCTAATGTAAGTTTGGAAACCACATTAAGAGTCTTCACTACAGCGAAATTAAACTACCGCTAATTTTAGAGTTTTTCTGTAATATCTTCGACAGAAATAAAAATATTCGAAAAGCAGAAACGTAGTGAACTAGACAATACGATTTTGCATGTGACACCTTTATCACAATTCACCTATCTGCTTTTGGTATACCGCTATTTACAAAACCCACAAAAAATGCTAAACCTATCTACAGTTGCAAATCGAAAGCAGATAGATGAGTTGTGATAACAGTACCACATGCAAAATCGTATTGTCTAGTTCACTACGTTTCTGCTTTTCAAATATTTTTATTTCTGTCGAAGATATTACAGAAAAACTCTAAAATTAGCGGTAGTTTAATTTTGCTGTAGTGAAGACCCTTAATGTGAATATAATAAGACGTGTATCGTGATTACTTCCATCATATCCTATAATTTTAAATTATTTCCCTAGAAATAGCTTACCCTGATTATGTCAATACATTGTTATTCATTCCAACAATATACCTATTTAGACAATAGGACATCTTACTGAAACATCCTGTATAAAAAACGATTTACATTTCTCGTCACTTCCGGTTCAACTTCAAGATACATTTTATTTTCCAGTTAATTGCTAATGAAATAGATATAGTGTATGTTAATTACCTTTTCAGATATTTACTGTTACTGGTAATCTTGATTAACATGTTTTAGTTACAGTAAATTATTGACTTGTTTGTTTCTTTTGAAATTCACTTAGGAGTATTCGACATGCTGTAAATTTAAAAATAAATTTGGAAGTATGATCTCACTCTACTATCTAGAAATTTAGAGAATGGACAGTTAAAATTATATAGCTGATTTTGTTAGATTTTAGTACGTGATTTCTCCCATTAATGTAGGTTTGGTTGTGGATACGTAGTTACTTTTTGCATTCCATTGATATTGACAGCGATAAGTTTAGGTACATGGCCTCATATTTTCTCACTCTTGTATCTGGATATTGAATAGATTTATTATCCAGTCATATGTCTGTGAGATAGCGTCCATCATGGTCTATTTCTTTTTTATTTGTTTCTCTCAGAATGTAATGGATAATAGGTCATACATTGTAAACTGTGATATGGGCTTGTTTTTCCTGTCTTCTTTTCTCTGGTTTTCTACACATTTTAGAAAAGTAGATATATATCAATGATTGTGAAATGCTTAATAGTTTGTTTTGTCACTGTTTCCCAACTGGTATTATTATAACATATATCTATGTCGTTTATTGATAGTTCCTACATCGGTAACTATATTATAGTTTAGAACAAACATTTTTTTCTTATTCTCTGCTTACTCTGTGCTATGAATCCTGTCACCTAGAAATCTCATTCTTCAGGATGAATTCCATCAGTAACACTCCTATTCATATAATAATAGTAATAATAATAATAATAATAATAATAATAATAATAATAATAATAATAATAATATAATGGAGAAAGAAAGTAGACCTACATTTAAAGATACCATTCCGGCTTCACCTCTGAAACATTGGAAAAACCACAACCAGGGTGGCCGGCCGTGATATTGAAAACCAGAATTTTGCGATTTTGAAGCACGAATGGTAATCATTATCTTACAAATTTAGGTAATAAGAAGCTAATTCGAATATCGCTAACTGTGATATAATTAGGACCATAATTTCATTTGTTTTCGTATAAAGGTTTTCAGTGAAAAATTCTTGGTGTGATCCGAGACCTGAGTTTATGTAAGTTTATGTTTGATAGTAATGAGTCGGAGTTTTCTTTGGGAGTTTTTTACTCGTTTTTCTCAGCTTACTTATTTATTCCATCGGTTTCTTCCATTATCATTCATTTTCATCTATAAATTGTCTTCTTCATCTTATAGGGTATTACTGTGAAATTTACATTGAAGATTTTATTTCTATTTGTTGTATTCTTCAAATCTCGATCAGTTATTCCAGTATCAGTAATTATGGTATGTTTGAGAATTTTTTTTTTTTTTTTGGCTCACCATGTTATTGGATAATTAAATTCGTAAACACTGGCTCCAGATATTTAGATCATTCTTAAGGCTCTGAACTAACCCCATCTAATTTCAACTTTATGTTGAATAACTTGGGGGAATGGAGAAAAGATGTAGAAAATGAGCCAGATAATATAAACAATAACCGTTTTCAAGCCTTTTCGAATAGATCAGAAATTTGGATATGCAGTTTGCGACTTTATAATTGTTGTGCAGCCAAGTTTATATACTGTATCTAAGATCTTGAGAACAAGTATTACGATCATGCTATGTGACTTCTGTTCATTCGTTACTTTATACAATAACTCTTAAATGAATGGTAATTTATTTATTGCTAGAGCAATTATCTGTAGCGAGTTCATTAATAGAGTCAATCCTGTAATATGTCCGTGGGTAACGAGGACGTTAATGGTTGCTATCCATATCTCGTTCAGAATCTAGAATATATCCTAGTTGTTATGCAACCTGCACACGAGCAAAGAAATGTTGGTTGCCTATGATATAGGATATACAGTTCTCTTAATGCAATTGTCTCGTTCGAGTTCATTACTGAAATCAATCCGTTAACTTCTTCACGGGTAACGGTGGTTATCCATATCCCGTAAACGGAACCGTATGATCCTCTTCAGGGACGTACGGAAGGGGGGGACACGAGGGTCCGGACCCCCCCCCCGAAATTTCGACTTTTTAAAAATTTAGCCTAATTTTAGGGGCAATTTTAGCAATTTTAATATAAAATAGCTTCATATTTAGTTTGGACTCCCCCCGAAATAAATTCCTGGGTACGCTACTGATCCTCTTTACTGTTTTAGCAGAGTTTATTGGTTCATGCAATAGGATTTTGCAGATATGGTTCACTTTTAAACTTTTTCGTGTTCTTCATTCTCTTTGTATTATTCACTGAGATTTAAAACAGAAAAATGTATCATCTTACGAAGACTAACTTACATTAATACACAAGTTCTGTATCCCTACACTAGAACAAAGGCGATGTGTGATAGATCTGATTTTTCTCCGTAAAATAGTACAAAATGAGTTTAATTGTACAGATCTGATATCGACACTAAATTTTCATGTCCTGACACTTAAAACTCGTGTTAAACTCTGGCCTGTTTTATTAAAAAAAAAAAAAAAAAAAGAGAGAGAGAGAGAGAGAGAAGGACCAACGTATTATTGAAGTCGCCAATCTGGAGAATTTGCTCTTCTTATAACAAATTATGTATCGAACACAAATAAAATGATATCTGTAATATGAACTGTATTATGTTCAAGAAAATTATTGTAAATTTATTTTGTACACCAACACTGTAGTTTGACTTTGGCTGTTCTGTTGTTCACAAATAAATAATAAATATCCATGTGACTCAGAATCTAACTAGAATATTTGATTGTGGAAAAGTAAGGAGCTTTGAACTATGGTAATTTGAACAGTAGTAGGCATACTATTAGAATTGTTTCAGTATGTACCTATGGTTTCGTCACCGTCCTTATTGAGGAGCAACGACACCAGAATCTGAAGCAAGTTCAAGTCGCCTTTATCTCAAATCGAGTGGACTTTTTCCTATTCTCGACACGTGCTTCTGTGGCTTCCACTTTAGAAGCCAAAGCAACAAAACAGCGTTTGCGAGTGAAGAAACCGACAGACTGTCGTTGCTGTTAACTTGTAGCCACTTTTCCTTCGACATTTATGGCGATCTAACACACACAGCTACAAAACTAAATTGCACTCCACGTACACATAACACTCACTTCAAAATGGATGGTTTTAAGTTATTCTTTTCGCCAACAAACTTGCAATGTCGTTAATTCCAAAAAGAGGGCGACAAGAGGTAATATTATTGGCGTTGTCAAATAGTAACGAACCACTATTCACTCAGTCTTTTGCTATGCGACATTGACAGTGTGTCAAAGAGCGCTTGTAACTTCTCTAAAATACTGTTCAGACACTCCACTTGTATACAACTTACTGTGTACGTACTTAACTGTGGACGGGAATTTGTTACAGACCGATGAGCACGTTAACATATGAAGCGGAATCACTTTAGAAAAAAGAATTTGACCATTACGTTGTGGTGTAAATGGATTTCGTCAGTAGCATAACCAGTACTTGCTTCTTTTAACTATGGTTTAACCTTCAATCTGATTCAACTTCTAGGAGTGTACTTAAAATTTGATCTTATTTAAAGTAGAAGCTAACTAATCGATGTTCAGCTTCTTTTTATTGTATATTATTTATCATAAGGCGTGATGCTTGAAAAATAGTATTCAATTGATCAAATTTATATATTCGTTCGAAGTAAATATTGGAATTTCTTGGTTACTGGATTATGCCAAATATAACCCAACTGAACCTAAGTATATTATTATCAACTATAACCCAACCGAAGTGACTTAGTATCTGGCATAGTTTTGAATTATAATAAAAATAATATTATAAGCTGTTACGTACTAAGACACTCACTCACTCTATGGGTTATAGAATCCGAAGGTTCAATACCGATTTCGCAAAAGCTCTCATTGGCTTCTTTCCGTAGTCAATTGGATCCAGTTTCTACTTTATATTTCTATTTCTACGATATTCATCTTAATATTGTCCTCCTTAATACTGTTTAGGTCTTCCGAATAGCCTTTTTTTGTGATTTATTTCCAGTTAAAATTTTGAAAGCGTTCCTACTTTCTTCCATTCTGGCTACATGACTTGCCCATCTGAATCTCCGAGACACTAACAATGACACTAATAATGTTAGGTAAACGGTATAAATTATGTAGTTCCTCATTATGAAGTTCCCTCCATTCTCCATTCTTGTCCATCGTGTGGATCCGAATAAGCTGTTACATACACAAACAGTGGCGTAGCAGCTGCCCCCGCAACCCCCGCAGTGCGGGGGGGCCCCGATGTATAGGGGCCCCGAAGTCTTGCGATGAATAAAGTTTTAAAGAAGTAGAACTTCCACCTTACTTGTGTCGGCTTTACAAGTGGGGCCCCTTCTCTATACTTTGCGGGGGGGCCCGCAAAAGTGTGCTACGCCACTGTACACAAATAAATTGTACGTTACTACAATTTTTCCTCTCCTTCTTCCAGTGATCAATCTGAACATTTACATTGAAAACAAATGGATTATTTACAAAACAGTTTTTCAACCTAACACGTTAAGACAATCTAAGATAGCAAGAATGTGTGATTTATTGTTTAAACTATCGTTATTGAATCCTCGTGGCCTATACTTTTTGTTGGTTCTTCTTGAATAAACAATTTCGAAATGATACTGTTAGTGTATATGCTTTCGCTTTTCAAACAATATGTTTGAGTTTCCAGAGTTACTAGGTAGTTAGTGAGCAATCGCTAAAAATACACAATCCTTATCTCTTGTCACATAACACTATTATAGCATGAAGGACAGCGTCACGCACTATTTACTCACATTGGTGTGTATGTATATATACGTATGCATATGTGAACGTAGCTACAGTTGAAACGTTGATAGCCAGACGGAATGAATGTTAGTAAACGATGGAATGGGAAAATAAACTCTGGTAAAGACAGTAAAGGGAATTACGCGAAACTTACATACATCAATGAATCTATGCTGGTAGCTGAAGTGGTCAATACCGGTATATCCACTCATATCCCAAGTATGTGAGGTTTTAATCTCAACAATATTGTTTAACCAAAAAAAAGTCTTTTAATCCCTAAGAAATGCATCTGTTTGGCATCATGTTAAACAACAGTATTATTGTAGGTTTTATGTATCCTCTTATATTCCTCTCATATCCTCTCATATTCAGTTTTAATCTGACTAATATTTTTGAGCTTTAGTAGGGTTACCATATATTAAGGTTAGTGTAAAGGGACAAGTTTTACCGATAGATGTCACTAAAATCTTCGTATTTCTCCCATGTATTTTTTACCTGTCACGAAAATTTACAATTTCTTTTACAAATTTCAACCTGGAGAGTACAAATTTTTATAGAAGGAACTTCATAACCTATCAAAAGGAACAATCCGTGCCGATTTTTTATTTAGAATTTTCTTTATTGTTGAAACAGTTCCATTGTCAAAGATTTAAATAACCATTTCAACAATCAAGCAATTTCAACAATGAACAAAATTCTAAATAAAAAATCGGCACGGATTATTGCCTACGATAGATTATGAAGTCCCTTTTCTAAAAATTTGAAGTCTCTAGGTAGAAATTTGTAAGATAAATCGTGAATTTTCGTGAAAGGTAAATATATTTATGGGAGAGATACGAAGACTGTACTGTCATCTATTGGCAAAACTTGTCCGTTTAAACCAACCTTAATGAGTGAAAATTAGGACAAATTGATTCGAAAAGCAGGACTTCCTTATATGTAATTTTCTGACGATCCAATCTTTTGCAGCAAGTCCTTTCTCTCCAAAGGGTAAACATAAAACTGATTATATGTGCAATCTATGAGAACTTTACACAAACCACCCATTTAATACTGTTAACATTCAACCTATGTGGATATAAATGAAAACATCCAGAGGCAGTGTTGATAAGATTGTGAATATTATTTTTAGAAGAGTTGATACTTTTTTCATTTTTTAAAAAAAATAAGTACGAACGTTAGGACAAGCTTTATAAATACGGACTTATAGGTTTAAGGAATTATAGGTTTAAGGAAAAAAAACGTTAATTTCAAGAATATTTCAGGATTTTTGTATGCACTAATTAATTGGTGAGTGAGTGTTTCTTATAATATCGTGTTAAAAGGGGAGAGAGAGGGTTAAAACCTGGAAATCCACCTTTTCTGTACGCCACTGGTTTCATATAGTTCCTTTCCTAATTCCGGATCTAAATAGCGATTAGTAATTTTGTATTGTAAAAAATTTTACTCAATTCCAACCCCAAATTTGATGACCAATAATTCGGGAGTCAAAGGTTTGCACAGAAAAATATTTGATATGGATTTTAATCATGCCATGTTGGTTAAGATTGGATGAATTCTGTAGAGATACTATATACTGTCCTTAAATTCAAATCAAGGGCGAAAAAGGTAAATAAATCAAGAAATCACCGGAAAATCAAGATTAATTTATGTTCCATTTATTACTAATCGATTACTAAATTATGTTTACCACGTACAATCAACAGCTACAAACCTTTCAACCTCTTCTCGCAATCTCAGGAAACATAATTGTACAATTCGCATAACTGCAATATATTGCCTGCATTATCTTCTGTATCACAATTGATAGATTCCGTTGTTCTTATCTTAATATCATAACATTACTCTCCAACTACTCCGTCACAATTTGATACTCACGATTAATTTATTAACAAAAAATCATCTTTATCTGTTAACCAACTACCTGACATTAAACACAAAGTCGTTAACTGCCAATCTTAATTAACCGTATGCCCTAATGTTTAACATATCAACGGGACCCAACTGAAACATTGTATTCTGTGTGTGTCCATCGACATCGTAGATAATCGTACTAGTGAAAGACATTTAGGTAGTGCAATACCAAATTATAGGTGAAGGTCTTACACAGAAAAATAAAAATTTACGATACCATTAGACTGAGTATGAGTAAAATCATCCCAGCAGTGATGCTTTCAGACTATTTTCTTTTGGAAGGGAGAAGGAGGGAGGGTTACAGTAGTACTATGAAAATATTAGTAATTCTTGTTGAACATGATCGAAAATTTGCTCCGGAGGAGATTTTGCAGCTAGGAAGGGGAATTTTCCCTCGGGCCACCATTTAAATCATTACTAGTTACAGATGCACTGTTTCTTTTGTATTAGTGCTGTATATGCAGTGGTGCTATTCAGACGATTCCCTCGAACCGGTTGTTAAAATTGCCTCTTCATCTCTAGATCCAGAACTTACGAAAGAAAAAATAGTTCACTAGTATTATTTTTTAATCAATATTCAAAATATTAACGTAAGCCATATGCTATATGCCGTAATCCTATCTACCATTACTAATATCATTGAAATAAATAACAATAATAATAGTCATGTAATAATAATAATATAATAACAGTAATAATAATAATAATAATAATAATAATAATAATAATAATAATAATACTATATTGATCATAGAACCAGTTGAATGATTTGAATGACAGCATTGAGTATACGAGGAAATGAATGGATATTTGTAATCGTAAAATCTTGTTCTCTTTTAATAATGAAGACCGTCTTGTGGTTATTAAATCAAACTATGTAATTATGTTTGTTCCTTAGAAGGTGGAGGTTATTCATTGTTGCTGCCGCTGCGTTGGTGAGGAAGATTTCTCGCATCCTTCACATACGCATGTTGCAGCGTGTGCTAAAGCAGCAAAAGATGGTGTTTAAAGGGGAAAAAAGAATAATATAAGGAAGGTTCCGCCAAAACTCGTTATCCCATGGACTCCTTCACATATGAAGTGCATACACACCCAAAAGGCCGCGCTTTTTCACTCCTTCTTGCGTGGCGGGAGTTTGCACTCCGTGCTCTGCAGGATAAACGTTGTTCCTTAAAACACGTGACGCATAACAACTTGTGGGCACCGGTGTTTCGTCATGCAGCTTGTTAATATGGTTTCTTCGTCCCTATCACCGCCTCTCTAGTTTTCGTCATCTTGTGTGGCCAGGTGGTTTTCCAACCTCCTATAATCTGTCTGGAGAAAGTCCTGCAGAAAGTGATTACGATGTTATTCTCTAAGAACAGATAATTCCGAAGTATAACGTGGACTTGAATATGAAATACAGTCTTCCCCGCTGCTCTAGTGGCTTGAGCACGCGCCTTTCAAAGTATTCCTGCGCCTTTGGGTTCTATTCCTGGCGTAAGAGACTTGAAATTTGAAGTCATTACATTGGTTCGAATTCCACCTTAGATCCGCGTCCACATCAGCTCGATGCTGAAAAGACAGTAAACTTCAGCAAACTAACCAACCATCAAACAAACATGGAAGGCAGGATTGAAGTATGTGATAAGAAGGGATACCCAGATGCCACTAGTGAGGCTTTGGTTAAACAAACAAAAATAAATAAAGAAAAAACGAACAGTATTTTGAAATATGTGTTCGAGTGCATTTGAAAGAACTCAGTTACGAATAGGTAATTTGACTTGGATATTTTGGTGTAAGGAAGGAATGTGTGATATCAAGAAATTTGCAAAGAAAGAAGCGAAGCAAGCAGGAAAAGAAAGAATTGAAGGGTGGGAAGAGAAGAGGATAAAAGAAAGAAGTTTAGAGAGACACAAAGATTGCTAAATATACTGTATGTTGATACCGCATCACCGTAATTCTTTAGGTTACTACTTTTGGAATCCCAGAATACTTGTATATAGTTTACGATACGCAAGAAATGCTCCAAAAAATGGAAAAAAAAAGAGAAGATAATTCGAAATGGAGAAAGTAAAGTACAGTATTTTTTATTATCTAGCACCCAAAATGAATGGTTTGTCATCAGTGGGAGTGAAACTTCCCCCCCCCCCCACACACACACACAAAACTATAAAAACTGTAAAAATTGAGTTTCGTAACTTGAGAGGGACTCTCAGCACTGTGGGGTCTGCAGTCGCGCTACCGCCGCCACTGTTGGTCATTAATCGCTAGATTGTAGTTAGTTGTTAATGTTATCAAATTTTCAATTCTATGATTTGCATCCTTCGAATAGATATGGTCTTCCTAATATCTCTGTAGCATAGCTTTGCTTCTATTTGTCCTGATATCTCTCTGCTCTGGCATATCTATTGTTATCGAATGTGAGTTCGTGTGTTCCTAAGTGATAGTGCCTGAAATATCAAACTCACGAGCCTGACCTTAAATGAGCGGTTGGCCGAGCGTGCTTAAGCCCCAATGAGGCTAATGAGCGCAAGTACGACCGAGTGCATGCCTCATTAAACGTAGCAAGCCCGAGTGTACACTGAACGCGAGCTCAATGATGTTAAAAGAGTGCTAGATCGAGTGCCAGTCGCATATAGAAAGGGAGCTCGATCGATTGCGAGTTCGATACCATAATCCTAATTGAGATTAATGAGCACGAGTTCCTTTGAAGATAGTGAGTCTAAGCTCACGCGGGCGTGAGAAAGCCATTTTTGGCCCATATTGATTTTTTGTGTGTGTGTGTGTAATCTCATAGTAGCTCAAAGCACCCTCCGTTCCCGAATCTTAATTCAGAATTTGGATTAAATGAGACGAAGACAAATGCACTTAAAGAATGTCACCACAACTATTCAATTGACCGGATATTTATCTTTTCCTGTTATACAAGCCTGCATAACAAGTGTGTGTTGTGGATTGCACACACGTAAGGCGTTCTTAGAAACTGTCAGAAACATGCATAAATTTTGAACCACCACGGCAATCCCCCGTGAGTCAAAAATTAAAAAAAAAAAAAAAACTGATATGCACGCGATTAGGTCTCGTAATTATCTGTGCAAAAAATAAGGCGGCTCTAAGTGACTCCTTCCGATCCGAAAATCTGACACACACACACAAACACACACTTTCTTTTATATATTAGTATAGATTATGCGTAGTTTTACGAGTAGTATGTGCGTTGCTGTTAGTATTATGTATCACTGTTAGAACACTGTGTGTCACCATTAGGAGAAAACGAACTACAATAAATACAATCAACCTGCTTTTTAACAGTGTATTTGCTTTTATACATATAATACATAAATAAATAATCTTTTCTTTTCCAGCAGAATAAAAACAATCAGGTATTTTTTGGCAATAAACGGCTTATTTTTTAAGCCCTAAAAAATCGTTTTTTAAAAAAAAATTCTCAAAAAAGAATCATAAGAATTTGGGTTAAGTTTGAGTTTAACGTTCCTTTCAGCAGCGAGGCTATATGAGACGGGACCTACTGATTAACATGAAATCCGAACCACATGAGTTCCCTCCGGGAATCGAACCGGGGTCTCCCACGCCAAAGGCGCTTACGCTAACCGCTTAGCCACAAAGGAGCTATCATGAGAATTTGCCCTCAAAAAATATTTGATTTTGCTGAGCTCGATGTTTTAGTCTATCGATTGATATTTGCTTTATCTTTAGGCAATATTATAGCTAATGGAAAATTAAAGCTTACGAATTAATCGAAATGTTGGGCTATATCTCATTAAGCGTACTATATACTGTCGCCTTGCTAGTGTCAAAATGAACAGCGTAATTATTGTATACGCCAGGAGCAGTAGCATGTAAAAAGTGTCGTGATTATCAGACAGAATCATTTTCTCTAAGTTTTACAAAAAAAATTGCGTTTCGTCTTGAAAACTATGCATGAGGATTTATATTTACCCATATCACTTGCTCATCTCGGGGAGATTCAATGATTGATGTGCCTCTTGTATTTGGACTTTTATTCGGTAAACAATGATACCAAAAATATCACTCTTAACTAGCAGACTTAATATTGGATTTCGGAAGAAATTGATCAAGTGCTATGTATGGGGCATTGAACTGTATGGTTCAGAGACTTGGATGTTACGGAAGTTAGAGAAGAAATATTTGGAGAGCTTTGAAATGTGGTGTTGGAGGAGAATGGAGAAAATAAAATGGACAGAGAGAGCAGCAAACGAAGATGTTTTAAGACGGATAGGAGAGAAGAGGATACTTTTGGCCAGCATCCTTTGTAGGAAGGCCAATTGATCGACGATTTGAAAAATAGAGTAAAATATTGGGAGTGAAAAGAGGAAGCTGAAAATCGAGGAACGTAGAAGAAACATTTCCAGGCGCAAATCTAAAATTGAAAAAAAAAAAAAAAAAAAGGTCCCAGGACGTGCCAAAAGGCAGAAATACTTAATACCGTAATAATCAATAATAATGTTGTGCCATTTTCTTTGAGAAATTTCTGAGCGATGTTTTACGGGAAAGTACAAAAAGAAACGTCTATTACATTATGAACATTGTCTTTGTTCTTTTTATACATAGTAACTTTTTTGCATTTCTTTAAATATAAAAGAACGGTGAATTCAGAGACTTTCAGTGTGTTCTCGAAGTTCGTATGTATGCAATAATAGGTTAACGCCCTCCTTGATAGATACAAACACATAAATATTATATATATAATGTTATACATAGAAAACATGCAACTCACTCCTGTCTTTTGGAAGTTTTGAGATGGCGATGATAATCTGTTTGTCGTCTGAAGATGAGTTTGCATTTGTTGCGGTGTGTGGGCACGCGTTCCGACAGACTTGGTCCGTAATGAAATCTAAAAGATGGCTACCTCTACGCGTTAGGAGGAAGCGATTATTATTTTCTTTTCGTGTTACTTCGCGCATATCCAGTAAATTATGAGTACATACGCGTGATGGCTGATGGGTATCACCCTGTTTCTTGTACCTTTCGTTATTTAGGTCTTTAACATTTAACTATTGCAGAAAACGAAAAAAAAAGTGGTAGAGCGCTCATCACTGATGTGCGAGACTACTCTTTCGATCCCAGGTCCAGTCAAGTAGGCTTTGTACTGGACAAAACGGTGTGCGTAGGTTTCTCCAGATTCTCTCGTTTCCTCCCACTTTCTTCACTGAACAATTTCGTTCATCATCACTGATCCTCTAGCCTCGCGGAATCAAGTGGCACGTTAAACCCAAAAATAAATAAATAATATTTTTTCGCACCTCTTTTGTGAGTACGCCTGGTGATGGTCGAATATATAATATTTCTGAGTCCGTTTGTTTACAGAGAAATTGCTACATTTACTTAAATTGACTGTTCGTAGGCAGAAATATTCAGTTATATCAGTGGATAGTCTTCAGTGGTTGTTTTTATAGTGTTAGTATGCAATATTTTCCATGTACTAGATGTGCATTTGTGAGATGCTTACTGTGAATGAGTGAGTGTTTCTAGGATTCTCCAGTGTCATTGAATGATGATGCGGAGACAAAACGACAAGTGCTTCAACGAGCGGCCGCCCGCCAGATGGTTTTGGCTTGGAGGTTGTCTTTTTTTGTCACACGTCTTGGATGTTGGTCCACACCCAAAACATGTATGACATTGTTCTTTTTCGTAAGTGTATATGTATTATAAACAATACAATGAGCTAGGTTGAATTCCAAGAAAGACCAAATTATATGTATATAGTAAGTTTTCCACCTGAAGATATATTTTGAGGCATTATATACAGCTAGCTATAGGTGCTCCATGCAGAAAAAATATTTTCAGTTGTAACTTTGTGGCTAGTTTTCTCATAGCTTTACTACTTTTCTAGATTTACATGCTGCAACATTTATAAATAAGTAGAGATAATATAAAGTGCCTACTGTAAATTTTTGACTATCCAAAATTCGAGTTTAAGTAACTCATGAAAACAAATACTGACCATTTTCTGGAAATAAACATCATTTATTTATTCATATATTCATTCAGAAGACAAAGTTAAATATAACTAATAAAGAAGCTGATTTGTGTAGTTGTTCTTCCAATAAATTAATAAAAGAAACGTAAAAAGCTCCACTATTAGCGCTGCGTTCTAAAAGCAACAAGTAATTTCATTTTAATTTACAAAATTTAAAAAAATATATTTCTTTTTATATATATGTATGTACTTGTTCTATCGAATTGTCATTATTTCCAATACATTTTTATACATAATAATGGTAGTTTTACAATACAGATATCTGCTCTAAGATCTTGATTATAAATAATTCCAATTCCAATATTGAAATTATGATTTACGAGTGTTAAACACAATAAAATCAAAGCATTTCTTCTTATTTTCTGTTACACCGGCATATTTGTGATATTTATTTTCATGCAGATATATTTCCTCAACTTCCTTTTTCTAACCATTTTGGAAATTTAAACAATAAAAAATAAGTCTGGCTTTCGGTATAATGTTGATATGATACTTTAGTGCAGAACTGGCCATTATGAGTCCCATATGTATGAAACACATAGTTTTGGAGAAGATGGGAAACTAATGTTGCTGGCGGAAGTACGTCATGCTTGACTCATCCGTGGACTAGTATAGTGTAACGTCACATTCTGCTCATTGTCATGATAATTGCGGTAGAAGTTTTTATAGTTCCAACAGATGAAAATAAGAAAATAATAACAGTAATTTTATAACTTAAAAAAAAAGTGCTTTCATAAGATGCACTAAGAAGTTTTTTTTGGGGGTGGTGGTGGAGTAACTCTGTTTTTGCCTTGTTAGCCAAAGTTTAGAAGAATGGTCCAAAAGAAGATTTTATTAATGGCGTAAAATGAAGAGGGACTTGGTTGAGGGCTAAAGGTTTTTTTTTTTTTTTTTAATGGATATTAGGGAAGTGATTCGCTCGCATCCAATGGTTTTAATATTGGTACCATTTTTTCATTTTACTCCCCTTTTCCCTAAAATAATTTTAAAAAATCATTTTTTTAAATGCAGCTCTAATTTTTTTTACATAAAGTAATAATACTGAATTATCACATCAAGAATATTTTCTTATTTTTAGTGTTTTTTATGAAAACATTGTTTTGAAGTTCATTTAAAGTTTATTATACTTACTTTTTAGTCTTTATTCAATATTTTTAACTACAGTGTGTAATGCAATAGCATCTTTCCTCTTATTACGAATTAAAAATTAAACCTGACTTGCTATGCTAATACGAAGTCAAAACGCCTTTGACGCCTGCAACCAGCCAAACTTCCGTGATGGTGTGGATTGTATAAGCAACAGGCAATCGATAATTATCTATATATATAAAAGAGAACGTACAAAATTTTGTCCGCTCATCACGCTAATACGGCTGAACCAATTTCTTTCATTTTTGGGGGGTTATTAGGATTTGGACCCTAGATGGTTTTTATCATATCACTTTAATTTTTAATTACCAGTGTCTTGAGATAATTGACCATTCAGGTGTCCATAACGTACAAATCCTTTGTTATTAGTTCATCATAGGTAAAAATAAACGTATTTATATGCAACCCGCATGACCGTGAGGATCGGCGGGTTAACATAAATGACAGGCGATATACAGCGGAAAATAGCTTGAATCTTCTGTTTAAAATTTTTTAATTGATTTGCTTATTTTTACAGACACTTTTACAATATGCCAGCACCGGGATGACCGCAGCGAAGCGGGGCGGGTTAACATAAATGACAGGCGATATAATGTTAAGATTTACTGCAATCTTCTATGGTTTTTATCATATCACTTGAAAGCGAAAAAGTAAAAATTATCTAAGTAACAAAGTTTATTGCGTTCCGGGGTGACCGCAGCGAAGCGGGGTGAACGCTGCTAGTTTCTAAATAAAAATAATTTTATTACAATGAAAAAGTAAGTAAGAGCGGAATGAATTATCATCGTATCTGTAAAATTTTCAGAGGAACCTGAGTTCTATTCCCAGTGGGATGGCGGTGAACGCATTACGGTTGTTCGGATTCTACGAAAATTTCAATCTCTTGTTAGTATGAAACTGCGTTGAAATTTTAGTTCGAAGATTTGCTCTAACAAACAGCTAGTGTTGCCCACGACATGAGACGATACATAGCTTTTGGAATAAATAAAAATATGCTTTTTGAGACAAGACAGTACTTTCACAACATCTTTCCGAGAAGAGTCATACCAGGGACAGTACTACAAGCATGAAAGTACGCTAATAAATATACTATAAGAAGCTGGAAAGAAGCAATCATAAAATTCACTAGTGAAACCTAAAGTGTGACGACGGAGAATTACAAGGGAAGTGCTGACAGCGACCAAGGACATCTGGCAAGATAGCCCTCCGACTTTAGAAAATTGAAACAATGACTAGGTAATTCGTTTGTACTACGTTTGTACCGTTTATACTGAAAATATTTTCGTTTGTACCATTTTCCTTATAGGGTTACTTGAGAGGTCAACTGGGGGGGCTATCTTGGCGCCAAGATAGCCCTCCCCCCGTATCACAGCACAAAAAATTGAAATACACCATTCGAAAGCAAATCGTTTGCACTGAAAAAAGTTTTATTTGTATCCTGATAGTTCTCGAGAAACAGGGGATGACATGGGGGGGGGGGCTATCTTGTTGCCAAGATAGGCCCCTAGTGTGTGCTTTTTCCATAACCATTAATAAGTATTGTGTTTATTCATGTGAATTTATGTATATTTAGAATTCTGGTTGTGCATATCCAGATAAAAAAAGAAAAGGACTTTTGGGGAATAACAGTGTGAGTCCAAAATAAGCCATTTTGAGGAAAAGGCAAAAATAACACTAAAGATGTAGAACTACAAGTTGTAATGAAGAGCAGTATAATTTGCAAGACTGCGCACGTTATAGCAGAATGCTATAATGTCGACTGTACATTTGTTGCATTAACAAACGAAAGTTCTTTCTTCAAATATCTCAAAATGCGTTTTGTGAACTAGTAGTGTTTTTCCACTCACCGATTCAATTAAATTTTCTCTATTTCTGCCCTTTTCCGTAAGTAAATACCGTATTATTCAACAATGGCCTACTTGCTTTCCGCTTTTGTCTATGAAAGCTGCAAGCTTCTAATCTGACAGATTTAATTTTAACCTTGAGTTATTCCTAAAAAGTTCCTTTTATTATTTGAATATACACAACCGGAATTCTAAATACACGTAAATTCACATGAAGAAACACATGATACTTATTAATGGGCATGGAAAAGTACACATTATGGGGCCTATCTTGTTTACAAGATAGCCCCCCAAATGTCATTCCCTCTTTCTCGAAAATTATCAGGGTACACACACTTTTTTTCGATACGAACGGTGCAAACGATTTGCTTTCGAATGGTGTATTTGAAATTTTGTGTTTAATACAGGGGGCTATCTTGGCGCCAAGATACCCCCCCCCCCAGTTAACCTCTCAAGTAATCCTATAAGGAAAATGATTCAAACGAAAATATTTTCGGTACAAACGGTACAAACGTAATACAAACTGATGACCTAGTCATTGTTTCAATTTTCTAAAGTCGGGAGACTATCTTCCCAGACTTGACCAGGGAGCCTGTATAGAAGAAAATTTGGCATCACTATGGTAAAGGGCAGGAGATGACAATTCTAGTCTGTGCGAAATGAAACTTCTGACGCGAAATGAACAGTTACTCCTTTCATTCAATCACAGCACGCCATTTATGGCAAACTGAGTATCAAAAAATGACTCAGTTGGAGAATACTGCAACTGAATTATTTACATGATTTGATCATGGTAAAAGCGAATCTGGAATTGTTTTCGTATCTACATATTTGCTTTAACGAGATAATGAATGGGTTAATTTAATAGATCAATACGTAACAACGACAATAGCAACGACAATATAGTTAGTACTGATTGTTTTTTTAATATAACGTATGTAATTTGTCCGAAAATTTTAATTTATTAAATCAACTAAGTAGGATGCAGCGTTACTCTGCGAGAAACAATTGAAATGCCTTGTGGTGGTGGTCAAAACGACTAATTTAAGAGCACATGGTATAAATAAAACATGACTCTCTTTAGCACTTAAGTTGAATAAGGAATAATGGCTAATTGTGTCGTAAAGTAGTTGAGAACCATGTAATTAACGTAATAGCATGTTAGTGTAGAGAATTTGTGTAATGTTGGTGTGTGTGTATTTAATCCACCCTCGTGTCGTTGCAACAGAAGGGAGAGAAACCAGTTTATGCAGTTACCTTAGTTTTTAAATTTGGAAAGACGCCCGGTCATCAAGTATGGTTATGTCACCAGCTACCTGCGACGCCCTAAATGCATAAACGAGTCCCCAGTGACAGTGTTGCCATCTGATGAGAACTAAGAAGTAATTTCACTTTTTAAATTATACTTTTGCTACTGAATGAAGCTACTATTGTGCCATTTTGTATTTTTTTTTTTTTAAATTTTAAAGTCCTTCATACATTCTAAATTCTGGATTTTCCTTCTAAATGTGCTAATTTTTTTTTCGTGTAGTATGAAATTTATTTATTTTGATTTATACAGGTAGGTTCAATTAAAACTGAAAATCAATCAACAGACACACACAATATTGGTATTCATATACCATTAATTTAATTGTATCCTTAATATTCTTTTATCAATGGTTTCCCAACAAATCTAGCAATATTATGCAAAACAGTTAATTGTTGCACTAGAAATGAAATTTATCGATTTCTATTGAAGGTGTTCAGCCATCTTTAACGTCAGTTGTATTGTGGGAGTTGTCTGAAGTGTCGCCTAACTTCCTGTTAAAAATTGGCGTCTACAGACAATGGTTAGTCATTTTGTACTACATGCGGCCAAATTACCCACTACCTGTATCAATACCATATGTAGTTGATGACGTAATCAAAATTGAAACAAATGAAAGTACAATACTTGTCCCACCTTAGAGAGAAAAAAAAAAGAACTTCCCAATTATTAGTAGTACTACGAAATTAGCTAAGGTTGAGAAGTGTAATAAATACGCTTACATACATTTTGTCTCTTTTCCAATATACGGAAAACGCATATAGCTTTATAATTTCAGAAACTAAAGTTTATTTCTTTATTTATTGGTCACCTATTACAGAAAAGGACATTCCCAATTACAATTGGCTTACCTAATTTCAAGCTTTATAAATTTAAGACACACAACAAAACGTAACAAAACGAAGAAAGTTAAAAATAAAAATTAGAAATAAATATAGCTATAATTAATAGTACAAACACGAGAAACACATATAATACATATATCTGTAGTAATTCCACCAATAAGATATGCAAATATACAAATAGAACCTTATAAAGATTATAAACTCGTCCCTTCGTGACGCAAATGAAAGAAAACAAATAGAATATTACCAGAATACAAATATCCAAAATGTGAATGTTTTAAATAAGATTTAGGACTAAAGCCGTAAATCACAGGCACAAATGATTTAACCGTGATTGAAATACTCTTTTCTTCAAAACACCAAAAAATGTTCATCGTTGCAGAATCAAAAACTTATCGGTTGATAGCACTCTGTTTCATACAATTCAAGCAAATTTATTATTACGCATTATCAGTGACGTACGCAAAGGAAGTGTTTCCGAATTTTAATCTCAGTCCTCTTTAACAAGATATTATGGAAAAATAAACATTTATCATATTAAGATTACCATACCAAGATATAAAAACATGATGCATGTTCTGAAACTATACGAGTTTGGCTGCCTGAAATTCCGTGTACCCTATTGCCTATTATTATTAGTATTGTTACTATTGATTTTTTGTCTCATTAGTCAGTTTCATGATGAAATCTATTTGTAATGGTACAAAGGTACCCTATACTCATTTTGAAATTCTAATGAAGACGCTTATCCCAATGAGACGTTTATTAGTTCAGTAAATTTTGAGTTAAATGTACATTAATCCTGGGGCAGGTGATGGTCTTGTAATCAAGCTGTGTCTTGGAGGTGAGATGGTGTGGTAAGGAACGACGTACACCGTGAAGATTAATTTTACATGATGGTCAGTGGACCCACAACGTGGACCGAATTCAAGGCCCAGTCGTGGCTTGGAGTACAAAGGCTCAAACTTAAGCTCAGTACCAATCATTCGAGTTTTATGTAATGTGTTCTTTAACTTACAAGACAGATGTGTAAAACATGTCCAATTTACTGAATGTCTTTTATTTTTTGCTGTTGTAGATCTTGGTATGTTTCCTGACTTGTCGCAGGTGTAAATTACAAAGATTTTCAAAATCTTAGTTTTATTCGTCCTTTCTTATACCAAGATTATGTTGAAGATCCGCGCTAAAAGCAAATATAAGTTTGGAAGAAAAAAAGTTTAACCCTTCTTCCGTAGGGTAAATAACTACATTGTTTGTTGAAGGTCTTTCAACAGCCATCTATATTTGGCCTTCGAATAACATTGTTAACGACAGAATAGGACTCCACCCAGAACCACCACCCGACAAGCCATTCAAAAGATGATTACATCTGCTAATTATAACCTCTTCTATATTCCAGTGATGCTCACGAGATGGATGGATACTCATGTTTATTGATTGCCGATTACACAGCGACCACTATGTATTTACATATACTGTTAGTTATCGTCACTCCCTAATATTGTTTTAGTATTAGATTGCCGTAATTTCGTGATACTCTCTGCTCAGTCTACAATCAATTTTTCTTTGGTTTTCTGGGTGAAAGGTTTGCCTCATCGCTTTATTAATGAAGTAAATTGCTTGGTTACAAATATAAAGCGTTTGTACTAGAAGTCTTTGGGTCTAAAAGAAATACTATACGCATTCTGCATGTCGGTTAGTCTAATTAATAACCGTTGTTTTAGGGCAGTGACTCTCAACTTGAAGATTTCTTTCCCTGCCACAGTTCCATAGTAAAATAATTGATTGCATTCCCAACTAAAATCGAATTCAAAATTATACGTTAGTTGGAGTTTAGTGTCTCATTTTAGGACCAAGGCTATGCGAGACGTCAACCTACAGTTCCAATATAAAACCCAAACCATCATAATGCGTTCACATTTCAGTTCTCCCACCGGGAATCGAACCCAGAATTCCATGCACCACGGAAGTTACACTAGCCACTAGACAGCGCGGAGGACTAAAAATTTTACGTATCGAAGCAGATGTGAAATTATATCAATGAGGGAGACATGGAGTTTGGAGGACGTACAAAAGAGCACCAGGCTATAAAGGATGACCCTGTTGTAGGGAAATTTTTGTTTTCAATCAGAAAACTTCCACATAGGATGCAAATTTCCTTTCTCAAGCGCTTTTATTTACGAAAATTTTATTCAAAACATAGAAGTCTAAAATACATATACATAGTGCACTTTTCCTATGTACCAACATTGTTTTACACAAATTTAAGTTCATAATCTTCGTCGTACGTAAGACAAAACTTTTTTCCCCCTCACGATTGTATGTACCAGGTGCTACACTTAACTTATTTTACATTTTCTCATCTGAAGGATAGAAAGGTTTATATTCCTTAACCACGAATTGACTTTCGGAATTATTGTTATGATTATTTAACCATATTCAAATTTCTATCCATTTTTAATAATGCACAATTTGTTAATAAAAAGCAGAATATGCTATTAAAAAATTTCTTTGCAGTAATTTTAAACTACGTATAACCGGATGGATCCGATGATTGATTACGTTCCAATAATATTCCCGTATCCGTGAATTTTGGTTTCTTGTTGGATCCATAAATCAATGATGAGATACGCTTGCTGTTAATTCAGTCCTTTTATATTTACCGCTGACGTTTAACATCCTAAGGTTATGCCCTATACCCTGAAGAAGATGCATGATTAATGAAAGTAATTAATTGTGAAATTATTATTATTATTATTATTATTATTATTATTATTATTATTATTATTATTATTATTATTATTATTATTATTATTATTATTATTATTATTATTATTATTTTGTGCTCTCTCATCAGAAGTGGAATCCGGAAACACGTGCACAAAATTGTCGTAGTCAAATGTGGCACAAAAAATCTAGTTTAGCATGCCTTCGTGACTAGTTGGCAACACTATTCATTAGGAGTCAAACCGGGATTATATTAAACAAAGGCATATTTGTTAATTTACTGATTACTCAGGAATCTGATATGGCTCTGCATAGCTATTGGGGAAAAGTTATTGTATTGACCAGGGGCCATTTTTACGGAACTTACAAGCGCTTTTTACAAGTTGTAATAGAGTTGTGCACGAGACCGTACGAGACATCATTCTCACGACCTATTTACGAGACGAGATAACCTCATCTTATGCGTGTATGTTCCAAGTCGTAATCTATTCTGAAATAAACAATATATAACTATGGTTAAACTCATTTATAAATAAAATATTATTTGTATATTGCAAGAATAGTGCCTTTTGTGAGAAGCGGTATTCTATATACACTGAGAAAAAATCGTATCGGTGTACATAAAAACGTAGGTTACATGTGTAAATCATGTAACATTTGGACTTAATGTACAGCAGACGTATAACTGAAAATGTATATTTTATACGTACTTTCTGTATAAGTGTTCCAAATAAACGTACTTTCCGTGTGAACGAAAGAACTTTATATAGTCAATCAGGATCTCACATACAGGTGGACGTATATAACATATAGTTGACGTAAGATACGTATGCGTATGTAATATATGGAAGACTGTTAAATATCAGGCATCATGCAGCGGCGAGATGTAACATCTAAGCGGGAAAAAGGGTAGTACATGTGTAGGATATAGATAACGTATGCTCCGTACTCATTTCTGTAGTAATCATAAAGATACCGTATATTTGTACAATATTTCTCTGTCCGGATAACGGATTTTTTATTTCAGAGTAGATGATGAAAGAGATTTCTTCATCTCACCTTTTTTATACCCTCATATTATGAAATTTCTCGAAAGGGAAAATTGTATGAGGAGAAGGTTAAAAAGTAAATAAATACCACACTATATTTCACCATGATGGTACGTAGTACCCCTAAAAAATCTCAAACTATTCCACTTTGGTATAACGAGTCTCCTTGTACTAAAGAAAGAATTATTAAAACAAAGTTTACCGTACAAATAATTAAACACAAGCATCACATTGATGAATGGTTTATTTCGTCTGTGTTAATTTGTCTCCCATAACTATCTTGCTTAAAGGAACAGTAGAGAAAAAAAAGTCTCTAATCCCATAAATTAATTAAGTAAACTTTTTTTATAATATGCCGAAATGAAGAAAATAAAATGAGAAACTATTTAGCTATTGGCTTTTTTCTTCCATGACCAAAAATGATGTTGACTGTTGTGCACAATCTATTTAACGACTGTACATTATCATTAATAATCTTTTCAATGACAATTCAATTTGAAGTTTCTTCGTGAGTTCTTATTATATAGATATTGATGTTTGCAAAGAATTTGATGACGATCGAACAGATAAGCAAATACACATCTTCCATACTTATATTTAGCTCTCCCCACTTTATAATCTTTTTCCAGTATTTAGTAATCAATACGACCTTGAGAAACATAAAGCTTCTCTTAATAACTTCTATTACGTATTGCAATTTCTCTACTGAGTCTCACTCAGAAGTATGTACATTTTGCTCTCTATAAGAGTATTAGTCGCCAATGCAAACTTCGGAAGATATACAACAAACCTTTTAATACAGCAATTTTACTTTTCTTTTTCTTTCGTTAAACAAGTGTGTTCTGTAAATGCAAATTGGTTTCGTACATAGTGAGCTTAAGATATGTCCGGTTAAAAGAATCAGAATAATTAAAATTAGGACATCGTGTGTTTGAAGAAAAGCGGAATTTATTTGAAAATACACAGTGCGTTCAATAAGTTCCGGAATTACCTCAAAATAATATACTTAACGACCCCCCTCCCCCAAGAAAGGAAACTTTACCACATTAGTTTTCTGCATACGTCTCTTCCGGCGCCAAACACTCGTGGGGCCGGTCGGAAAGGCTTTGGAACGCCCTAGGTGATTATGGAACCTGAAGCCTTAGCCGAGCCAACTGGATCCAGTTTCTACTTTATATTCCTATTTCTGCGAGATCCATCTTAATATTGTCCTCGTATCTGCGCCTAGGTCTTTCTAATAGACGTTTTCCGATTGGATTTTCAGTTGAAAATACATATTTGTAAATGATAGTTAATGTTAACATTGTTCCAATGTTCAATTTCCAAGGAAATACAACACATCCAGATGTAATCGCGATGAAGAGAAGCTGAATATTTCCTGTATCGATAACCATCATCTACCTCATTATTTAACTCTTTTTCTCTACTTCAGGTATATTTACTGTCAATTCTGCATTTATATTTTATTTTACTTTTTTTTTTTTTTTACTGTAAGAGTTTATAATGATAATAATAATAACTAATGTTATTATCTGGCCGTGCTCCCTCTAGTCATTGATAATCTTACTCTTTTCTATTTTTGCATTCTGGTAACCTTACACACAATTTAACTAAGAAGTTGCCAGGCTAGCCAGACTTCTTCGTAACTCTAGTGCCACTTCTGTTGTAGCAATGGATGTTATTTCTAATCCAGTAATTATTACTAAAATCCATCGTTACCTAATCAGGATATTACTAAAATCCATCCTTACCTAATCAGAATATTACTGAAATCCATCCTTAACTAATCAGAATACTACTAAAATCCACCCTTAACTAATCAGAATACTACTAAAATCCACCTTTAACTAATCAGAATACTACTAAAATCCACCTTTAACTAATCAGAATACTACTAAAATCCACCCTTAACTAATCAGAATACTACTAAAATCCATCCTTAACTAATCAGAATACTACTAAAATCTACCCTTAACTAATCAGAATATTACTAAAACCCATCCTTATCATACTTAGGTTATTGTAGAAAGAAAATTCAAACTTTCTATTGTCCTTCAAGTGTGTGGCTAGAGCTTAGTAAACGTCTTTTATCGCTGACTATCTCATTAGTATGAGTACATTTTAATCGACCGTAATATGACTTTGATGTTGTCTGTTTGCACTTTATGCATACCAGTTGCAGCATTGACGTCTGTGACGGCTAACAATTCTGAAGACATCCGTTTGTCGGACGAGACGCTAGTGATCGGCGAGAGATGGAAAAAGAGAGAGTCCGAAAGACGCGAAATCTTTTGCTTTATAGACGGGAAATTAAAGGGAAGGCGAAAGAGGGTGAAAGAAACGAGCGAATAAGAAGTGAACGAATGGAGCGAGAGAGAGAGAGAGAGAGAGAGAGAGAGAGAGAGAGAGAGAGAAAGAGACCTGACTGAGTAGTTAATCCGGTTTTCGCAGATCTCCATCTCTCTTGCGCGCGCTTTCAACCTCCCTCCTAAAAAAAGAATAATTCATTCTCTTACAGGTTGACTGCATTTGACTTTGAGTTACGTCACGTTTCTCTGTGCACATTTCACTTATTTTATTTTTTTAAGCATGCATGCACTTTCCATTAAAACAACTGCGAAAGAAAACGTACATGAAGTTGTAGGGGGGGATGGGTAAAGGTTTCCTCTTTCATTCGCAGGAAGGAGACGGTGCAACGACATTGCGCAAATTTTTCTAAAGATTAGATCGTTGATAATCTAAGTAATTTATGTCTTATTAACGAGGAGCAGAAAGTGCTGAAATTGCGCAAATTTCCGCCGCGACGTTGCCAACAACAGGATTTAAGGAATTGTGTGAAATTTTGCATCGAAATGAAATGTATAAAGCTATTCCTTTATGAGATATATTTTATTGCATTCTAATATTTACAAAGCAACATACTTATTTACAGAAAATTTCATTTTACAGTTTGAATGCTTGAAATTTAAATCCTACAGCTTTTAAAAATGTCATACGTGCCTTCTCATAGTTTCTCTGCGAATTCCTGAACTCAGCATACTTCCTCATGACAAACTCGCTCCTTTTGACTTCTGCTGGTCTTTGGGCCTTTGAAATTCCTTTTAATATGGACGTTATTTTCATGGCAGTTTCCGTTTGGATCTCTAACAAAGCAGAAATCACCGTATGAATATCAGGAGCAGGGAAGTAAAATTGACTATTATAATGTCTGTGAAAAGCTTCTGGTCCATTTGTCGTCCGACGCATCGTGGATGGTATAGACGCCCACATGACAGGTGGATACCTAAAATTAATAAAATAAAAAGATCCTTAGTTCATGCACACAATTATTGACAATTTATATAAAACACTAAAACATTTATAACACTAGATTCAAGAAATATTTATAGTCTTGGTCCGTAATTTGTTTACAACTATCAAAACCTGCATTTTAATCTACGTCTTACATGAAGACAGAAGAAAATTTCACTATAATTAAGTTGCATTGAGAGAAAATACCATATCAGCACAACCATTAATGTTGTGTTCAAACTAGGACAACAGTTTTTGCAGTATTAAGAGTTATTGAAGCATGTGCTACTATAGATGAAATTCAAAAGGAAGCTACTTACTTGCAACCGTCTTCTATGTAGTTTTCTAGGACGTAATCGGAAAATTTATGCCCTGTATCATCCGGCGTCATTGATATTAGTTGAGTAAAGGCATCTGATACTTCTGTTGGATGTAAATATGGCAACCCAAAAAATGCCTTTATCCATGAACCTGTAAGAAAAGCAATAATAATAATAATAATAATAATAATAATAATAATAATAATAATAATAATAATAATAATAATAATAATAATTTGTTAGAATAAGCAAGCATTGGGAAAGTAGTGAAATTGATGGATCTTACTGTTGGCTTTATAATTTCTTCATTTCGTACATTATTAGAACAGCAGTTTATTTGCTTTTAAGAATGGTGACTGAATTAAGATTCTTCAGTCAAACAGAATAAGATTCTATTTTCAACTGTATTCTGTATTAATATATAACAAAACAAAGTCCACATGGTATTATTAAATTAATAATAAAGAATAATAGACCATAATAATATCAATAATACCTAGTTCAGATTTTGGATCCATATATGCTTGTCGCAGATCATTGTCGGCTTGAATCCTCCGCCACCATGTTTGTCCCAAATGGAATCTGCAGCCACGAATGTCACAATTTGGAAACACATTCTTGATGGCTTCGTGAGCAGCTGTTTCAAAATCAACGTAAATGATTTTCAAGTCGAATCTACTGTCTAAGTTTCTTATCATCTTCCACATGGCCACATACGTATTCTTGTCTTTCTTCGGCAAAAATGCAAAACATAGAGGTAGATAATATCCATTTTTATATGCATGTATTGTATATAACTGTGTGAAATGCTTAGGAGCATAAGTGAAAGTTCCATCTGCAAATACTTCTAACCCGCTGAACTCACACAGAAAACTGAAAAGAAAATAAGATTAGTGTCAGAAAAGAAAATAGTAAACAAGACTGTAGTGTCATATCGTTAGGTGAAATGCTATGTTACGATATATTTTGTGAGAATCAAAAAAAAAAAAAAAAAAAAAACTATTTTACTATAATTTGGAAATAAGACGGAAAAAGGAACTTTTCTGTTCAAGCAACTACTTCCTATTCTACTTCTTGATGCTGTAAATGAAACTCATTTCAAAGTTAATGGTTATAAATGAAATTATACTTACTCGATATTTTTCTTACACGTGAAAAGAATTATATTAGCTTCATCATCAACAAAGATGAATCTTTCTCCGTCAATTGCTATATCATCCTGCTTCTGAACCATTTGCTGTATAGCCTCTACGGTGTTTCTGGGTAGACGAGGAGTCACCTTTCTTCGATTTTTATAAATAACGTCTCGGCATCTTTTAATTTCTTTATGATCAAGTGTGTCATGATGTTCCAATTTTGAAACTTCCTGCCTTATAATTTTATTTGGCTTCTCGTTCAATTGTTCAGTGGCTCGTCGCTTACAATTCTCTCTAAGAAAATGCCGTTGAACACCATCTTCATCTTCACAATGATTATGAATATCTTTCCTTTCTAAAACTTCACTTGTATTTTCATCCATTGTTATACTAGCATTACAGCTTTTCTTAGTACATCTGAAAGAAAGGAAATAATAATTAAATCGTATCACGTGTTCTAAACTTACTATTTAAAGAAAAATGTATTCACTATTTCACTGGCAAAAATGTTATATCTTCCATCACCTTTTAACAAAGTATAGGTCCAATTGACTGACATAAATACTAATGCAGGCTTACTTATTCACTTACGAAAGTATAGGACAAATTGCCTGGCATAAATATTAAAATAGGGACTAGACACATATTTTAACAAAATATAGACCCAACTGACTGACATGGATATTAATGTAACTTTCCATTACTTAACAAAGTATAGAAGCAACTGAATGGCATAAATATTAATATAGGTTACATCACTTAACAAAATATAGGTCCAACTTCCCGACATTAATACTAATAGTGTGTTACATCTTTTAACAAAGTATATATGGATCCTATTGACTAGCATAAATACTAATATAGGCTTACAGAACTTACTAAAATATAGGTCAAGCTGACTACTGAAAATACTAATGTAGGCTTTGCATAACTTAGCAAGCTATAGGCTTATATACATGCAAAAATTATGTACTACATTAACTTACCTCCAATTTGAGCCTTTTTTTCCTTGGCGAAAGAAACGATACTTAAAGCCTCCCATTAATACACAAGGTACACCTTTTTCTGTTTTCGTCAATGTAAACTCCATTCTGAAAGTTTCACTTATGTTTCTCCAGTTTATTGCTTCCTGTTTATATTACCCTCCTCACTAAAACTTGCGATTAATTCTCGATCCTGATTGGCTCGTTGTGATTCTCGTTCCTCATTGGCTTGTTCTATTATTGGTTTATTATATCCGCAATTCGTTCGGGGTTTTAACAGAACCTGAGGAGGTCTGACATACAGTTGCTGGTGACATTTGGGAGAGTGCACAACGGAGAAGAATAAGCTTTGCAGAGAAGAATTGCTGAGATGCATTGCTTTCCTGAAGAAGGTGTTCCAACCACAACCAACATAGAACACGCTTTGCCGACAGTCGGCTAACGGAAACGCTTTGTTATCTCTCTGGGAGTGAAGCAAATACACAGTAATTAAAGAACTGAGGCCCTTTTCAGGCCCACAAACCAATTTCAGGTCCAAAACCTTTCTAATGTACACTGTCCGGTAAATATCTTCAGGATAAAACAGTTGAGAATGCTCTAAGAGCATTGCCAGAACGAACTTTAAAAGAATGGAGAGATCTAGCGGGAAGGATAGCTGTAATTGTTCCTAGATGTAAAGGTAAATCTTTTTATCCGCACCCTCTTCTCTTTCTCGCAAAAATTAACAAAATATCATCTCTTTATGACTTATAGTTCTCGAGATATGACTGCTTAAATATCTAGAAATTCGAACTTTTTTAGTCAGTATCACGGGAACGGTAAGTCATAGAGAGATGATATCAGTGTTAATCCCTAATAGAACATTAAACATTTTCGTACTGATATTAATTGATGGCCAGTTGCACAGTGGCCACCGGTTACTATTTGCTACCAAAATATTTACCACCCTTTTAGATATTGACCAACACCAATATGACCTCTCTATGACTTACGGTTCCTCAAATAATGCTCCTTAAATCTCTGGAAATCGGCCATTTTTGGCCAATATCATGGGAACGGTAATTCATAGAGAGACGATATTGGTCTTAATCAATACCTAAGAGGATGGTAAACACTTTGGTAGCAATATTAATTGGTGGCCATTGGCCAAACCAGAACTCTTTAAGTTCGTTGAAAACCGCGGCGAGACACAACATTCGACATGCTGCTTTAGAATTCTAACTGCATGTAGGAGGTACACGTAGATATAAGTTGCTGCATCACTCAAGGGGGCGAGCTTTCTTGCCAAGGGGCCCTATTTATCTCTAATACACTGACCACTCATTCTTGTAACAATTTATACGATAATACCTAGGTAATATATAACAAATGTTTCTCACAGCACCTAAGAACAACTAAGACGCAAATGCAAATCTAAGTATCATTTATAGAAAGGTGAAAGGATAGTTATTAAGATATGTGGTAGACACACCTGAAATATGTATACAAGTGCTTGTTCCTGATTGGCCAAAACTGGAAGATATAGACAAATCTTTATTTCTGATTGGTCGAACGTCTGTTCACGATATTTCAAGAGAACTTCTAGAAATATTTATATATATTGTTTATTTTATATATGTTTGTTTTCCTTACAGTATTTCAAAACTATTTGCTTTCAATAACTATATTCTTACAGTTTTAATCTTACAGTTAGATATGATACGGAAAATGAATGACTGGGACACATTCCCCAGTCACCCTCTCTAACGACGCCATTGCACACATATAATATAGATGACTGAAAATGCTATTGTTATCCATTACTTTGTATTTTTTTTTTTTTTTTTTTTTTGTTAAAACGACTTGCATTTTGGTGACTGTTTTTATTAGTCGATATACTTATGGTAATGATGGCAACGTTGCACAAGATTTTTTTCGCAATTTCCAATTTTGTTGCCTGCTCATTAAGGCTTTATCTGTGTCAACAGATAAGCGTGGGAAAATTTGCGCAATGTCGGTGCACCCGAAGGAGAAGGTATGAAGAGTTGATAAGTGAAAGAAAGAAAGAAAGAACAGGTTTTCTTTAAATTAACTGGAGATGAAACGTTGAAAGAAAGGGTCATCAAATCACATGGGGGAAGATACAAGGGTCAATCAACATCCCCCTCCCCCTCACTACTTCGTTCGTTACTTGATACATGAAAGCTGTAAATAACGTTACTTATGAGCTTGTCTTAGTATAGGAGTGTCCTAAAATTATCTACATTTTAAATCAAGGACGATGAGGAACTAGGTGCCTGCTGTTTTTACTTTCTTTAAGGTTTTTCTAGAATTCTCCAAATAATCTCAACATAAGCTGTCTAGTGTATATCATACAACTTTATTATTATTATTATTATTATTATTATTATTATTATTATTATTATTATTATTATTATTATTATTATAAGTCGAAGGAGATAGGCTAAACTACTTTGTTTCGTATAATGAATAAAGTTAGTCCTGGTTGCAAAACAGACACTAATCCCATCTATCGTTTCACCTTTTTAAGAAAGCTTACTTAACTCCCCTTCGTATCACACGGGATTCAATATCTTCAATTGTTACGTAACAATAGAAAAATGAAGTCTATAAGTTTTACGTCCCACGGTTATGCCGGCTAGGCTAAAGGAGACAGTGATGATGAGAAATTAAGGAATTGGTGGAATGATGAAATTGGTAGGAAACGGGAGAACCCCGAGGAAACCCACGCACACGGTTATGGTCCACCACAAAGTTCACTTGGCGCGAGGTGGGATCGAACCAAGGACACCATGCACCAAAGGTAAACGCTCTATCACTAAGCCACTGCGACCCCATTACCTTGTTTTGGACAATGAGTAAAATTAGTCCTGGTTGCAAAATAATAACAATAACAACAATAATAATAATAATAATAATAATAATAATAATAATAATAATAATAATAATAATAATAATAATAATAATAATAATAATAATAATAATCATCTTCACTTAAAACATCCCTGAGGAATGGATGAAATGCTTCTACGAAAAATTGTCAAGAGTGGCTAGTTACTAGATAAAACAAACTACACTGAGAAAAAAAATTGTAGATGGCGTACTTAAAAGATAAGTTACATGCGTAATTCCTGTAGTTTTTGGACTTAACGTACAGCAGACGTATATCTGAAAACGCATGTGTTATAATGTTTCATCTATACATACTTTCCGTATGAAACAATGTAGGCGGTCAGGATCTCATATACAAATGGACGTATATAACATATAGCTGACGAAGGTAACATAAGTATATGCATGTGATATACGGAAAACTGTTAGATGTCAGACATCCTGCAACGGCATGATGTAACACCTAAGGGCAGTGCCTATGTAGCATACGGATAACGTATGCTCCGTACTGATTTCTATAGTAAGCAAGAGGATACCGTATATTTGTACAATATACCGCTGTCCGGAGAACGGATTTTTCTCTGTGTACGTAGTGCTCCTTATTAAATTTTAATCGTCATAATTTTCAGCATTGTTTTTACGGAAAACGTACAGCGAAACGTTTAATTATCTAATCGGTTTGTGAAACGTTTAATTCAGTGATACAAATAACCACTCGACCGAGTGGTTCATCGGTGCGGGCGATTATTTAATATCATACCGAAGGTAAGTAAATGATTTCTGTTGTAGGATGTGGGCTAGTGGCTTTTTTCTTGGGCTTTTCTTTTGTTGCTTATTTGCATCCCTGGTTTAATTAGCTATTTGGTTTATGGAACGTTTAAAATTAGTTAAATGGTGCACGAAACGGTTAATTAGTTAATCGGTGTAATGAGCTAAACAGTCGACAGAACGTTTAATATGCTTAGGTTTAGTGAAATATTTAGTTCATTTTAAATGTTTATAAGTAGACGTTTGAAATCTTTAAATCATATCCCTTTCCATACAATAAACATAGAAAACGGATCGTAAACTTGTAATGCGTCCATTCGTTCGAATTACTGACACTTCAACGATAAGATTCTTCTGTACTGTGTCAACATTTATACAAGTACGTGAGAAAATGAAATAAATTGAAATTTGTACTCCATAAAGTTCTAAATAGACACTGAATTTCTGTTTATTAGCAATATGCTTTAGCGCCGCTTTAAAGTAGATGAATTCGAACTTTGATTACACAGTGTGCATACACTTTGAGGCGAATGAACTCCACCTGAAGAAAGGTCCTTATGAAGTAAGAAAGAAGCTATAGCCGATATGAAACTTGACATCTACGAAAGCTCTAAATCTGTGTATATCTGTGAATCTAGTATGAATCGATATTTGAGTGTATGATGAAGCTATAATATTCGTATTTAGATAAGTTTTGCTAAAATGAATTCCCTAGAAAGCTGAGCAGGGGGATTGAACAACATTACTTCAATGTAGTACAGTTATGGTGTGTGAGGTATTGACATCTTGCATTGTTGAGCATGTGGTCCGATATATTCTCATTTACACCTTGTTTACTATGATTTGTCTGGAATCTTTTCCATCTTCTGAGAAAATTCCATTCGCCTCCACTGCGTGATTCTGAAACATGTGTCTTTAGATAGAGAATTGCGAGTCTATAATGGGCACATATTTTGGCAATATTCCACTTAAAAATTCGTTTTCTCATGAAAGTCGGAAGTCCTCCTAAGCAACTCATTGCCGGACATGAGTTGATAAGAACTTTTTAACTTTTGCTTCACTGAGCTCTCAAAGTTTGTTCCCATAGTTTGGAGACATCCTGTATATAAATGTACAGAGTACTATTCACCACGTTACAGTTCTCCGCTATAATGTTAAAAAGTACTTTCTTAATTTGGGAAAAAGTACTCGTATTTCATATAATACTTTCTTGCTTGTACACTGAAAAAATCTTTTTGTTACCCATGATACTTTGAAATTTTTATTCTTGAGAAATCATCTTTACCAAATACTAACTAACTGTAAGCATCCGTTGTTCCCGGGTCTTAATTCAGAGCTTCTAATGTAAAGGAAGGAGGTCTATTGGCCAGGTATTTATCCTTGGATGTTCTGTACGTCCGCATACGCAACATGTAATGAAGGTTGCATATATGCGAGAGCTCTTAATGGCAGCTAGAATCGTACTTACATTTTTGCGTACATTTTCAGCTCCCCGCAAATTTTCACCCGAGCCGAAAATTAAAAAAAAAAAAAAAAAAAATGCTTCCTACGTGCATAGACCTTGTGAAGATTCTCTGTATATATATATATATATATATATATATATATATATATATATATATATATATAGATAGATAGATAGATAGATAGATAGATAGATAGATAGATAGATAGATAGATAGATAGATAGATAGATAGATAGATAGATAATATAACATTTAGTAGCTTTAGGTGGAAATCAAACTCTATAGTTTCAGTTAGAAAGGTATAAGTTCAAAACCTTTTAGGACTACCTACTTACCTCATTGTATTCATCTGCTAACGTGTTTCGAGGTTTAAAACATAATAAACATGCAACATATTTTTGAGTTAATCGACCTGTTTATTAGTAACCAAAAAAACCAAATTAAAAAAAAACTGCTGTCAGTAGTCAAGGATAACTTGATCTTATGACGCGTTAATCGAAGAGTAGGTGTAGGCGCATGACATACACCACAATTACAGGCTTATTACGTACGAAATCACTTTCCATTGTCATCTTCCCACACTGTAACAGTTATGATATAACTTGTATAACATATGAAGAGGACAATCATCTTACATGTGTTATCGCAATGTTGTTGACCTAGGAAAGTCCATACAAATAATATATTATAGTTAGTTTGACAAGGCTTTAAGTAATTTTACTGGTGCGTTACTTCATATTGCTCCAATCTTTATACGTACTTTTGACCAATTTTTAAGGCATTTGGTTTACCAAAACTCCTTTATATATATTTATTATATCCATGTGTCCGTTCGAGAGACAAAAAATCTATAACCACTTGATGGATCCAGAATATAGAGTCAAAAGTTAGAAATCGATTCCATTTTTAGAGGTAATTTTCAAACCGAAAGTCGTAGAAATCGACTAAAAGCAGGGAATTCTTGTTATTATTCAGTTCAAAATCGCTTGTCGTCGCGAATTCTGTAGGGGAATTTGAAGCTTAAAATAAATAAAACGATAATCATGCCTGTTGTTCTGTTGATCGCTAATTCTGAGGGAAGAATGCAGACTATGAGAACAAGATCCTGAGACGAATATTCAGATCCAAGAGGAACGGGAATGGGGAATGGTTGGAACTACATAGTTTATACCGTTTATCAAACATTGTTAGGGTCATCATATCTATTAGGCTTAGGTGGGCGGGTCATGTAGCAAAAATGGAAGAAAATAGGAACGCTTTCAAAGTTTTAAGTGGAAATCTAATCGGAAAACAACCATTAAGAAGACCTAGGCGCAGATTAGAGGACAATATTAAGATTGATCTCACACAAATAGGAACACAAAGTAGAAAGTGGATCCAGTTGGCTAAGGATAGAAGTCAATGGAGAGCTTTTGTGAACGCGGCATTGAATCTCCGGGTTCCATAGGCCATAGAGAGAGTTAGTTAGTGGTAGAAGTCAACCTCTTCCAGTTTTAACGTTGATTGTTGTAGAGTAAAACAGTAATAGCGAAAAGCGGATTTCTACAATTGATTAAGCGCCCTCAAAATATAGTCTATCTCTGCTCTAATGTCTATATGAAAATCGGAAGTGATAGAATCCTATTACTCCCGGGTTCAACATTGAGAACATATCAGGCCAAACAAGCCATACTCCTCGATGTGGTGTGCACGTGACCCACTTACTTGTACGTGCATAATTTAAGACTACATTGTCATGTGATGAACTTTGTTGTCTGCAAAGGAACGGAAAAAATTGACATTATTTTCAGTGTCTTGTGTCCTTCATATTTATACCAGTTCACCCTCTAAATACTGTACTGAACAAATACTGTAGGGCAGTAGCGTAGCCAGGATTGTTGTTTTGGGGGGGGCTTAGTGTTTATATATACAAGTATATATATATATATATATATATATATATATATATATATATATATATATATATATATATATATATATATATATATATATATATATATATATATATATGCGTCAGAATGTTTAGTTTTAATAATAATAATAATAATAATAATAATAATAATAATAATAATAATAATAATAATAATTATTATTATTATTATTATTATTATTATTATTATTATTATTATTATTATTATTATTATTATAATATTATCTTTTACTGAAATGCTGACTTCTCTAGATATTTCTTCGTTGCTTCTCAATTGCTGTTTTTGCACACCACTACTATCATTTTTTGTTCTAGTCGTTGTTCTAAAGCGTTTTGCGAGTCTTCCTCTGAATTAATATCTTGTTTAGATTTTTCTCCATTGTTTTTTTGGTTTCTTTGCACATTTTCCTCACCGAAATTAACACAGTTGCCTTTTTTCCGCTTTAACCAGTTTTGTAAAACATTTTGCGACATTTTGCAATTGCAAAGGAAGTTCTTATTTCGACACCCTGAACTCGTCTAACTTAAGCAAATCTTCTGAATTGCTCCAATTGATCAAACATCAGAGATCGCTGTGAGATAGATACTACAAGTATTTAGTATTGTTTTCCACCCTCTCCTGTTAACATTTTTTCCTCAAATATTTTTCATTTGAATGAAACCAAAACCTCAAAGGAAAATCCTTATTTTTACCCTTCCTTTCTTTCATTCAGCTTGTCTAGAAACTGTTTAGCGACATGTTTTATTCTGAAATAGAGTACGTGGAAGGCAATTGCTGTTTCTTCGGAGAAAAAAATACAAACATCAAAGCACCAAAGTAAATTGTCGGAACCCTTTTGGGGGGGGGCTCGGCTCCCCTGGGCCCACCCCTTCCCTACGCCACTGCTGTAGGGTTCAGTCAGATGAGGTTTAATGTTGAAAGAGCATATCATTTTAGATTAGGTGCAATTATTGTCCAGAAACAAGACCAACGTTAGATTCCAGTCTAAACTTTATTTATGTCTCAAAACAAACATAACATAAGCTCTTGTCAGGCCCAGACCCAACTTAAGTATACAAACTTTGGGTATAGTTCAATTGAAACAAACTCGCAACGAAAAGTAGTACAACCTTCAAATCTAGGTTTATATATATATTATTGCTCCAAGTAGACTAAGAACAACTTGTTATGAATTATCTGTAGGGAGATATGAGCTTTCCCTTCAAGCATATTAACGGCAATGCTAATTTTTTTCCATAGTTAAGAACCACCTTGAAAACTATAACCCTCGGTTCGTTATTAGGTGAAATATCAGATAAAGCAAGACTGAGGCGTACACCGTTGTAAAGTCACCTTTCAACCATTAAAAATCTTAAGTACCTAAACCATAATTTTGTTGTCTTGCAAGAACTTTGTAATAGTCCTGAGTGGGAGTACTTTAGTCTGCTCACTTGAAAGAAAATGAGCGTTATTACGTTTGAGAGACTTTTCATTACGTCCAACCCACAGGCGATTATCCATTCTACGTGTAGAGAAAGAGACAAGAGCGTACTTACGAAGGCTCTGCACGTATCATTTTTCAGATGCGGTGATGACTTCACAGTGTCAGTCTCAAGAAGAGTGCTTGCTTAGAGTGGCACGCGCTTTCCATCAAGTTTTGGTTGTTATGGACAATGGATTAGAGAAGTCGCACCGCCTTCACACAGACAGTTTTTCATACACAATTGTTTTGTGTCCCCATCCCAATTTTAAGAGATAACAAATCGTTTATGTTATTACCATTACTTATGAGCAATGACGCAATTAGTTGTTGACCTGTTAAGTTGATGTCTTTATTTTGTAAACATTGGCCTACAGACACAATTTGTTACTTTGCAGATACCTTTCTCCAAGTGTGCTAATCTTTGCAAATGTAAGAGTAACTATGTTATTAATATGGAAATCTTAAAAGGTTTTGTAATCTAATGATTTTTTTTTTATATATATATCGCACAATTGGCTGTGATGCCTTATTCTGTTTCAAGTTCGAAGATTGCTTCTCAAATAATGAATGAGTACTTGGGTTTTTCGTGTTGATCAGTGCACACAGTAAAAGGTACTAGTACTGTAGCTGGCAGTGGCATATTCAGGATTTTGTTTCGGGAGAGCTATGCAAAACAGGGTAAGCAGGTGGGAGAATTGCCCACCTGAGTTTGAGAATTAAATATATTTTAATCTATTGTCTACTAATATACTTGGGGGGAGAAAACGTAAAAATCGTCTGTCGGTGAAGGATCGTACACCCTCAGGCAAATCTGAAATGATGCTCCTTCAAATACACGTTGAACATTTGTATGATTTCATTTTAGAAAAGAAAATATTCAGTTTTATCTGTGTACGTTCTTACCTGATGAAAATGTTGAGACAAGTTGAAACTGAAATATACCGATTGCAGTTTTAATTGCAAGAATGGCAGACTGATGAATTCTATGAGATACGATACACACACAAATTTAGCAGTGAATCTAACCTTTTATTCTATTCATAGAGGAAAAAGGAAGCATCGTCTTGATTCTCCTCTCTTGATTTTCTTAAGTCACATATTTACCTCTCTTTATAACTAAACGATGGAATTATTCCTTTGCTATAATAACTAAAGTTCCTTTATGTTGATATCCCTGCAAGTTCGTGTGGAACACCAGTTTCGCTTATCAGTTTCTCTTAGTTTTGGTGTTACTGACGACGGCCGACTTGAATCACAACTAAGAACGGTCGAAAGTGTGAGAGAAAAAACAAAAGAAAGTAACAACTAAAAAAGAAACAGAAGAGTAGAATGGATAAAAGAAAACAAAACAACGCAGTTCTTACATGGAATGAAATTTGACAAATACAGTATTATTTCTGAACAAAGAGCATAAGAAAATGGAAAGTCAATGAAATTCTTAAAAATGTTAAGAAGGATTATTATTGTACGTGGAATGCGAAAAACTAACAAATTTATTTCGGAGGACTTGAGCCCGATAACCCCCCTAAATACGCAACTGGTAGTTGGTAACGCAAATAAATAGTAAAAATTGAATAAAACAGAAATACCTCCCTCAAAAAGAAACTTGTAGACAATGTAAAGTTTAGAGTCTTTACACAGAATAGAAAGTTACTGATATGCGTCATATGAGATCGTAAACTGCATGAGTATGGCTGATTTTGTAGTTGTTTTGACTCGTAACCAGAATTCGGGCCACGGTGGCTCAGCGGTAGAGCGTTCACCTCTGGTGCATGGGATCCCTGGTTCGAAATTTGTGGTGGACAAACACCGTGTGCGTGGGTTTTCTCGGGGTTCTCCCGTTTCCTCCCATTTCTTCATTCCACCATTTCATTTATTTCTTAACCGTCTCCTTTAGCCTAGCAAGCATAGCTGTGAGACGTAAGATTTCATTTCGTACGAAAATTCGTTTCGAAGTGGTTGTCACGAAATGTATTTCGATGCTGAAAGACAGTGTTGTTACGACAGTGTTAAGTTTCGAAAGACAGTCTTTTAGAAGTTTCGATATATAATTAGTGATTCCATTTCACACTAAATAATAATAATAATTCAATTGTTTTAAACATTTCCGCTTGTTAACCAGCTCATAAGTGTAATTTAATCCCTAGTAACGATATGATTATTTTACAACAAAATTTTCAGGAGGTAAAATTTTTAGCTTGGATTTTCAGACACTTTATTCTGTAAATCATAATAAAGTTATTTCCATAGGCAACATCCACTTTTTGACATTACAATTGGAATAAAGTTATAAAGTATATTGTGTTTACATTATTTAATTAAATGAATACTGGAAATTTCATCTTCTTTGATCAGGTGGGTTAAATTCTAGTCGATATTCCGTCTAAATTAAACACCTTCAAAACATTTTGTCAGTGTCACTGGATTTTACTATGATTGATCCGTATAATTTTAGGAACAACGCATAAATTTACCTTGTTTTTCCAAAGATGAGACCGGATCTAATATATTCAGGAGACACTGTGCCCATCAATGCGGAGCACAGCTGATGGGATGTATCTGACTGTCGCGAGCAACGCACAAAATAAAATTTACGTGGAGCCAGGGCCTATTCTTGGAGAATCTTAAAAATTATGCTAATGCTTATTTTCTGACTAGGTCTTATTTTCAAAAAATATCTCAACACAAGAATTTTTTTTTAAACAAAAAACGTTGTCCATCGTGGAGAAATACTATTCCGGATTAATACTTTGCTGTTGAATCACTCGATTTATTTAAATTTTTGAATGCAGGTGAAAAGCCCCATCGTACACAGCTAAAAAAAAAAATGGTATTAAAAATCTCTACATTTAGACAATTCCCAATTTTGTGCTGATCAACAAATTTATTTCTACTTCACACAAACTTTTATAATGTGGCCGCGGTGGGTCAGTGGTAAAACGCTTATCTCTGACGTGTGCAGTTTCTGTTTTGATCCCATCTGCCGCCAAGTGGGCTATGTGTGGTAAACAAACACCGTGTGCGTGGGTTTTTCTCGGTGTTCTCCCGTTTCTTCCTACTTTCATCATTCCACCACTCAATTATCATCCATCTTATCATCACCGTCTCCCCTTAGCTTCGGTGCATAATTATGGGACGTTAACTTTAAAAAAAGAAACTTTTGTCCCTTCAGTTTAGTAAACTTTCGATAGAAATATACCATAATGTTAATGGTGTTGAGTACCTCCGCCATCTTTATTTTTAGTATGTTCGTTTATATGGGAAACTGTGGAAATTTTTTATTTATATTGGAATTTTTCTGTTTTTGAAATGAACTGGAATTTTATGGTAAGATTTTACTGAATAATTCTTCTTCAAGTCTAGTTAAATATCATTTTTTTTTCAAAAAAGATGAATTTGCATAATATATAAAAACTAGCCTTTGGTTAGCTGGGGGCTCCGGCCCCAGGCCCTCCAGTCTGCTCAACCTACGGCCTCGCATTTCTTATCTAATGGTCTTTTTCATCAACAGTGAATTTCGTGAACTTGCTCTTCATATTTCCTGAATCTGCCCATCCAGGGGCTTCGACCCCATACACTGTCTTTGCTCGACCTACGGCCTCGCACCTCTTAACCCACAATTCTATCGTTTCTTTTCCTATTTCAACTATCGAAAAAATAAGATTTTGTATCCCAAGAAAACGCCCATTTTAATAGCATGGGAATTTCTTCAACCCCCTTTAGATCCCTAAAAAATTAAAAATATATACTTTTGGCAATTTTCCTGTCGGCTAGTCTTGGAAGGCTACAATCATGCCAAATCTCATCATTCTAATCCTGACGGAAGTGCCTAAACATTTTGGAGTGTAGAAGACGTCCCATATAAATAACATGGGAAAGATTTATCAGTCCCCTATAAAACAACTCTACGGTTGAATTTTTTTTATTTCTGATGATTCACTTAGGTAACGCTAACGAAAACATACAAGCATACCGAATGTCAAGTTTTATTCCAATTCCCAGTACCTAAAACATGAGATTATAGGTCCAAAAAAGGCCCATTCTTCATCTCCTCTTTAGAACTCTAAAAATTATATTAAATTCGATTATTAAATAGCCTATGTATACCAAAATGTAATTTTCATGGAGTATGGAAGATTATTAAAATCTTGAAGAAGAGACGATTAAATAAAACCATTAAAATTCTAGCTCATTTCAAAGAAATTCGAAATATAATTACTCATATAAATTAATGGGCTAAAATCAAAGATGGTACAAATTTACACCACCGTTAAGTATTTCGTCCTCCTTCTCTTCTTGTTATTAGATTAAATGTTCCCTTTAGATGTACAGTAGTCAATTATTGTAACAGAATGAATGTGCAACAGTTATACTGTATAATATAGTGTTCTCGAAAGGAAATTTTCTGCCTATCTATAGACCAACATCACTCAACCTATACTGGTAACTAAGACTCAGTTTAGTAAAACACCTTGGTTTTTGTAAAAAGATTCTTTTCGTCTAAGCCACACGTTTTAATTTTGTGGCCTACTACGACTTAACTCAGAACCAAATACGTATCATCTGTTAGTAATAAGCAAGCTCAATATACGTACGTATAATATGCTAATATTTAGTGGTAAATAAAAACATATGTTACTTATTTTCTGCAAAGTTGAGTTTAATAGCAGTTCTATCCAGTCTTCCAGTAGCGCCATGTCACAAAATTCTTATAGAAGCAAAGGATAGGGGTATTGAAAGAGCTAACATGAATCTATTTTTTCAATGACTGATTTTGTAAATGAACTTACTCAAATATCTTGATGGAAAGAAATGTAACTAGTATCTTATCAGATATTATTATTATTATTATTATTATTATTATTATTATTATTATTATTATTATTATTATTATTATTATTATTATTATTATTATTATTATTTAAATCTATTGATTCAATGAAACTTATTTTCTCTGTCGAAATACTTTTTTTTTTTTTTAACTTAAAAAGTCTGGCGTTGCAAAGCAGTTTCTCCTATCTAACTTCTATAGAGGATGATAATAACATTGTTACGATGAAAAGGCAATTCTTCTGCTCCTAAGAGAATAAATAATAGTCCTACCTTCTGATTTCTTGTCATATATATAATATTAATAATAATAATATTATATATATGCATTTGCATATTATATACATTTGCATATTAATGTAGATGTTTGTTGTCAAGGAAAAGAAGTATATTTAATTTATAATTCGTGAATTTTGTTTAACTTCATGACTCTTCTGAACTTCATTTCTTCCTTATAACGGTAAGAGCTTATTACATGACATCCCATAAATAAAGCACATTTCAAATACACAAAGGATGCTATGAAAAAATAGGAAACTGTCGGGGATTATTAAAACATTCATCATAAACTAATTTGTGTGTGTGTGTGTGTGTGTGTGTGTGTGTGTGTGTGTGTGTGTGTGTGTGTGTGTGTGTGTGTGTGTGTTTGTGTGTGTGTTGCGTTGAAGTCTTCGATCGAAATTCAAGCAGTAAGAACAAATTTCCTTTTGAGGTTCTGAGAATTATAGATTTGGGAAGCAAATCATAAACGAAGTTTTTATTTAGTTTTTAATAAATCTTTTAAGTCAACGAGTTTATTCTTTTTTTTAAAAAAAATATATAATAGTTCAAACAAGACAGCAAATATATATACCCAACTTTAATAGAATTTTATCTACAGAACTTCCCCGTTCCCTTTGGTATGGTGAGGAAAAGAAGAATTGTATGAAACAGAAATGATTGTACTGTTTACAAACTTCACTTTACTTTCCAAGTTGTTTATGTAATCTTTGTTTCCGTATAAAATAATGTAGCTGGAAACCCTGCTCCGACGACATTTTGACATCTTAATCGTATAGATCAGAAACGTATGTGCTGCGAATTGACAACAGCGAATGATGTGACATTCCATAAGCACGAAGGATTGCGCTATGCTTTTTTATGATCAGTACGTGTTGGATTCCGTGTGTTCGGCGATCTTTGTAATGCCAAGCAAAGTGTGAGATTATAACAATCTTTCCCTTTCCTTTTTTTTTTTTTTTTCTTTCTTCATCATCTTCAGTGTGCTGCAGCACCCACATGGCATACGCCACCGCAAGGCCGATCAAAGAGGCTGATTCTCGTTTGCCATGGCCGATTTCCCAAAAGAAGAAGAAACGGGATTCTTCAATGTCCAGAGAATGGATGGAGGATCTAGTTGACAATGTCTCCTTAACAATATGGCCTTGCATTACCTCCAAAGAAATTCGATTCTCCTATAGTAGTGCTACCTGAAAGGTGGAGAACAGAAAGGTTTAAAAGATAACAGAAAAATAATTGCGTTCTTATGGCCGATTCGCTGATCTAATATTTATATAGCAAACTTGTTGATGTTGTTTATTGACGTTTGTCGTTTGTCAGCACTGAAGCCTACGAAAAGTGGACCTACAGTTTAAGGTGGAATTTGAACCATCATAATCTGTTCAATTTTCAATGCGCTACCACCAGGAATCGAACCCGGGACCCCGTACACCAAAGGCACACGCACTAGCCACGAGACTATCTGGGAGGTCTCGATAAAACGAATTTCCAAGTGCATCGAGGTCGATTTACATTATAATTATAAAAATAAACAACAATGGTGAGAAAAGTTAAAGTATTCATATGGGACCTATATTTAAATGTAACCTCCCGTCATTTGTATGGTAGAACTGAAAGTATTTTTAGAAACTTTAGGCTGGATCTGTGGCCTCCTGGTTTGAGTTGAGTGAATTTTTGAGTTTAACGTCCCTGTCAGCAGCGAGGCTATATGAGACAGGACCGACTGATTAATGTGGAATCCGAACCACATGAGATCCCACCGGGAATCAAACCCCGTTCTCCACGCCAAAGGCGCGCATGCTAACCGCTTAGCCATGAAGGAGCACGCCTTCTGGTTTGAGCCTAGTACCCCTTCCCTTCTCCGATACCGTAGCGAGAACACTATTCACTATCCTACTCCCATTATAGTTTAGCGCATACAATGTGGCCGAGTACGGCCCCTCAGTGAATTCCTCAAGGGTATTTTAGTGTGGTATGTATAATAGGGACGGTCTTATCCGGATCTTGTTAAATCCGACGATGTGGGATCCGAATCCGAACCAGATCATTGAAATTTCCTCAATAAGCCCTTATTTCATTTGTAATTTATAAACTGAGTCGTATCTGTATCAGAACGAATATTATGAGCCGACAGGAGTCGGTGATACTGAATATGCAGAACCAATTTCAAGAATCTGCCAATAGCCTCGTGGAGTCATTTTCTTCCAGTGCATAGAGTATACTACAAATCATGTTTGTTTCTTTATCTGTATAAAGTACAGTTATATGTTCAAGATAACTGATCATTTTATCCGTGATGTGCGGGCATTACTGTATTGATATCTGTATACGAGCTTTTCTATTTTCGTCGTATGTCTCATAAACATTACGATGCCGTGATTCTATATGCTTGTCTCGGATCTTAGGAATACTATCTTAGTATCTATAAAACTGCGCAGTTAAGTTAATGTCTTTCAAGTGGACCCATCCGCAGAAGCTAGAAATTTGAGCGAGGAAAACAAGTGTGTAAAAGACCTTTATATCGAACTATTTATTGATTTTTGTATAGCGAGATGCCAATCCATATTTTCTTGTTGATTTCCCGGGTCGTAATTCTAAACCATTTTTCTCCCTCTTTGTTAACTGTATGGGTTTTCCATTAATCGAAGCAAATAAAAATGGAAGCTGTGTGCGGAAGAGGAAAATTGTGTGTGTTCTATGTTAAACTTGTCTTCTGTCAATCTTCCTTTCTCCCTACTTGGGCAAACAGGCGTCGGAGACATGCTCAATCGTAAACAGTAGAATATTAATGTTATACTATTCTTTTTGGATTTTAACTCTAAGTACCCCCTAGCCTCCACCTAGTCAAGTTGCTAGTGCAAAGCATCTTTGGTCTCGGGATCGATTCCCGGTGGGAAAACATTGTATGCATTACTGTGGTTCGGATTCCACGTTAAACTGTAGGTTCACATCCCACATACCCTCGATGTTGAAAAAGGGATGCTTAAATCATCAACAACAACGACCTACATATTCCTGTACGCAAAAATGAAACTGTAACACACTTATCAATTTTTAAATTCTAATTTTCAAGGAAAACCAGTTGAATTCATAGAACGGTATTGTATAGTTTTAAAAAAATAGGGGAAAACCACGTAACAAATTAAAAAGAAATGAACCGGCTAAGAGTTTTTGAAGGCCAGTACCGTCGATGTTGCATTCGCCGTAGTGCATGCATACTACATAGTGGGCACTGCATTTGAAGGTTATGTTTTGAGAACCTACAATCATTGCTATATTCGGACAAAACAGATCTTCCGTCTTAATTGTTTCTCTGGAGCCATACTGAACTCGTTCTTAGTTGAGATAAAAGAAAGAAAGAAAGAATTCTTAATTGCTCTGCTTTGCATTATCATACTTTACGTTCTAAGATATTTAGTTTAAGCCTTTTTAAGAATTTAATAGTTTTTTTTTTTTCTGAATGCTTCCTCACCTCCATTAGATAAATATTTTTACAGCCTCCTAGCAAGGATTAGACGACTACGACACAAACTAGTTCGCCTACACGTGTTGCTTATAGATTTTATTAGCACAGTATTTTCATGCCATTACAAGTATTACAGTTTAGATTCCCTGTAACTTGTTGAAGAGATTTGCTTACTTAATTTCCATAAATGTCACATAGAACTTTTTTTTCTTTCTTTTTAACTAATTCTCACCTACAGTTCTTAACCCTGGATTCGAAGTCATAACGATGTGGCTAGAAGGTGATGTAATATTGAGGTTAATGTTGTACTCGTGTTCTCTTGACAACTAAGTGACACAATACTAAATGTTAATTGACAGTGATTTTAAAAATAAATTTAAAATGGGATCTATCAAGTTTGAAGAAATGAGTTAGATGTATACAAACTCTCGTTCTGGCTGCTTACCTACCAAAAACCCACGTATTCCGCTTTCAAAATCATGACTTTGATGCTATAAGGATAGCTCAAAAAAATTTCTGCATAGTAATATATCGGTTCTGTAATGCAAAATATGCATTTTTGATTTTCTAGATTAATGTAGGGACCGCGGTGGCTTAGTGATAAAGTGTTCACCTCTGGTCATGAAGTTCTTGGTTCGATCCCAGCTCGCGCCAAGTGAGTTTTGTGGTGGACGAACACCGTGAGCGTGGGCTTTCTCAGAGTTCTCCCGTTTCCTCCCACTTTTTCATCATTCCACTTTTTTGTTCATTTCTCGTCATCATCGTCTAGCCGTAAAGCCTAGACGGCATAGTCCTGGAACGTTAAACTATAAGATTTCATTTCATTTGAAGATTAGTATATCGATCCCGAATTACAGAGTAAAACTCTAGTTAAAATGTGTCACTTACATTCAATATATCGATTGTGATCCCGAATTACAGAGTAAAACTCTAGTTAAAATGTGTCACTTACATTCAATATATCGATTGTGTATTTCAAGGAATGTCTTATTCTGGTTTAATGTATCGAACGTGTACTGTTAACTAAAACTCCTTTTTTTCCTTTTTCCTTTTTTTTTTTTAATATACCAACCCGAAGTACATAATGAAATTTTGTCCGAGTTGATTGCGGGAAATATTTTTGACGTAATATGGGAATAGTATATATATTTCGATGGAAAATTTATCTGTTGAACATTCGGATTATTTTTTGAGAAATGTTATATATGCTCAGAAGTGCATCACTCTTAGAAGAATATGTGTCACTGATAAGACTATATGTATCACTGCTAGGACTATATCAGTTACTGCTAGGACTATATATGTCACTGCTAGGACTATATATGTCACTGCTAGGACTATATATGTCACTGCTAGGACTATATATGTCACTGCTAGGACTATATCAGTCACTGTTAGGACTATATCAGTCACTGTTAGCACTATATGTATTATTGCTAGAGTTATATATTGCATTTTTAGAATTATATGTCACTGTTAGGGTCACTATTAGGATTATATGTGGCACTGTTAGGACTATATGAGTCACCGTTACGGGAAGATAACAATGAACACAATCTGCTACTTTACATTCTCTCCACATTCACAGACACAGTACATAAATGAATAAGTAATCTGTTCTAACAGAATAAAAACTAGTAGTTGTTATATACATATAAACAAAAATTAAACTTTAAGATTTTTTTTTGTTTGATTTGAGGATGTTAGCGACCCTTTTCAGCACCGAAGCTATATGAGACGTTAACTACAGGTTAACGTAGAATCCAAACCACATAAGCTTCCTTCGGGAATCGAACCCAGAGGTCCCGCTCCAAAGAGGTGCGTACACTATCCACATACCCACAAGGGAACTCTAAAAATAGTTTAGGAGTTAATGCTAATTTGGGCTGTAGCATATTGCCACCTTACCAGCGACGTAATGAACAGCTTAATGAAGATATACTACAGTATAAGTTTCATCGTATGTTAGTAGATGGCGTGATGAACGCAAAGCATCATTTTTTTTTTTTTTTTGGCGATTTTCTCGAAAAATACACATGAAGATTTACAAACCTATCAATTTATCTTCGGACACTCTTCCGCCATGTTTTTCATGTTACTATAATTAAACATTTGCGTTTAACTTAATGGATTGAAGTGTGATGTAAACTTTCTCCCCCTTATACCGTATTCAGTATGTATAGCAGATTAAATGTGACTCCCACATTAGTAACAGTCGGAGGAAGGAAACGTATTGTGATGTTCCATTCTCTGTTGTGAAGAGGACGTGAAGGTGTCGAGATGACATCATCATTGTTTGCAAAACTCACGCGGCCATGATCATTATACCTGGCAGCTGCCTTGACATTGAGAGATTTTCGTGCAAGGCCCACGTCACGTTCGTTAGCAAGTAAATGTGTATTTTTTTTTATTTCATTCCCTTTTGGAATTAGCCTTTTACTTCCTCCTACAGTAATCAGATGCGCTTGGCATTTTATTATTTCTTTCTTCTTCTTCCTCTTCTTCTTTTTGTTTTAAAAAGTAAGTCTTTATTATGTAACTGTAAAAGTAAGTTTCAATTATTCCACATTTTAACCGAGAAATCGCATTTCGAGTTGGTGGTTTTGGGACGCATCTATTTCATATCATGTGGATCCTACATTCGTTTTCAACTATATTTAAAAAAATGAGGAAATTAAAACACATCACCCAAATTCGGTATTATGTAGTCATTCCATTCTCCCTGGGAAATCCCAACTCGTTTCTGGGTAAGCCGTTTTAAATACTTGAATTTCCTCAAGCTCATGGGTACCTTCCGAAAGAAGATCGTACCCTCCATAGAGATTATTTTGATACTCTTCTACATGTTCCATCCTCAGTTTCTTGAACCATCACCTCAAAACTGTTGATTTTTTAAAAATTATTTTTCTTAAAACACACACACACACTTCCCAACTTTATATCTTTTAGGCTATAGGAAACGGATGTGTAATGAAAGTGAATGATTGTGAAATTAAATCTGGGAGCTTTCCCACTGGGAATCGAACCCGCGACTGCGTGTAGCAAAAGTACACGCAGTAACCACTAGACCAGGGAAGAGGTCAGGCATGTGTTGGCAAATGTGGCTGATACAGAGGTTGGCATGGAAGCGAGGCACTAGATGTTTCTTCTCGGAGGGATTGTTTCCAGCAGAGTGAAGGGGCAGCGGGAATAATTTAGTTCATCTCTACGCGGATTGGGTTTATTTAGTTATGACACCACATAATGGTAGCATTCCCATGGGTTATACCATTGGAGCCATAGGATGTCTGAGCGAAATGTTCACAGAGAAAGTGCATAATTACCTACAACTTTGGAGTGGTTGCCATACATTTTGAATTTATAGAATATGTTAATGCTTTATGGGATCACGTGAAACTGAAAACAGCCCCATGAGGCAGATGACCTCATATATACTGTTCCATTCCTAAAATAATAATTTGTTTTGATTACACCAAACATTACTAAGAATATCTTTCGCATCAGGGAATTCATTTTCTCTTTTGGTAATGAAAATGTATCATCATTATTATCATTGCAATAATACATATATATTTTCCTGCGGCTGGTATATCGCTTGGTGTAAATTTAGAATTTCTATTGTGTTTGGTCCTTCTGTTTCAACGAATATATATCCTCTGTATATCAATTACCGTTTTACCCTTTCTCCTTTTACCTTCTATCAAAGCTTCCCATTCCTAAGACATTCCTCAACGAACACCCTAACCAGTTTCTTTTCTTCTTTTCAATTATTTCAATATTAATCTTGTCTTCCTTCAACATTTTTCTTTAGTCCACTTCCTTGCCTCTATTGCGTTTCACCCAACTAATTTTCTTCACTCTTGTGTATACCCACCCAGACTTCGAATACTTTATATATAATTCTTATCAGTCTTTCATATTGTAAACATTTTCATGCCATAAATTGTTGGAAGAAATAATTATCATTGTTGTTACTCGTATTGAGCATACTTAGAGTTTTAACAAGTGGACATTTTTCTTTAGTCCACTTCCTTGCCTCTATTGCGTTTCACCCAACTAATTTTCTTCACTCTTGTGTATACCCACCCAGACTTCGAATACTTTATATATAATTCTTATCAGTCTTTCATATTGTAAACATTTTCATGCCATAAATTGTTGGAAGAAATAATTATCAATGTTGTTACTCGTATTGAGCATACTTAGAGTTTTAACAAGGAAAATGGAACTTTGAATTTATCCTGTACTTGTAGACGTAGGTTCGTTTCCAATAGTACAAAACTTAGGATATTCATGATCCTTCTGTATTTAGTGATTTTAACATGTATTCTGTTCCCTGAAACTATTTTCCCCACAATTTTCGAGATTTACGTTCGTTTAGAACTCTTTCTTAACACTTTAATGTTGCTGCTCTTGAAAAACATTGGCAGTTGTTTTGTGTTTCTGTTCGACAAGAATTAAAATTTATATTAATCTTTTCTTTTCTTTTTTTCTTCCAGGTGAGTTGTTCTAACTGGAAATGCTAGAATTCACAGTCAAGGTGATATTCAGATTGTTTTTCCATTATATGTAAGTACGAATTTGTATAAACTTACTGACAGGGTAAGAAACTCTCTGTCGATAGACAGTGTAATTAGGTTTATCCAGAAAAAAGTGGTGGTCTTGGATTCGATTCCGGGTGGAGACACTCGGTCGAAAAAGTGTAAAAGCTTTTACAGGCCATTCTGAGTTAGGTTTTCCTGGGTTTTCCTCATTCACACCAGGTAAATGCCGGGATGGTACCTAACATACAGGTCCCAGGCCTCTTCCTTCCTTTCCAATCCTTTCTTCCTTCCCTTTCCTCGGATAGTGTGATCGCTGAGGAACATCATCTCTCATACGGGACGGGCTAACATAGCCACAGAATGCCGAAAGCCCAGAAATCTAATTCCTAATCCTAATTTCCCCCCCCCCCTAAAAAAGTGGTCGAAATTTATTTGGCAAATACATATTTTGTATTCATATCGCATTAACAGTTCATGTCTAGGCTTAGATTTTTCAACAATTTTAGATTAGGAAAAAGTTCACGTTAAGATTTTTCAATAGTTTCATTAGACATTCTCATTCCAGAATCCAGAAAAGTTTTTTTTTTTTTTAATGCATGCGTTTATCTTTTATTCAGTAGTACTTTTGGATTAATGTTTTCAATTAGCACGTCTGGTTAAAACTGCTAAAGACATAATTATAAGAACATTAAATCAGAAATTCGTTCTTTAAGCGGCATAGCTTTGTTTTCTGCAGGGGAAGCTATTGTTTTACCATAAATGCATTATTCGGAATGTTTAATGTATTATTTTACATTATTCGTAAATCATTATTCCATTATTTAAACTTACTTATTATTTTGTTTAACCATTTAAGACGGTGCTTCAACAGCTTCCGTCAACGATACGCCCCTGTTTTTCTTCAAAATTTTGTAAGTGTCCCGGGCAAAGGAAAAAGAAACAAACATATAAATAAGACTGAATATTTTTTCTTTCTAAAGAAAGCTACGGAGCTAAAATGGATGTACACTCGTGTCCAAAGTTATTGTCACATGTCTATAAATATATTGTTTTAGGAATATAATTTGATAACGAATTCGCCCGGTTTTCTTATAATGTTTGTTTATAATCGACAAAGACATGCATGTGGTAAATTTCATGTCAAAAGAGCAGTAAATAAGAACAATAAAACGAAAATAAAACTTTCTTGTCCATTTAGCAATATTTTATTTTACTCATTCTAATTTTCGTATTTATAATTCTTTTCCTATGAAATTTACCACAAATATACGTTTCCCGATTATACACATAGTATCAGTATTAAAAGTACCCTGCAAAATCATGATCAAATTATATTCTTACAAATAGACAGTTATAGATATGCGACAATAATTTTGGACATGAGTGTACATATTACATTTTGATTACTTCGGTAGTGTTTTGAAATATAGTTGAGGAATTTGATGCAATAAGGGCGTAAGTCTGAAACATGCAGTTGGAGAAAAACTATGTTGAAAATTTAAGTAGTGTTCTTTTCTTACATAAAACAATGTAATACGCAGCATTTTATTCCAATATTGAATTGAAATGTTACCAGGAGGCTAAACAAGCATGACAAAAGCCACAAATGCGTTTGATGCAGAAAGGGCGTAAACTCGCTTACGCTCTTATTACATCAAATCCTCAATTGTGTGCAGTAATGTACGCAAGGGAGTATTGGGTTTTACCCCGCTTTTTGTCAATATAATATGAAAAAATAACATTTACTATGTTAAAACATGTGTACCTAAATGCTGAAACAATATTAATTTGTAGTCTGAGACCCCTTTCCTCCCCTTTGATGAACTTCTGTATACGCTACTGAGTATGTGTACTATATGGCTTGAGTTTCTGAAAGAATCCTTCAGCCCATTTGAAGTATAATAATGTAAAACGGAAATTGTTCCGGTATTACTACCGCACAATAGTAACTCACATCAAATGAACCACAAATTGTGTAATGAATACAAAAGTAGTTGTGTAGTACAAATGCCTGTATGGGTGTTTAGAGAAAAATAAAAATGAGAAATTTATTGTACGTTCTCGCAGTTAAGCTGTCTATCGCGAAAGTCGATTTTTGCGTAATATTCTTTCTGCTGTAGAGTGAATCAGCAATCGAACACGAAAGAGCATAATTTTATCTTTAATATGGTTGCTGAAATGAACACCAGATTTCTTTTTATGAATGCTAGTCAAGAGGGGAATAAACAACCTTGATTCAAGAGACGGGCATTACTATTCGAAGTAATATTTTTAAAAGAAAGTCAAGTAAGATTTCAAAAACAAAAGGTTTGAGGGAAACAGGGTAACACCCAGCAGCGTTCGGGCGAGATACAGTGGTGGCGATTTCTTTGAGTTTTTTGGGGGAGGGGGGAGTGTTTCGTTGTCAAAGATCCAAACAAAAATGTCCAGATTCTGGAGAGCCCAAGCAAACTTTTGATTGGGTCAGTTGGGCCCCCTTGGCCCCCAGGATCTGCACCCATGAGGAGAGGAAAGACTATGAAGACGTTCTTCCTGAACATTTCGTCCGGGTGGGGATGGGGGGTTGAATCAAAATGTGAAGAGGTGGAGTACGACAGTATTTTCTGAAAGATGTGCCTTAGACAAGGATGACTTGTAATCAAAAGTTAATTTATCTTAGCTCGTGAAAGGGGGTTGACCACTCTAGGAGGGCGAAATTCCCATAATTGTGTCTAGAAGAAACTGGTTATTTCGACCATCATTCAGCATAATTTTCAGGGATAAGCTACGTTTAGGGGAGAGCGTTTTCTCAAGTTTTACTTTGAATCCGTCAGGGATGCATTGCTTTTCTGGTTTTTCTCATCTCTATTCCAATTCTCATCATTCTTTAAATTAAACACTTGGACAAAAACTTGGTACGGTCAAGAAGAATGTAGTGTGTTCAAATTACTCAACATACGTACATAACTGTCTGTTTATAATATGCTATGCAACTGACTTAAACGATGCTTTGAGAACGGAACTCTCGTTTGTGAGCGGTCAGATCTACCTCGGATGACCCGGATCAGGGACTTACGCAAGGAGTGGGTCCGCGTACCACCCCGAAATCGCGACTTTTCTGTAAATTTAGTCTAATTTTACGGGGTGATTTTACAAATTTTAATATAATTTATCCTTATATTAAATTTGGACTCCTCAAGAGCTTTGGACTTTTCCCGAAATACATTTCGTACGTCTGGTGCGGATTATGCAAGTGTCGAATTATTGAGACTCGAATTATCGAAACTCTATAGCACTTTAATATGAACTATTCTATTCGTGTTTACTTTGGTATGTACGCATAATTTAAAAACACAATTGCCAGTGATTCTTTGTAAATTTACTGCTAGAGGAAAGGGTTAGTGCAGTAAGTGCACTAATTCGGAAGTGAAAATTCTTATAAATGCAGTGGTGACTTGTTAATCCATCTAAAAGAAGTACATACACGAGTATGCATAAACCTCCTGAAGCACAGTGAAGTAGGTGCTTAATCATTATATTGGTTGTCGTAAAATAAGAATACTTAATATTCTCCTATAGACAATGTAAGGTACCCTACACTCCGTCCCATTTTCTTGAATTTTAGTGAATAAATTAGACAGTGAAGAACACGAAGTTCAAAAAGTAAGACAAGTAATATTTACAAAATGTTGTTAAATAAAATAATAGTTATTATCAAGATCTTTTTAATATAGTGTAGAAATTTGGGTGACCAATAACTATGTCGTCATCAACTACGCACCCAAATTTCTGATCTATATGAAACAGTTCGAAAGTGGTTATTTGTTTTTTAATAGCATTTTGGAGATACTATGTGGCTTACGTTTTAAATTTTTAATATTTTTCATTGTCCACTAATATTAAAAAAAAAAAAAAAATAAGTGAGCGTAGCGAAGTCTAGTGTTGTCCACGAGATGAGAGAAATTTTTAGTCTCAACGAAACGAGAGTCGAAACAAGAAGTACTTGTGACAAGACGAGAAATCTCTCGTCTTGTGAGCAATACTAGTTCACCTTCATCGTAGAATTCAAACAGTATTTCAGTCAAAACCAGTGGTTCTCAACCGTTGTGTCGCGACACACTGATGTGTCGCGCAGTCCCATAAAGTGTGTCGTGAAATTTGGGAATTTAATGAACCAATTTGTCAGAGTCAATTTACAGAAAAAAAAACTGTAACAGTCAGCGCCTCCAACGACTGTAACAATGCTCAGTACTATATGGAGTCACTACGTTTAAAGATACTTACAGTTTTATACTATTATCAGTGGCGTACATCGCAAGAAGGCTTCGGGACTTTAACCCTCTTGAGCAAGATATTATAGGAAAATAAATATTTACCAGATATGTATATGTCCTGAAAGGAAATGAGTTTGAACCCTTGACACCCGCTTGATGAAACTCTGTGTATTCCTGTGACGTATAATTTATATAATTTTAAATAATAATAATAAAAAAAAGCAGTGTGTCGCGATGTCGTAGATGCAGGTACGGTAATAAAAGTTTAGAAACTAATCAACACTATAAATTGGTAAAGTGATTTACAAACACACTCTCAAAGAATTTATCAGCCTTAAAAGACACACAAGTCATTACAGTATAGTTACACTCCAATAAAAAGCATGGTTTAAATGTTGATGTAGCACACCTTTCGTGGGCCTCTGATGATGCGGAAAGATTTTCATAACTTCTAGGTAATATTTTTAAAAAGTAAGAGATAAATCTTTGTATACAAATTTACAAAATTAAACTAGCAAAATTGAGACGAGTCAAGAAAAGCTTTCCAAGAATCGAAACGAAACGAGAAAGTATTCTCCGGAGATCTAGTCGAGACGAGACGTCCACAAAATTTGCGAGACGAGAAAACCATATTTCTTGTCTAATTACGTCTCGTTGGGAAACACTAGCAAAGACTCTCCTACTAATAGCTCACAGACAGACACTCCATATAGTCATATACATAACAGTAACGTAACAACGACCAGTGAACAAATAGCACAAATACATCTCAATCTGTACTTTTTAAAATTATTATTATTATCGAGTAGTTCCGCATACTAGAGGTCTGCACGGGCCGGAATTTTTAGCCCGACCCCGGTCCGGCCCATGAATTTACAATGTAAAGCCCGACCCAAATCCCGACATATGTTTTAGCATTTAGGCCCGAGCCCGGCCCAAGCTTGTGTGATAATCAAATGAGCCCGAAATAAGCCCGAATTACAGAAACTTAATAATTCACGCAAAATTGTATTTTTATTTACAGCAATTAGAGGTTTAATTTTGCAGTTGTGCTTTAAAAGATCTCCAGAAAGAACGATGCAATATATATCGTTGTACAGTATATTTACAAAGTTAGGCCCGAAAAGACCTGAGAAGTATGATTCTATATTTAAAAATTTATGGTCCGAGCCCGTGCAGACCTCTACCAAATACGCTGTGTAGTTCGTGTTTATATGTAGAAGTTAGTAACGTTTCTTCTTTAATAAATCATTACGCACATAGTCTTACAAACGTATAATTTTTTGAAAAATAAGAAAAAAAAAGAGAGAGAGAGAGAGAGATGTTCGAGAAAATTATGATATTTGTATTTCTGTTCCAATTGAAATGATAAATCATTAATGTAAGGATGAACACTTGTTAATTTCTTTTTTCTTTTTCTATCCCATTCAAACTAGGAAGAAGGTCGTTCTTTACATACTCTGTATTTTTTTCTTTGCTTTTGCATATAAGTTTATGTGTACGTATGTGTTAGTGTGAATATTCTGAGAGAACTAGGGGTGGTTGTCCTAAATAGTAATATTGTCTAGACACGATTTTGCATGTTTCAGGTCATTGCGTGCAGCCGGATTTCCCGGGAAGAAAATGTGGATGAACTAATAGGGAATTAACCCTTTAAATAAAAGAACATTCTTTACTGCTAATCTTCGTAATTACCTCACCGTATGAAATAGAAATGGAAAAAGTTTGAAGAAATGATAATCACTAGTGTTGATATTGTAAGGAAAACTGTATAGTAATGCTGTACTAAAATCGTGTAGTTTAAGAGTCGTGTTCAACCCAACGATCGTAAGATTTTGAAAGTTATTTTCTACAGTCGCCCTCATTAGTTTCATCGTTAGAAATATTTTGCCATGAGTGGCGGAAATCTGGTTATATACATTAATTTGACCATACAACAGCTTGTAAAGGCATTTTGTTCTCAATTTTGTTATTGATCTAGTCGTCGTATTTTGGGTGTAGACATAGATTTTTTTTTTTCGTTGAATGTTTAGGTATAACGTAGAGTACAGAAAAACAGACTTTGCAGTAAATATCTATTACAGATACGATAGGTGTGTGATGTGAAAATGGAGAGTAAAATTCATTGTGGGTTTGAGAAAAACAAAATGTATTTGTATGAAACTAAAAGATGCGTAGAAACAGAGTTGACCGTTAGAATTATTTGAAATAGGACAGTACCGTCTTTTCATTGGAATTTGCATTTTGCGCCGTCAAAACACACTGTGACCTACTTCGTGCTATGCCATTTGTCTGATGTACTCCGTGTGTCTGTCAAATCACCAGAGGACAACGAACGGAGGATTCGTGGAAGTAGATAAATGATTTCCGTGCTGGTTGTTGACTTTGTCCAGTCTTTTTATTTTTATTATTAAATCGATCTTTTGCTGTGCCTGTTGCTTTAACTATTCAAACAATATGAGAGAACAAAACCTCTTTCTAAAGAAAATGGAGGAAAGAAGCCGGCCACAAAGTAAAAGAAAATTAGGTTTCTTTTTGCTTAATTGTAACTTTCTACAAAATTATAATGAAGTTGCCCTCAGAGATCCGTCCGTTTGACAAATTAAGCAATTTCGTGCAGTTCTGTGTGCTTTGTCAGCCATATGGACAGTGACAGAATGCGCACGATACAATTTTACGAAAATGTCAACTGTATTTGCAATTAACCTAATTTTTACTATTATGCGCATTTTTCTTGTAAAATAGTTTAAAAGTTTTGAAATTTAAGATTGTCTTTTGTTATACAAGCAACACAGTGTTTGCTTTACGGATAAACTGCAAACATTTGGAACTTTTTGGCGTTCCTTTGACTACTATATTGTGATGCGTGTCAATCCCCCCCAAACATCCTCGCTCGTACATTTGTACACTTTCTCAATAAAACTGTAATTTTTAACAAGTTGATTTGATGTAGAATGAAAATTTGATCTTACACTTCATCTGTACTCTTTCCCTTGTAAAAGCAACCTAGTTCTATATATATATATATATATATATATATATATATATATATATATATATATATATATATATATATATATATATATATATATATATTTAAATGTAGATGAAGTATTTTACAATCACTTATCGTTCTTTCGGGTGCAGAACAATACCCGTTTAATACTACATAGACGTAGCTGGCTTGTAATATTAGACCCCTCCCCACAACAAAAATTTCTGGGTGCGCGCCTGGTCAAAAACATTGTTATGGTATTAAGTGTATTATTTTTGTTTCTTTTCAACAATAACTTATAAAACTACTACTTCAAGTTTAGTTAAATGTTCCTTGGTTTTAAAATCTTAATTTGCATTATATACACATTTAATATTACTTGATTTATTAAATATTAAAATTATATATAGTAAAATGTAGGCCTAATACTCGCGGAAGTAAGGGAGAGAGGCTTGGGTGTAACAGCTAGTATCACTCCTTGGAGGACGTCCTTCCAATATTCCTCCTGTTTCATTATTAGTTGTTTCCAATCCGCTTCCGAATCAAAGTCAACAGACCTGTCTAGTTTGTTTGCTTCTTGTTTGAAGCGTAGCGTCCCTTTTCAGTACCGAGTCTATAAAAGACATGGACTTACAATTTAAGGTGGAATCCGAAACACCGTGGTGCGGCCAAATTTATTGTACTTTCTTACCGGTAATCAAACCTGGAACCGCGTGCACCGAAGGCGTACGTGCTATCCACCCCAACTATGGAATGTTGTATTCTGAGAACAATTCTCCAATTAACGATGTTGAATATTTGTGCCATCTTTGTTTTTACCCCATTGATTCATATGAGGAATTATTTTTCTATTTTCTTTAAAATGAACTGAAATTTTAATGTCTAAGTTTTACTGATGTCTTCTTCAAATAGTATTTAAATGCTATCTACTGTAGAACAGGAGCCAGACCCGCTATTTCCTACTGATTGTGCATGTACACTTTTCATCTTTGAATTCAAACTTTTCTGTGAACATGTGTGATCAAATTTGAATTCAATTTAGAATTTTACATTAGGTCCGGATCTACGATAAAATCGTGTAATAACGCTGTAGAGCTGATGGTGCTCCTGGATCAGACCGCCGTGCCGAGATCTTCTGAGTCAGTCTGGGTCTTCGGGTTGCCCTGGACAAAAGTCGTGAGACGTGACGTCACTGAAGCACACGACATTCAAAATCCAGTGACACTTTAACATGTTTTAAAAACCAAATTTTTTAGTGAAAACTTCATCAGTGAGTATAATCTTCATTCTGTAAAAAGAGGGAGAGAGACTGAATTCACCTCAAAAACGCTGCATTTGACTTCAGATTGATTCTATGACTTCTTTTGTGTGGTTTCTCTGTATTACGTACGTAAACAGAAAGGACATGAAATGTTGGAGGTTTCGTATATTATATTAAATTCTTAATAGTGCATCAGTACAAATATGGTACTATAAATTACAGCACAGATTTTATTGTTTTCTTTGAAAGCATTAGATCGGCTATTAAGAAAGTTTCTTCAAATCTTTAGGGCAATAGATGTGTAAATGTTAAATTTGCTTCCGGTCTCATTTCAATTAACGGCCCAGCTTGTGAGAGAAGAATGCGTACTTTTTATGAAATGGATATCTAATTCATGAGTTAGACTAATGCATAACGATTCAGAATAGCAGTAAAACATGCATTTAACACAATTCAATATTTCGCAGAAGAAATAATGTTTCTTGTTTATTTTTTTAAAATAAAGAGTAGTTTGAGCTAGAAAAGAAGCTTTACAAGCGTAGGAAATTGAGGTTTCTAATTACCTCCAGTGATGAACAGGGCTTCTGGAATTAACAAGACATGTTGATTTATTTTTCCTACTGAATGAAATGAGGTCATCAACATCAACATGGAAATAAATTCCTGGAAAAAAAACTTTCAATTGCTCTTTTCTTTATATGGCGTTTCTTTTCTACTCTCAAAAGGCTCTTTGTGTGGTCTCCGGAATTTCAGCCAAAAAAATCCTCGTTGGATCCGTCTTTCGCAAGCTTTTGAGTTTCAGTGAGAAAGGAAGGGGGGAAAAGTTGTACATATGATATTCAAATCATCTCGTTTGTCAGGTGGAGATAAAAGTTAATTTTCTCCAGGGTTGTAGTTCCGAATTCATCTGTGCCGGAGTGTGTTGATGGGAGATAAGAGAACCAAAGCAAATTTAAGCATAAACACAAAACTGAAATCAAATTATGGATGTTTATTTTGATATTGTATAATGAAAGAATACATAACAGAAACAGTCATAGCATAGTTTTTCTAACTCATTGAAAGGAGGACAGTCATTCAGTTTAGTAGATATGTACGAAATAAAAGAAATTTGTCTGATTAATTAACTTTCTGTTTACCTTTGAACAAAAAACATAATTCAATTCAACATTCCTGGTGTAAGTTGAGTACATTTTTCATTTTTTTTTACTTCACCTTGCCTGAAATAAAAAAGCAAGTATTTTTCCCGATTCTGTACCGAAGTGTCGTTGCTCCCACAAAAATTGTGCCGAAGCGGCTACAAGAGATCAGTATTTAGTATTGTTTTAAAACCAAGAAAGATTTTACTGATTATTCCCCCCCTCCCCAAGATTACTCAAATCGAAATACGAATTATCCAAGAAGAAGAAGAAGTAAGTTTCGTTTCACAGTGTGAAGCTATAGACTTCCAAACTATGCGGATTAAATACTCAAGTTGGAAGTAGTACTCATATATATATATATATATATATATATATATATATATATATATATATATATATATATATATATATATATATATATATATATATATATATATATATCTTGAAGTAGATTGCAGTATAGAGGAATAACTCCAAAGATAGAATTTGTTCCTCAGACGCTAAGACCACATCAAATAAATATTATTTTCTATTTTTTTTACTGTTTTTGCGCTATGGAAATTAATATTAAAACCGGAAGTAGTATTAAATTTCTACCAATTCTGGGTTTAGTAGAGAGAGAGAGAGAGAGAGAGTTAACGAGTGAAGATAATACTGGATTTGTCTTTTACAATCTGAATCATTTAAAAAAAAAAAGTCTTGTCACTATTACTGTTTTCATTCTACAATTATCAATGTTGAAACCGAAATGTAATAATTCCTTTAGCTTCCGATTTGAATAGAGGGTTAACGGAGGAAATGATATATAAATCTGTCAGTTTAACGTCCCACGATTATGCCCTTTAGGCTAAGGGAGACGAATGATTAAGGCAAGTGAATGATAATGGAAGAATTGGTAGAATGAGAATATGTACGGAAACGGTAGTACTCCGAGAAAAGCCTACGGACACGATGTTGTCCAGCACAAAGTTACTTGGCCGGGGGTCGAAGCAGGGACCCCCCACACGCCAGAGGTAAGCATTCTACCACTGAACCACTGTGTCCCGAACAGAGAAATGGTGGTCACTATTATTATTATTATTATTATTATTATTATTATTATTATTATTATTATTATTATTATTATTATTATTATTATCTGCATTGTACGTATATTCTGACCATAGCTATTCTACTATTATTAGCGGGTTACTTGCCGCAAAACAGAGAAGCTAACTTGCATCACATTCATCAGATAACCTCTTCGTTTTCACGTAAGAATTTTTTGTTTTCGTATCGTCTTATCAATTGTAGTCTCTTGTCACTATACATTCTAGCACATCCCTCATGATATATGCGTAGTTTCTTCAGAGCTTGCCTGAACTAATGAAATTAAAACAGGCAAAGTTCGGAAGTTATGAGTCTAATCTGTTGGTTTTCCGTTTAGTAATTTTATGATCTTGCTATTATTATTTTGTATCATAATCACATTTATTTTGTTGCTAATATAACCTAGAAATTAAAGTTAATTATTTTCATTCAAATTTTAAATTATTAGACGTTCAAAGTGTAAAAATATCTGGAAAATATGGACGACCTATCTTTTGACTTTTTCTAAGACAAAATTGTCTAAATTCGCCGAATAGTTAGGGATGTAATAAATGTGTTTGTTTTGGATGAATTGCTTTGGATTTACGCTCTTTGCTAAGCAAGTAGAGGCAAGACCTTGAATATATATTTTTTTCTGTTTACCATAAACATTTTTTCTCTATAATAAGAGAAAAACTCCCTCAGGTCAGGAGATCAACCACGTGGCTTTCGGTGTAGCTTTGTACTTCACCAGGTTGTGTAGGAAGAGTGTATTTCCTATGTATATTGTATATGTGAATAAATTTAAATCAGTGCCGTATAATATATTAATATAAGGCTGTCTCTTCTCCATGTGTGTCTGAAGTTGGAACCTTGGGATGCTGATGGTGACGTAACCCCCGAGAGTTTCTTTCCTTCCTCCTGAATCTTTGCCATGAAGACGCTTCTTTGATGACGTCACCTTCTTCCAGATGGTGTTTTCTGTCCGTATAAGTGCAGTTCCTCTTCCAACTCAGCAGCCACTGAGAATACACATTGTGACGTAGTGGTTTTTCGAGTAGTGAAAGAGATTGAGCGGAAGATATGTGTGTATGATGCTGCCTCTACGTACTCACTAGAATTTACGCTGCACATATACGCATTGAACGTAATGTGTCATACAGGATGCACATGTGCACTTGATCTTGGTACGGATGTAGTTTCGGTCTATGTTGCTGTGTCTGTCTTTACAACCAACTGGCCTTATGATCAGTATGTTGACTAACTAAAGAAATGAGAGGGAAGGGGAAGCTACGAAACAGCTGGCAATTTGGCAAAAACCAGTAAGCTATTTCTATAGCATTTCAAAATTGTTTTGCGATCTTCTTCCTAAAATCAAACGTAGGAACTAGTTAAAATTCAAATTATTATAATGACGTATTGTTTGAATATTAATTATTCAAATGTTCGAGTAAAATTCGTTATTCGAATAAGTTTTTGAACAATTTTTCTGATAACAAATTACTATTTGAACAATTAGTCTAATAACGAATAACTATTTGAACAATTATTCGAATAACGAATAACTATTTGAACAATTATTCGAATAATGAATAACTATTTGAACAATTATTCGAATAATGAATAACTGTTTGAACAATTATTCTGATAACGAATAACTATTTGAACAATTATTCTGATAACGAATAACTATTTGAGCAATTATTCTGATAACGAATAACTATTTGAGCAATTATTCTGATAACGAATAACTATTTGAACAATTAGTCTAATAACGAATAACTATTTGAACAATTATTTTCATAACGAATAACTATTTGAACAATTATTTCCAGAACGAATAAATATTTGAACAATTCGGGTAATGAGTAATTTTTCCAACAATTATTCTGATAACGAGTAATTACTCGAAGAATTATTTTTTTTGATTTTTGATTTTTAGTTTAGCGTCCCGTTCAGCAGCGAGGCTATATGAGACGTGGACCTACTGATTAACGTGGAATCCGAACCACATGAGCTCCCGCCGGGAAGAATTATTTGGATAATGAATAATTATTCAGGTAACAAATAGATATTCAAACAATTGTTTAAATGCAGAATAATTATTTGAATATTGGAATCGAATATTTACATATTCAATTATTCGAATAACCACAGAAAATATATTATAATAATTTTAATTGCATTAGTACCAACCATTTTGTATCATTAGCATTTCCAGCTATAATTTAAATTAATCTTCCAGTGTAGACTTGATTTGATCTCCTGATCCAAAATAAGTATCCAAATACATATATAATGCATCCATATATATATATATATAGTGGCGGATCCAAGATATGATCAAGGGAGGGGCCAAACCATAGTTTGCCGCTTTATCCAGTGTAAAACAGGATTGAAGTCCATTTTATCCAGTGTATACCTGAGGGTCAAGAGGGGGCTATATCCCCCTTGGATCCGCCCTTGTATATATAATATTGTGTGTGTTAGTTTTTTAAAGGGCCTATCTAGTTGGCCATAAGGACCAGGCTTTTTTTTATATATATATATATTCGCTCAGTCGCGTTACTCTTAGTCGGTTACCTAGAGCATTCGAAAACCGACGAGTTATCATCAATGCGAATGATTTCTATGGTAGTTTTGTTTTTTTTTCTTTATTTCCATAAGTGAAAAAAGAAAAAAAATAGGAAAATTTGGGAGGGAAAGGATAGGGGAGGAAAAGAGACCAAAAAAGAGGGAAAATCTATGTCACGTGATCAGGTCAAAAGTGAGATTGCGTGTTAAATCGAGTCTGAAGATTCCAAGTCCAGGTAACCTCCGCGTGGGGCGGCCAGGGTAATTCGAAGAAGATGTATATATTTTATCATTATTAGGCCTATTGACTTTACTTAAACAACTTGATTTTTGACAGCGGGGGGCGCGGTGGCTCAGTGGTAGAGCGTTCACCTCCGATGCTTGGGGTCCCTGGTTCGATCCCAGCTCGCGACGTATGGACTTTGTGGTGAACACAGCTCGTTGGTTTTCTCGGGGTTCTCCCGTTTCCTCCCACTTTCTTCATTCCACCATTTCACTCATTTCTCATTATCACCGTCTCCTTTAGCCTAACCGGCATAATCTTGGGACGTTAAACTTAAAGATTTCATTTCATTTCATTTTTGATTTTTGACAATGTAATATCCATACTTACCTTACGTGCTATACATAGTTTTTAAGCTCTTCATTATGTCTTTGCAATAAACTTTCAATTAGCCATCTCCTTATTATAGTTTTTTAGATATATGGACGACTTATTTCTTCATTGGTTTTCCATTGACTTTAATGTTATGTTTCGTAATATTTTACTATGTTCCATCCGTTGTACGACAATTTCTTTTTTGAATGTAGAATCTACATAATCTGTTCCATATTTAAGCTGAATTTCAGTCATCTCCCTTTTTTGGTTTTGACATAAGTGGAGGAATTACATATTTTTCATCGATTTTCTATTGACATTAATATTAATATTTCGTGCTTTATGACTATCTTCTATCCATTTTAGGACAATTTGCTTTTGGAATATAGAATCTAAATAGTCTTTTCCATATTTCAGCTGATTTTCAGGCATTTCCCCCAAAGTCTGTTCACATCATCGAAACCGGATATACCCTTTAGTATGAACTTCTGAAAATAACCCCCTGTATATTAGATAATCCCGCATCACTGAAGAGAAGAACTGATTTCTTAGGACAGTCTTATTACAACTGAGAAAATCAAAGAAATATCTTTCTTCATTTAAGCGGCTGACACAGTTAAAAAGAAAATCAAATTTCTGTGTTAACCTATTGCGAAGAGAATCATCGTCAAACTCTGACGTCACAGAGCATTAAGTTAGAAATGACTGCTATTATCCAACCAACCAATCCTGAGTGTGAATACATAATGTTGCTTTCGAACATTACATGAAACCAATATTTCAAGCAGCTTCAGTATGCATTAGATGCATTTTGCTGTATAAAATAGACTTAAGTGACACGGTTAAGCAAAATGAAACCCAGCAAAGAATACACTGAAGTGACATACTTCAATACATTAGTCTTTCCAAACAAGGTGTTTTGTAACATAAAGTAATATGTTTTACGACACTGTAAGTATATTATTTGACAGTTTCAATATGCAGTATTTTCTCGGCTACTTCAGTACATTAATATGCATAACATTTCATGTGTGCATAAATTCTCGTTTTAGAATTATACCTAACATGAGATAGATTTTAGAGGAGCAGTCTGAAGTATACAGGGAGCAAATTATAGATTTTAGAGGCGCAGTCTGAAGTATGTGAAGGGAGCAAACTATTTTCTTTGGTTCAGGACGTTAAGTATTACACGTGCCTTTCGTTCAGAGCTCCGTAAAGATAAGCAGGGCTGTGGGGAGAAAAATCAATATGCTTCCACGTACCAGACACAATGTACGGTAACAGAAAATGATCTCAAACACCGATATAATTCATTTCATATATTTTTGTGTATTTATTTTTCAAATTAGGCTAAATTACTTGCGATAAAGTATCAAGCACAGAACTGTTTTTGTTTCTTCCCCTTTCTTCAGTGTTACACGTTAAGCTGAGTAAAAAAAAAAAAAAAAAAAAAAAGAACCAGAATGCACCAGAAAGGTTTCATGAGATAAAGTGCTACAATACAAGTGACAGTGAAAAATACTTCAATTAACACATTCTATTCCTTTTTCTTACTCGAAGTAAATATTATTATTTTATGGTTTAGAATTTGTATACATTTTTGACACACACATACACTATATATATATATGATTACTATTGTACTTGTCTTAATTTACCGTACTTAGTAGTTCAAATATTTATTTTAAATTTTGGAGGGTAATAGTGACCAAACTGATGGTGAGATACTTGCTTTCTCTGTCTCTCTTCGGAATTCAAATTTTGAGAGGCTTGAAGATGCTAGGTAGCATAACAAATTTTCTTCTTTGATCGTCTGATTTTAAAATTACTAACGTATTCCGACTGTAATTCACTGAATATTTATAAGTTGATTGTCTACATTACACAAAGAAACATAATATGTATATTAAAAGAAGAAAAATAACAGGGAAGTTTATATTTAGTGGGTAATAATCATGAAAAGACCAAAAACGTCTACTTTTGTCACAACATGTCACTTTTGTTGTTTATTTTTATACAGAGATTTTGTTGTAGTAGAGTTTGGGGTTTCGCTGCAGTTGGAAAGTGAAAACCATAGTATTTACTTTTAATATCACAATTGTTTAATGTATACGACAGATAATTTAATGAAGCTGAACCTATGGGTGCTTTATGACCTATTAAAGGAAATAGAATAATAATAATAATAATAATAATAATAATAATAATAATAATAATAATAATAATAATAATAATAATAATAATAATTATTATTATTATTATTATTATTATTATTATTATTATTATTATTATTATTATATAATACGTGTACCGTATTAAGTTAATATACTCATAAGGCTTCTATAGGCACAACTGCAGTATCGTACTGCGGGCCGCGGTGGCTCACTGGTAGAGAGTTCACCTCTGGTGCGTAGGGTTCCTGGTTCGATTCCAGCTCGCGCCAAGTGGACCTTGTGATGGACAAACAACGTGTGCGTGGGTTTTCTCCAAGGTTCTCCCACTTTATTCATTCAACCTTCATTTCTCATCATCACCGCCTCTTTTAGGCTAGCCGGCATACCCATCTGGCGTAAAACTGGAACTTTTTATTATCGTACTGTTTACGTTGAACTATTGTGGCATTTAAAAAGAAATCCGATCTTATACATATATTGATGAAAAATATTTATAATCTATGTTAAATCGAAGCTTTTAATCCGTACTAGCTTTATCCACTCCTACTCTCATTTAAAGAAGAAGCTATAGGTAATCTTTGATTTTCTTTTGTTGGCCTGGAATCTGTCTAAGAACCCTTCGTATCGGAGACTAATTGTACCAAGTTTCCGTACTTCAAGTCAATGTTTTATCCAGACATTTTAGGAGGAATCCCCTCCCCTCAAGCTTCTAAAATTTCCTCCCAAATTTTTGAAGATATAAGTGTAATTTGTAGGTGATAAGTGTAGTCTACCTTATATATATATATATATATATATATATATATATATATATATATATATATATATATATATATATATGTATGTATGTGTGTGTGTGTGTGTGTGTGTGTGTGTAAAAATCCAAGAGCAGTCTATACGAAGTTAACTTGAACGCCTACGGGTGTCCTTCATCTGTTTAGTATCTGTGTGCACATCACCGCTTTTCTTCTTCTCACATCTCACATCATCGTATACAACATCAACCAGATTCCTTACAGCATTCATTCAACATACGAACTTTACTGATTATCTTCTTTTTGGTTATATAAAATTAAAATATAAAAATTATTAAAATATAAAATGATTGGATGAATTCGTGTTTGACTAGTAGAAGGAAGCCATTATTTTGTAGCTGGGGAAGTCCCGAAATGTTTAGATACAGCCAGGGTAACCTCTGGTGAAGCCCAAACTCGAGAACCTGGGTCCGGCTCTCAGAATCAGTTGACTTCAAGCTAAAAATAAATTCGCGCGAACCTGTCTGAGCACAAGTTCAATAAGTGAATAGCGACCTAGAGCCCAAGTCACAGCGAGCGCGAGCCCCAATGAGGCTAGTGTGCACAAGCCCAGTGAGGTTAAATTAGCGCGATCCCAAATCACAGCGAGCCCCAATGAAGCTATTGAGCACGATCCCGGCGAGATTAATGAGTGCGAGTCCAAGTCACAGCAAGCGCGAGCCCCAATGATGTTAATGAGCAAAGGCCCAGTGAGGTTATTGAGCGCGAGCCCCAATGAGACTACTGAGCACAAGCCCAGTGAGGCTATTGGGCACGATCCCAGCGAGGTTAATGAGCGCGAGCCCCAATGAGACTAGTGAGCACAAGCCCAGTGAGTTTATTGAGCGCGAATCTCATTGAGGATAATGAGTGCGAACTCCAATGAGGTTATTGAGCTCGACCTCAGTGAGGTTAATGAGTGCGAGTCTCATTGAAGATAATAAGCCCAAGCATAATCGAGTGCAAGTCTGTGCTAGCGTGAGCCACTTTGAGATCAGTGAGCACGAACCGCTTTGAAGACAACTAGCTTTAGCCCGCGCGAGCCTCAATGAGTCCAGATTACAAAATGGCCGTTAGGTAGACGTTCTAATCTCTCGAGAGTATAACATTAATAGAAAGAGAAGGTGGCTGTGCTTAGCCTATTATGGAGAAAAACAATCGATAAACAAAAGAGAAAAAGTTATTTATGGATAGTCGTTTCATGTTATGCATGCACATTTAAAATAAAAATTATGAAACACAGAAAGTAATGTAGCAAACATGAAAGTTAAACTCATCTTAGTTTGAATATGACAAGTCAATAGCTATTGGTATGAGAATTGATTCCATTATTAGAAATCCTAAGTCGAAGGCGCTATTTTAATCTTTAAAAAAAAAGCTCAAACTAAGCAGAATTATAATTAAAAAAGAATGAAAGAAAAATATGTTAATTGTGCTTTGAAACATCTTTACGTTTTAGATATGACTTACACAGTTGCATTTTGGACGTAATTACTGGCATACAATTATTCTCGTAATGTCGACAAATTATGTAGATACTTGCTCGTACAAGAATTCTGTAATGGGAATTTCCTCTCATTAAAATTGCAGAAGAAATTCCATAAATGTTTCTGCGCTAAATGGAATATTTTCGTAATGGCGAAGACCCTTACGCTTTCATTCCGCGGAATACCGATTAATACTCGTAGGGGACTGCCTTGAAAGCTTTAAAAATGTGTTCCAGGAAGTGGTCGATCAATGATAGTTGCTGTGAAGGAAACCACAGAATTCAGTTCCTACTTTTCCTTTCCTAACTTCTTTCCCGTTGAACGACAAATTCGTTATTTAAGCTCGACCGCTTATACAGTATCGAATATTCAGAGACAATATTTGTGGAAGTTGGTCTGTATGGTTGGAATTAACATGTTTTCGATACATACAATTGTTCTGAAAATGAACACTCATTTATATTCTAAAAGCTTCGTACTCCATACAGTTGCAGATTTCAAATATAGATAGTTAATGTGTGGGTTAATTGATGAGAAAAATGCTAGACAATTTAAACTAAATGTGATATTAGGAATTTCAGTCTTCCCCCCTCCCTAAAATACATCCTTAACGGTGTTGATTTATATGGATAATTATTTTTCTGTTTTTATTAAAATCTGGAATTTTAACTCTTCGGTAAACTCCCCTCTCTTATTTTGAAGTTTAGTTAATAACTGAAAGACAATGAAGACCAAAAAAGTAGAAAATAAGCAAGGTCGTATCTGCAAAACGCTACCTTGCTTATTTTCTACTTTTTTGATCTTCATTATATTTCAGTTATTAATTAAAATTCGAAAACAGGAAGGGGAGTGAGCTTACCGAAGATTTAAATAAACTAATAACCGTTTCCAAATCTTTTCTAATCCAACAGAAGTTTGGCTGCGCAGTATATGGCGTCATAATTGTTGTACCGGAATAAGGTCTTAAAGCCAATTATTAGTTTATATAATAGCGTTTTGAAGATATTATTTGGCGTACTTTATAGCCTACAATTTCTTCGCTGTCTTTCCGTTGTTCACTGTTATTTGGCTTACTTCCTAAAATTTTGATATTATTATTTGTTTCCGTTATTCTCCTATTCCTCCTCCTTTGACTATTGTACTGTATGGGACAAAAACTTGAAGATTACATAAAAGGCGATGAAGAAACTGCAAGCTTTCGAAATGTGTGTGTGGAGAAGAATGGAAGGAACTACTTAGGACGAGCGGAAAACGAATGAGAGGGTGTTAAAATGAATTTTAGATGTAATTGAAAAGAGTTAATTGGGACATTCGGTGAGAAGGACCTGTATTATGAAAGTCGTGTTAAAAGGTATGATAGCAGGGAAAAGAGGGAGGTGGCGAAGGAGGCTTCAGTTGATGGACGGTATCAAAACAGAAAAATATATGTGAAGACCATGGAGCATGAAAGCTTCCTATTTGGAGAAAGTGACCTGCCAATAATGGCAGAATATCTGTGATGATCATTATATCCCCCCTCAAGCCGAAAATAAAAAAAAACTGGATTCGTATGCGATTAGATCTGGCGAATATGTATCTGTGTGCCAAGTTTGATGGATGTAGGTGATTACTTTCTGTTCTAAAATCTGATGAGACACACTTTCTTTTATATATTAGTATAGATAATATTATGTTTTCGAGGAAAGCACAGCTTATTATTATTATTATTATTATTATTATTATTATTATTATTATTATTATTATTATTATTATTATTATTATTATTATTATCGGTCTTTAAGATGGTGGGTAATGACTAACATCCTTAATTTCTTGCTTTATGTAACCGACGAAAAATGTATGGAATAAATGACAAACTCAAGATGTAACATCTGTACTAAAATGCTAGATTTATATGTTTGTTGTCGAGAAGAGTTTATGTATTTGTGGCCAATCCTTTCGATAATCAGATCTCGAAACCTACAAGTGCTACAAACGTGCTGTTTTCGCTGGTCGATTCCAGATTTTGTGTAGAATTGCCAGTTCTCGTTCAAATTTTCAACAAAAAAAAAAAAAATATATATATATATATATATATATATATATATATATATATATATATATATATATATATATATATATATATATATATATATATATATATATATTTCTATTCCACATTTTAGGCGTCGTTTTGACCCTGTTAGCTTAATATTGCCACTAGGACGTTGATACCCTTGTGCTAGGTAACCAGTAGAGTAGCTACGTATAGCGGGTTGATGGACATTTCAGGCGCTTTGCTTTATTTTGAATGACAATACCTATTGCAACTTCGAAGGCTTCTGGACCCACAAGTAGGCATGCTGGGATATGGAATTATAAGAAGAAAAAATATTTGCATTTGGTATCGTCTATCACTTATCCAAGTTTGCTACAACTTCCCTCCCCCCTCCCAACATTCTATATATTCAAATAATGCAATTTATATGTTTGTCTATAGCAATTCACTCCCTTTGAGAGTCATCCTCTCCTTTATTTGTATCCGTAAAGGGACTTGCACAGATATAGTGAGAAGTGAGAAGGATATTCACGCTCATATTAGAACTATGCGCTATGTAAATATCGCAGGTTCAGCTAGTAGTAGTTTAAAATTAAACATAACACGAGATATGTTTGGTTTCACTTCACACCCACCAAAAGTCATAACACATTTCGTCTAAATTGTTTGGAAAAACCTCGGACAATTTATCATTCAAATTAATATTTGGATAAATATAAATGTCTAATCTTACGTATCACAGGCACGTATAAAAGGAAATATCGTGTAAAGAAATTGAAGTTAATAGTATTGTGAAATTCTTATCGTGAAAAGACATAGTTCAGCAGCTATATTCAAAAGAATTATGAAGGTTCCATATATAGTATCCGAAACCTGTATTTTTAATATTATGATTTGCGAATATTATCTTTCCATTAATGGTTGTGAATGCCTGGTGTTGTTGAAGTTAATAACAACAACCTTTTGCAGCGTAACTAATTAAGAGTTGGTTTTAACTAATAACCGTTAGTAATTAGTAGGAGTAGATTCCGGATCTTTGTTTGTAGATGTTTCCATAGGGATTCTTAACCTTGGACACTCTCGTGACAAAGCAAAACAAACAGTTAAAACAACAAAAACAACTTATATTCATACCGTTAAAACGAGGGTCTGTGAAGCTTGAGTCCCTTCATTGAGATTGGTGTACCCACGATGAAAGACTTTTTTTTTTTTTTTTTTTTTAAGGGGGCAGTGAGGAAGCAAATAAATTTTGAGGATACTAATCATGTATTAACATCCTCTTTAAGAGGAAAAAATACGTTTACAGATACAATATCGAGCTATTGTGGTTCAGTAGTACATCATTGATTTAGCATTAAGTAAGATCGGGATTCGAAACCTGGCCATTATCCCCATTAAAGTTTCCCCGATTCTCCAACAGACAGATGAAGAATTCTCATATTCTTCATCTGTAGCAGTGCCGTGCCGTGGAAAATCAGCGCCCGGGGCGAGAGTATACGACGGCACTCCCATACATATATTCCAAGTAATTTTTCCTTTCTTTTGCCCCTTTTTCTCCCGATTTTTCGCCCCCTTACTTCGGCGCCCGTGGCCGTTGCCCCGCTCGCCCTCTCCACGGCACGGCCCTGATCTGTAGGGATTCTCGTATTGCGGTGTCCGCTTCGCTCTCATCTGTACATCATTGTGTTTGTCTGGTGCGACTTTCTGTGATTTTTTTTTTTTTTTTTTTGATTCGATAGCAATATTTTTAACTATTTACGAGATATTCGGCTTTATATCAACACCTTTTACCACTTTTTCAACGGCTCTCACGTGAAAACGATGGTGGTGCCACTTTGAACCATTTTCCACGCAGTGTTTCCACTTTCTACCGCTAATTCAGCAGCGAGGAGTTAAGGAAAATTGCATTGTCTGGAGAACAGAGATCTTTCTGTGGACTTGATTATCTTGTAAACAAGTCATTATTAGTGTGCAGCGCCATTTCTGTACCGATTATTGGTATTTTTTAGTCGTATGAACATTCAGAGATTCGGGCCGTGCATCACAGCAGCTATTGCTGATTTTGACTGCAACATGCTACAAAAGGTTTGGCGGGAGATAGACTATTGGCTTAATGTGTACCGTGTTACGCGAAGTGCTCACATAGAACACTTATGATATGTTTGAGGAAAACTTTGATAGCTTACCTTTCTTAGCACATGTCTCACAATAACATATTATTACTAGATTATACAGAATAAATTTCTGAAATCAGGTCCATCATTTTCATTTGCCCTGCCAATATCAATAAAACGTATGCATTTGTTTTATTGATATTGAAAAGCATATGCCACACCCACTAGAAATTAGGGCAGAGTTACAAAGTAGTAATTTGGACTAAGTTCGAACGTATTTTCTCACGTAATATTGTAAGAATAGTAAAATATTCAGAAACTAAATGTTGAGTCTAATAATTTGAATACGTCTGTATGTATCTTACCACCCTGTATATCAATCAATATATATCACATTGATCTGAACACAGTAACATGGCTTGAGTTTAAATTTAATGCGTACTTTCGGAGAAAATTAAGAAAAACCAAGGATGATATAAAATAGAGGATCTGCCCATACAACAAAATCGTGAAGCCATACGTCACAGCTTCGCCACACCTACTCTGCCCACTCCGCGCCACTAAGATCGCAATATTTCGAACCAGCAATCATGGCGGAAACGAGAGTAGCCAATCAGACGTGCCGGCTCAGACGATGCTCGGTTGTTTTTTGGCTTCATCTGGTTCCTATGACGAAGATACGTATGGGCAGATCCTCTCTTTTATAACATCCATGAGAAAAACGGAATTTTTGTGGTATTAAAAAATATGGCGTTCGTCTGTTGCAACGGATTGTTTATTTATTTATTTATAGTATCACACATACTTTTAATAGTGACACAAATAAGGGCCTACTACTTGTAAATATAAGATAGAGAGAAGTTCGTACTTTCGCTAGCCTCTGTTCAATTGATGTTTCGTTGTAGTTGATTGATTTGTACAAAGTATTCACGTTCTTGATTAGCAGCGTGTGTCTATAGTACGCGATGTACAGCTTAAAGTGGAATCTGAACTCCTGTAATACGTTCAATGCAGTCCCACTGGGAATTGAATTCGTAACCTTGTATACCAAAGGCGTACGCATTACTTATTCACATGTTATATCAGATTCAGGTGTAAGACAGTTACCAAACATAATGATTTAATGATTACATGTTATGTTCTGGTAATGAAAAGAATCTTTTCGTTCTCGATTTGTTATACATATTTAATTTATATCTACATTTATATGTTCGATAAAGTACAATACAATGATGAAGAAAGCATTAGCTTATCCTTTTAGCACTTGTTGATTGGTATATCATTTCATTTTGTAAGAAACGCTGCATTCATCATTTTAATAACACTTACACGTATTTCCACTTCGTCCAAATTCCCTCGATAAACTTAATAAAAAAGGATTTAATGATGTATACTACTAGTATAAGATGATTGAGACCGAGAACAAGTTATTCAGTTACATATATTTTTCTCCGACACTGACACATTTATGACAGTTAGGTTTATATCATAACACACAATATGGTCATGATTTTATAAGAAGCGGTCCTTTGCTCTTCAAAGCAAACCGCTATTCTACTTTATTAGAAGGCGGGACCATTTTGAACACGCTATAATCTGCCTACTCAATTAGAAGAAATTGTTTTTATGTGGTGCATATGGAGTTGATTTAATGGGAACTTTGCGTGTTTTAATAGCATGCATCTAAGTCTTATAATAAAATTGGTGTCAGCCAAAAAGAAGTTCTTTTAATTTAAAAGTCTTCGACTCAAGATATCTTGAAAATGTCCATCATTTCTTCTATATCTCTGCATTATGGCGTCACCTAACAAAATTATTTGTAACATCAAATTTCAGAATGGCACGATCTTGAACTACCAGTGCTCATTGTATATTGAGAAATGGAGAGGAAGAAATATATTTTTGAAAAAAAAAATCTATTTTGTACTAGGTACAGAATGGCATTTAACGATTTTCTGCGAACACTAACCAACCAGGATTTTTCGTAAACTTCAGAACTGTTTTGTGACTTGAGTTACCATGCACTATCGCGGTGAATTATGTGATCAAACCACCTGCGGGACCTATTTCTGTCCATCTGACTGTCCTAGTTCCTTTCTACGTCAGCACAGCATTTCCCTTATTGTCCTGTTGAACCCCTGTAACCTTTAAATCATGTCTAGGTGACCCCCAGGAAATACGGTAGATAAAACACTTTTTTTTGGGATTTTTAGCCTGGTACTGTTATCACGAAATACTCTTGTAAACGCTATTTTAGATATAGAAAACTAACACAACTATCTGCTTCAACAGATGTTCAATGCTTAAGTTGAATTACTCATCAATCATTATTACTGGCGGTTAGACTATTATTCAAACTTGATTTAAAGTTTTATTCTGGCTCTGACATTCATTGTGTCAGGAACGTACTCAGCACTGCGAATTCCTCCGAAATCCAGAATTTTCTGTAACTTAAGTATAGTCTAATTTAAGTATAGAACTTTTTTTTTTTTAAATGTATCCTCACATGGAATATGGACTCCTCCCGAAATAAATTACCGCATACATATCTGCATAATATGTTTCAATTTTGAATGCTGATACCATCACTAACCACATACGTGAAAAAATATAATGACTGTATCCTATCTTGAAAGTATTATTTTATTATTCGTCCTAGGATTGAGAACCATCTTGCTAAACCTTTTCTTGGAATGTCAGTGCTAAGATTCAAGCCTGAGAATGATTGTTAATAACTAGTGGATATGTTATTTGCGAAAACATAATCTTATTAGTTAGTATATTATTCATATTAGCTTTGTTTGATTAATTGATTTTTTAAGAGTTTAACGTCCCTTTCAGCACCAAGGCTATATGAGACGTGGATCTACAGTTTAACCTAAAATTCGAGTCACGTGAACTTCCACCAAAAATTGAACCCGAGATCTCTTGCACTGAAGGCACATTTGCGTACTATATAGCATCGAAATAGTTCATCCAAGCTCGATCTGTGTCGGGCAGATGAATGTGTGATAGAACGTATTGTGGTGCGTGAGTTCAAAGACCAGTTTTGGAATATTTGAATTTGAAGGAGATCAAAGGGCGTTTTGATTTCCTATTAAATTTAAACATAGACAAATAAAGGAAGGAAGGAGGAATGTGCTTATAAGAATTAGCAAGAAATATGACGTAACGGTAACATGTTAAACTCCACGTGTAATAAATAGATTCATTTCGTTCTGAATTGTTAGTTTTGGTTTGGAGATCTATGTAACTATGAATAAATTAACAAAATCTAGCAAGAAATACTGTCTTAACAGTTACTTGTATTAGTGTTTCAGCAATTTGTCATTGCCTTCCTTCAATAATAATAATAATAATAATAATAATAATAATAATAATAATAATAATAATAATAATAATAATAATAATAATAATAATAATAATAATAATAATATAGTGCTTTGGTTAGATTTTATTTTCTTAGGTTATGCTAATAAAACGTAAAACAGAAAAGGGAAGAAACTTTGCAGTTTCATGAATAATATTTGCGAGAGGTACCGGGTTCGATTCCCGGTGGGGACACTCGGTTGAAAATGTGTAACAGCTTTCTCAGGCCAGTGAGTGAGGCTTTTCCTGGATTTCCCTGATTCACACCAGGCAGATGCCGTGATAGTACCTAACATAATGGTCCCAGATCGCTTCCTGCCTTCCTCCATTCTTTCTTCCCTCTCTTTCATTGGATAGTATGCTCGCCGAGGGACGTCATACCTCATATACGTGACGGGCTAAATGACCTTAAGTGCCGACAGCTCAGAACTCTAATTTCTAATCCCAATGAATAATATTAAAGAGAACAACTAATCTTTTAGCTTTGATGTAATAGTTGAAGATCGTTGTTATGCCCCAGCATTGGGTCTAACAGTGCCTCTCGAATTTGTAAACTGTAATTTTGTTTAATTAATACTTTTGTTATATTTAGCGGGTTAATGTGTTAGTGATTCGTTACGATTACTGTTTATTTTATTTTCTAAACTTAAAATTTTCTTAGTTCAACTAGCTATTGTATTCTTAATATGTGCCGGATTATTTTATTTAAACTTTCAATTCAAAAAGAAAATTAATTACGCTATTAGAAGAAGAGGTCCATGTTCCATTAAGGGGGTCCAAAACTACACTGGACCTCTTAAGCTAACCTAACCTAACATAACCTAATAGAACCTAATATAACGTTATATCATGCAATCAAACGAAAATCAATAGAAAGAAGTGGTGTCAAAGACACTGGACCCCCTTAACGGAACATTGACCGAAGAAGAACAAATTCAAATTTAAAAAGAGAAGAAAGTATTTAATTTATATATTGTAAACAAAAATTGAAAAACTTGAAGTTCACTTTTTGAAAAGAAAATATTTAACATAATCTCTAAACATCTGAAAATATATATAAAAAAATAAGTAAGTTTGAGGAGTTGCCACGTAATTAGTAATAATAACATAACTATTTTACAGATTAAGATTGAATTTTGACGTTGGAATTAAACTATTTAATATGTCAAGCTAGAAAGTGCGTTCTAGGGACTTAGGCCCTTCTTTCTGTCGCAAGCTGCCGAATAATGCCCTAAATTTATGTATAATCTGATTCGTACATAATTTCAAAATTACTGTTTTAGTAACTTTTGGATATAAACGAAATTCTGTATTTCAGTATCTTAACAGTAACAACATCTATTTTAATGGCTGTCTTGTGTAATCGCTAAGTATATCACAACACAATTCTCACAATATCATTCTTCTTTCATGTCAGCATATTCAACTTTGTAATGAAGGTACCAAACGTCTAATATTGAATACTAAAATAATAATATGAAACATACAAGGTTATGTTTTGATGAATATAAATATTATGAATTTGAATGGAAATGGTTATGTACGCTATATAATAAAATGTTAATTTAATGAAGTATTTATATATGAAATAAATTTTGAACCTTGTGTGAAGTTTAAGGAATAATGATGATGAATTGTTAGGTACCTAATCGATATGCTGTAGTTTATTCATAATATATCTTAAAGCAATCTGTATACATTTCATCAACCAGCTGAATGAAGATGACGATTATTCTTTGTACTGATAAACATGTATCTTATCAATGATATAAGTGAGAATGTTCATACTTATAGCCAACTGTTAAGGAAAGGGAATATGAAAGAAGTGTACTAAATCTCTTACTTTACTAATAAATGCAGTAAAATTTCGTTATACCGTATGTAACACACATATTTGAACGATATGGCAAATAATTTAATAAATACGTATCTATTTGGTTTAACCTCTTGTAATTATACTTGATCACAAAACAGAATAATAATATTCATGAAATATTTCTTCTTATTTATATAAACTAATGCTATATTTAGTCAGTATTAAATTTTCCACAGAAATTAATAAGTCACAGTGTTTGATGTCCCGTGTGATGTGAACGTAATCAAGTTATATTTGCTCTTATTATCTCCGCACTTACCTGATTCTTCTGATCCGATCTGACATAATCCGATATGATGTTCTTTCCACGTTTATATCAACGTGGTTGCGACCCAAAATTAATCACACCATTAAATTCACAATTCAGAAATATTCTTGTGCAATTCCAGTTTAGTCAAGATGCGTTACAATGTTTGTCGACACGACCAGCTCAGGATTATGTTTGAAGTTATAGCAAGCCCATTTCAAAATTGCCTACCCAGCTCGGGGTAACTGAGATATTAGATATAAGCGCATCTCAAAATGGCTATTTAGAGGATTGAACGTTGAAGTCTAATCAAGCTGAAGTAAGAGCATTTCATCGTAGTGCGTGGAATTTGCTTCAAGTGACTTGTCAATGATTGCAAAATACTTAGTGATACTTGATACAGTAGAATAGTTTTTTTTTTTTTTTTTTAAATAAATATTAAAATAGATTTCTTTGCCATATTTGTCTCCGTAGTCAGAGGAGCGCATTTTCACTTTATGATTTACAAAAAAGACGAAGAAAATTTATCACGTCATGAATCTGTATGACAAAATTACAGAAAGTATATAAGAATAAAACATACTTCGACAACTCCCTTGTGACTATGTGGTTAGTATACGCACCTGCGGCGCGGAAGACCCGGGTTCGATTCCCAGTGGGAGCTCATGTTCTTCGGATCCTGAGTTGAGTTATAGGTCCACATTTCTTATAGCCTTGGTGATAAAATGGACGCTAAACTTAAAATTAACCCGTCAGCAAAGCCTGGGGAAAATATACCCAAAGAAACAATTGCAGTAGCTGCAGAAGTTTCAGACCTAAAGATGTCAAAAGACTGATCTGATTGTTCTCTTAAGTTTTGCGTGCGGTAAGTAAAAGAAAGTAGAAAATGAAGGTAACATTACCGAACGTATAATACCAATTTGTCAAAATGGCCGTACCGAATATTATTATTAGTAGAATCCAGTATTTAGTACTCCAGCTTCTTGTCATAATAACTAGTTTGTTTGTTTGATTATCATGGAGCAAATCTTAATGGACCGCCGAAGGAGGACTTCTCTCTCATAAATAAATGGAAAAGATATGGCCATTCGTTGACGCCTTCGCATCGCAGCGACTCATAACTTGTTCTCCTACACACATACACAACTCAGTTAGTAGAGGGAGGGAGTACCGGTATCTTGTGTGTGCATATAAATGTTTTTTGGAGTTGTTGCAGCACATGTGAAATGAAAATCCAACCTGTTCATCTGATTATTAGGTCCTTTCATTTAACCTCTTCCGTGGGCCACACGTTGTTTTTTTGGAAATTAACTGAGACCTCCCAATGGATACGTATAACAAAAATTACATTCACCGATGTTTAGATTAAAAGCATATTCTGTTACAAAGAGAACGAGGACGGTTTACCTATAAGTTATCTTCGTACGATAATTGTAATAATAGCTACGGTTGATTAACTGTCCCTATTTTTTTGAAGATTAGGTTTAAAAAGATAAAGAACTGTAGGTTCTGCCAAATTCACATCTTCACAATTTGTTCGGATGGTGTGAAAAGAAAATTTATGAATAAAAACTATTGCCTAACAAAGGAGTCGAGCTGTAAACCGGTACTTAAAAACTCCCAAGTGTAAATTTTTGTCCCTGACCGGGCTCTGCCCCCTATCATGGCGATCTTTATTTCTCAGACGATGGGCTACCTGCTTGCCAAATTTCGCTCGATACAGTCAGTGGTTACCGAGAAATAAAGTACCATACACACTTGGAGTGAAACTATAAGCTTCCGTAAGCTTACACTGGGAGCTAAAAGGTCATTTCGAAAATAAAGAATATATTTAAGAAAAAAGGGAAACATACGATCAGTAGACTGATATCCCACTTGTCAAAGACAGGCGCTTTACGACTTGAGCTGCCATCGACCCAGCGTTGTGCAAGATTGTAATAATTAAAAAGAATCGTTCATTTCTGAACAAAAGTGCATTCCCTCTTTTCGTATTATCATGTCTATAACTTCGAAACAAACTGATAAATTTTGTGTGTCTGTAACTTCCCGAAAGCCTTACTTTAATTGGTTCATTTATTCTGAACGTACTTGCAAAAGAACATAACGAGAGAGAGTTTTGTTTGTGATCGTATGCACTAAAAGTTTAAAGCAGAAAAAAAAGACAAAATATCGATTGAATAGCTAATTGTCTGAGTAAATGTTGCCAAGTAATTTCTAGTCTACACGGGGCTATGAGTATATGCAGCAAATGCGACTTTGACTGTGTTGCTGATATCTCAAATGGAAGAACATTCGTGCAAAAAGAGAGATTTGATTGGTGATTTCAGTAGGTCAGTCCAGAAATAAGATTTGTCTGTATACAGATACTTATCAGTTTAGTGTGAAGATCTAGAGTTGGAAGCATGTCAGGTGATTGGGTTGGCGATGGTCAGGCGGCAACGGCAGCGTCGGGCACGTGGTGATGGTGGTGGTGGTGTTAAAGCAAACTCCGTACTACGTGAAGAGTAGTACAACAGCATTATGCGGTGAAATACCTGGACGGTTATAGTGTAAAGTGGTCGAACTCTCTCATTTCCAAAGAAAAGCGATTATTGGCACTTGGTCATGTGGTGCGAGCGCGACGGAAGTGGCAAGTATGTTGGGTTTGCGCTCAATGCTCTCCCACCCGGGGGCGAAACCGAAACCATATGCACCAAACGCACGTGCACTTGCCACTAGATTAGTGCACGTTTTCGATTATCGGTGGGAACATAATTTTATTCGTTACTATGTCTTCAGACAATTGAGAATCGAACTCCGGTCTGAGGTGCCAGAAGTAATGACGATATAAGTCAATGTAGATGCTGACCATATATCACCTAAATAAAAACAAAACTTTTTGACCGACCATGGACCTTCGTGGGCTGTAACGTTAGGGAGTTATATATTAAAATTATACAGTCCACAGTTATTAAAACGCCCTTTTAAGATAAAAAGGGAAGTCAGCTAGGACCTGTGTTGTCATTCAAATCATTCAACAGCCAGTTATGTGATTAGTGTCGTAAGTTGACTTACAATTAATGTTATTACTATATAATTATATCATATAATTACGAGTATTATTATTATCTATAAACGCCTACTACACTGCGATAGTTAAAACTAATAACGATAATTATGGAAAGATTACTGTTCGTGAACAACGTAGCAGAACTGCAAAATAGTACTTGTCTCAGTTTCGTAACAGCAAAATTCCTGTCCGAAGCCATGCAATTTCCCGATTAGATGCAAAGTTTCCTGTATTTCTGTATAAAAATAGTACCAAAGAATTGATTTTTAACAAGTTCCATTTACCAAAAACTCCTTTATACAAGGTGTTTGAAAACAACACCGACAACGTTTGGGAGGTGATTCCTAATACGAAGATAAGACAAAAAGTATAGACCAACCTGGGTGCACAAATACTTCCTTTCGGAGTTATAGGGTGCCGAAAACATGAAAAAATGAACTTTAAAAGTTCATAGTTCCAAAATTATGGGACTTACCGTAGTCGGGTCAAGACTTCACTTAGGAACTAATTATCTGCTCTATCCAAAAATCCATGTTTCATAATTATAAAGTATTCATGCAACTTTTTTTTATAGAGGGAGTTTGGCAACGGGCATATCATTTGAAGTACTCTCCAAGTACTTCTATAAAAATTGTTGCGGAAGTAACGGAGGATTCTGAAACATGGATATTTGTATAGGGCATATACTAGTTCCTAAGTGAAGTCTTGACCCGACTACGGTAGGTCCCATAGTTTTGGAGCTATGGACTTTTAAAGTTCTTGTTTTTTTTTTCCTCATGTTTTCGGCAACCTGTGACGCCGAAAGATACAAGCATTTATGCACCAAGGTTGGTCTGTACTTTTTGTCTTATCTTGATGTCAGGAATCACCTCCCAAACGTCGGTGTTGTTTTGAAACACCCTGTATATTTACTCTGTCCGTATTATATGCGTCCGGGAGTCACAAAACCTCAAGTACTACTTGATGGATGACAATCAATTTTGGCCAGAATGTAGAGGATAAAGAGTTAGGAATCCAGTTCTTTGATGAAGGCGTGCTTCATGTAGTTGATTCCAAGACATAGACAATCAAAAATTGATTCTCCGTGTCGTTGCATGCGAGTAATTGAGCAACTCGGGCGAACATAATGATATGTCACATTTTCTAATTTTAGAGTAAACTGTAAAAGAGAGATTGACTTATTCCTATTCAATTCAATACAGTGACACATGCCAAACAAGCTTCCTTTGACTTGTTGAAGCACATTTCCAAAATAGAACTACATTCATACTTTTTTGTGATTCAGTCATGACCCATTCCACCTAAAAACTCAATTTCACTGGAAGTTGCGTTTATTACACTATTATGCTCGCCAGAGCCGCTTAATTATGAATTTCATCCTTGCTTGATAGACTACCCGCAACGCTGTTGAGATTAGCGGGTTAGTATAATGCTCAGGATGCAAAATACTAATCTGTTCGTGGAATACAACGCGTAAATGAATATGAAATTAAATAACTTTTAACCAAACTCCTTCACCTGGTGTATACTCTGATAGTGTTACTTTTTTGATCTAGAAGTGAAGAACCAATTTTAAGAGCCGGTTCGGGCTGAATACCATCACTGACTTCACTAATTGGGTAGGGGTCTCTATGTATTTGAAGATACCATCGCAACTTGGGATCGACTAGAGACCTTGAAAGCACCAAACAAGATAACCGGCCTCCTCATCAGAAAGGAAAAACACAAACAATTGATTAGTTCATTTCCAAAAACCCACACTTCTTCTATTATTTAATAAAATGCATTTTATACTTTATAAAATGCATCTTATATTTTATAGTGGTTTAAAATAATAAAACGGAGCCTTTCATTAGAATACAACCATTATATCAATATACAACTTGAAAAAAGGTCTTATAATACAGTGTGAGTCTAGTGCAATGTAAACAGTGATATATACAATACTTTTTAAAAGTTTGTAGTGTTATCATATCTTGAAATCTGACACGCTAAATAAGTAGCTCTTACTTATTTACCTCACGACTTCATTGAGAGGCGTAACCACAAACAGTAGCGAAGCGGAGAAGCAGAGACAATGTTGCCAGCCTCGAATACCGAGCTATTTGTCAGTTTCTTTTTACAACTCAAGCACACACTTCGTACACCTATTTCTTTCTTTTTAAATTACTTACATTCTATTCTTGAATTTACAAATTAATTCATAACTGATTATAATAATTGTTAATGTCAACCCGGAAAGTTTTCCTGCTTGATAGGGATAAACTTGCTTAATTTTTGCATGTACATTCGCATTTTCAAATTTTACTTTATAAACAGACTTAGTAAGTTTATTTTTACCAATGGAAACATTAAAAAATTAGGAAAGGAATCTCGTAAGAGAACGTAGTAGAGTTTATTTCCAGTATTCATCTGGTGGAATTGGGGTAAAACCGCAGTCAGGATGGTCTGGCACGGAACGAACTTGCGGTCTCCGGATTAAACTAAATAAAAACTAACATAACTCCTGGTGCAACAGCCTTTAGGAAACAGGACCTACCGCTCGGCTTGTGGCACTCATGCGTTTGGAGATTAGCACATAGGCTCTCCTTGTCATTAATATTGGCTTTTTAGACCGGAATTTAAGTAATTTTCTTTCCTTCAAGTAGCTCCCCAGTTGTCTTCAGGATGCTGAGTGGACGTCACAGTACCAACACCATCTGCTGAGAACGAACATCTTTCCTCTGACCATGCTCGCTAGTGACGGATCTAGTCCGAGGTCGGAGAGTTTAGACCCTCCCCCCCCCCCTAATTTTTAGACACAAAAATAACTTAAGCAATTATTTATATATTTTTGAAAGTTTATTATAAAGTCATGATATTCCTATCATAATCTGGGTTCTGACTTCCCCCAGTTTTTACCTTCTTGATCCGCCACTTACACCCACCACTACCTGAGTTCCCTGGTTCTCACGATAACAATCCTGCCTGATCTGGAGTACGGCTACAATCTCCCGATCAAGTGGAAAACTTACTGTTTACCTACTGTATATGCCCGATTTGATACTCGTAAGTTTAGCTCATTATTTGACTGAACTATGATGAAAAAGGAGACAAAATCATAGTACATAACGTCAAACCCTAATTATTCTCTACAAATAAATTTCTGCTATTTCAGTAGCATAATTTAGCTGTTTTACGCGTAAAACACTAAAGAAAATTTCCTGAATGAAAATTTACAATAATGGTTGTTGCAGTAGACGTGGGTTCGAATTTTGCACATGATCTTGGACCCTATAGGTGGATCAACATTCAGTAGCGTAACGTATATTCCCGCAGACCCCGCGTTTGGGGGGACCGAAAACGTTCGATGTGTATTGAAAATATTAATGGAAGTGGCCCAGATTATATTTTTTGCTGAAGCCTAACTAAAAAACAAAAGTTAAGCCAGTGGGAAAAGTCAATACGCAAGGTGAGCGTTTGGAATTTTACGGAATAGGGAAGAAATAGTTGAAATATTTAGTTAGCAACTTAAACATGTATAAATTCTGCACTAGAATTACTTGTTACAGTCAAAAATATAATTATTAGTTAACGAAGATTAGAAGTAATTGTATAAATTTAGCAGTGGATATTTCTTTTTGGGGTCATGTGAGAAGAATAGGGATACAATATTCTGAAATGCACAAAATACGGACACACTTCCACCTGGCTAACTCGTTACATAAACATTAACTTCCGATGCAAGAACGATAAGGTTTATATCTTTTACTTTGAAGTTTGCTTTTGAAACATCATGAAAAATATAGTGAAATGTATTAAAAATGATGGAACAAGAGTACTCACATAGCATTATATTGACATACTTATTTTTTTCCCCTCGGTAGATCAGTACTTTTTTTTTTTTAATCATTTCTTCTTTGAATACAAATAGCGCTGTTACGATATAAACAATGTTACCAATAGATGCTATATTAGAAACACTTGAGCTTAGAAAATGCGGAGGAGTTAGAAAATTTCGGAAAATGTGTGAGGGCAGAAATTTTTACTCTCAGAATGCAGACATGTCCGCGAAAATGCGGACATATGCTAACGGAATCTAATGGTTAGAAATCATAGAGCGTGAGGGAATGGGCATGCTTTCATTACTCATATTGCCTTGATACTGAAGAATACAAATAAATCAAAAAGGTTATATAATAATAACTTCTTTATTATTATTATTATTATTATTATTATTATTATTATTATTATTATTATTATTATTATTATTATTATTATTATTATTAAAGAACCAATAGCTCAGTGTTACCATGCGTCCTCTTTTACCAGGCTTAAAAAAAAGAATGAAATATGCGTCCGGATAAATTTTCTTCTAAAATGAAATTTCCGATTTTTTCCTACCAATTCTAGGGAAATGCAAAGTTAAATAATTCCGTCTTGAGTCTTGCAAATATTTCTATCTATCAAACAAAAGAAATATGTAATAGTTGAACGCAGGTCAGAAGACATTCGTCTACTAATACTGCGCAAAGAAGTGGATTCTTATAATGAAAACATCATAAACGCAGACTAGATAGTTCATCATATGTTAAAATGTTTAAAGTATGTTTAAAGTTGTGCGGAGCAGTAAAGAAAAATCATAGGAGATAAAAGGGCATTTATACTTGTTCATGTATAATAAATGAATGTTTTTGACAGATCTACTCCATTTTACTTCATGAAACATGGCATCTCGCTTCACATCGCTTCAGTAGAGTGGAATTTTCGTAAAATCAAACAAACTAGAACTGCACAGTCAAAATGTATACAAATGTTACTTGTCATTACTGAGTAACAAGCAGCCTATCTTTCTGTTTTTATGTCGTACTCGACTGGTGCAGTGCTTTGCTCACTGAGAAAGGAGTAAGTTGTCCTGCTAGCTGCCCTATGTGTCATGTTCCATTGGTATGCACGGAAGCAGATAGAAAATATTTTTACGTCATCTAATGGTGTGCTTATGCGAAGAGTCTGAGACAAAGAGAAAGAAACACTTATTTTTATTATTATTATTATTATTATTTGTTGCCACTTAACATGTGGGTGATGTAATTTTAAATACATGTTCTTTAATCTAAGATTGATACAGACAATGAAGTGTACTCAACTGCATTCGGTGTAGGTTCGTTTGTTTATTACCAAACAAACACATATTTATCAAGTTAACTTAGCATGTTTATTGTTAGGCATGAATCGAAGAAGATCGTACATTTCAATTGGCTGTAAAGGTAAGCCAAAGAGAAATTACCTCGTGATTTTTGTTCTACAAAATATTTTATCAATATTTTGACAGAACTTTTTTTAAAAAAAGTTTGTAATAGTAGATACAAGACTGAACATTATTGACGCATTGTGAGGGTTGGTCTTGCATAATGGTCTGTGCATACCAATAGCACGGGATTCAAGCCCTGGACATAGTGACTCAGTGGTAGAGCGCCTACCTCTGGTGCGTGGGGTTCCTGATTCGACCCCCAGCCAAGTAAGTTCATAGTGAACAACATCGTGTCCGTGCATTCTCACAGTGTACTTCCGCTTCGTCTCCCTTTCTCATTGCAGCAATTCTTGCATCATCATCCGTCTCAAGTAACCTAAAGCGCATAATGGAGGAACGTGAAACTGAAATATTGAATTTAAAGCCTGTGACAAACATCTTGACATTTCAGCTAAACGAATAAAACCCAAGCTCTGGCGCGACGTTGCCAAGTGGGAAAGGGGTGTGGCTATAGCTAAGTAGACAAACTACAGCGCGATCAAGTGGCAAGGATAGACCTGGATGTGTACAATATAAATGTGGCAATACCGCTGGCCTCTCATTTGCTAACAGCATTTAAAGGGAACTTGGAGCGCCGCCTTTAAATGCCAAGATGTTTGTCACGCCGTTTAATTTCTCTTATATTTTTGCGGTACTCTGAATTAATTTCAAAAATACTGCTTCTCGCTATCCATTATTGCTTTCCACTATGGTGATCAGTGTTGAAACTGGAAATCGTAAGGGAGTTCAGATTTGCATAGAGGGGGATAGGTCGAGATGAAAGTTATTCTTGGAACGCTCAAGTCATATCAGAAAGCCTTTTTTCGCTATATCTTACTGTTGTTTTGCTCTATGTGGAGATCAATATTGTAACAATAAGTAGTAGTAGTAGTAAATTTCTACCATTTCTGGTTTTGGTAGAGATATGCAGGTCAAAATGATTTCTTTTCTTGAGGTACTGAATCGATTGCAGAAAACTAGCTTGTTGCTATCTATTACCGTTTTGTTCTAAGGCTATCAACGTTAAAACAAGAAATGGTTAACTTCTACTACTTCCAATTTGAATACAGGGTTAACGGATAAAATTGAAGCTATTCTTGAAATGCTGAATTGATTTTGAGAAACCCCATCTCGATATTTCGTACCGACTTTGCTTTGATATCTGTCGACAGACAGACAAACGGGCATAGCTGTTCTGTAAGATTTCCCGATACTTATGCATAGCAGTGGCGGATGCAGGGAGGGGGCGACCCCCCCAGAAGAGGAAACGTTTTTTTATTTTATATATAAATAAAACCCATCCCAGAGTCTGGAGCTCTTAAAAGTAGCTCTAAGTAGCAGTATTACAACGCACCGCCCCCCCAGAAGTCCGTCCTGGATCCGCCCCTGATCCATAGCATATTTGGAAGTCTAATAATTAAATTGATGATAATCATAATGAAAGCAAAGTGTATGGACTTATGCTCTATTAGAACCGGTAGAAAAAGCGTACCATGGAGTACAATAACTGACCTTGACGAAACAATTACCAACCTCATAGATATTGGTTGAATTTGTAATTAAATATCTAAAAAAACAATAGTATGTAAAATATGCTGTGGCGCAAATTAAGTGAGCACACATATATATTCATTTGATAGCGTTTTGGAGATTCCACTTTCTGTTTTAGATATACTTGATTGTCTTCGTTATTCCCTAATGTTTAAAAAAAAAAAAAAAAACTGTGGGGTGAACGTTGCGAATTTGCTGTGAAATGTGTTGTAACACTTTCTTTTTATGGTGAATACTAAATAAACAGTTGCTGTCCTTCCTTAAAGCCAGATCGGCTATTTAACCTCAAACTTGATCTTCACAGATGCTGTTAGTCCGAAGTCATTGTTTTCTACTTATCGTTAAATGTCTTTAATGGTGGTTGAAAAAGTAAATTTTGTTTAGACATTGTACGTTGTACAATCAATTTGAATAGTAGTAAGTCTATGAAATGTTAGTTTCAAGTTAGGCATGCTATAGATTTATAACATATATACAATAGAGTTAATTTTTTATTCCTTCCAATATTCTATATTGCCAATATTTAAATGGTGAAAGACATTTTAATTAAAATATAGAGTTCATAAAAATTTAGGACAGTGAAACATTTTTGAGATAACACCTTGTCCTTATTGGTTCTCTACGTACATGTTAAATTTGGTGAGATATAAAACACTGGCTAGAAAGAAGGCGCAACTTTATAAAACTGGGCTTTTTTTTTAAAAAAAAATGAAATTACTAAGAATTACAGACGCATACTCTAAATCAATGATCGCTAAACCGTTGATCGCGAGTTACTAGTAGCTCACAGGGACATATTCATATAGACTTTTTTAGTACTTCAAATAACTTGAAATGTTTAAATTTTATACCTCCCCGAAGTCTGTTAACCTGCATCTGGTCTAAAAGTGACATCTTTTATAATGACAATGATATTGTGGGTACTTTTTAAAAAAATATTAATTGTTGGTTTCTTTGTTTTGTGCAGGAACCAAGAAGATGGAATACAAGACTCGACAGTGGCACGAGAAGTGTTTCTGTTGCTGTGTGTGCAAGACCCCCATCGGCACAAAATCCTTCATCCCCCGAGAGCAGGAGATCTATTGTGCTGCATGCTACGAGGAAAAGTTCTCCACTCGTTGTGTAAAATGCAACAAGGTCAGTCACATACATGACGTGATAATCATCATACTTGGGAAAATTAGTAAAGCATTTAACGGATTCAAATTAAAAGTTAAAGAAGTTGAAATACTCGATTAAATTAAAAAAAGTTAATGTAAGAATAAAGTAGTAATTAAAATTAATCGATGAAAATCAAAATCGGCAATTTTCATTTTTATGCAGTGAGAATTATCTTTGAGTTCTGAAAGTTAAAGAATCAGTTAATGGATAAAATTGAGGGTTTGGGAATATCAATGGATACTTACGAAAATATACTGTTTTAAAACAAAACTGAGAATGAATAAAAATGAAATAAAAATTTCATCAAACTGAGAAAACAAATCAATGAAAATTATGTATGTAATATAATTTTTGTGATTCTGTTAGTCCCACGAGGAACACAGTGTTTAAAATAATATATATGGTATTAAAATATAGGAATAATTATAGGTGTATATCACGTAGAAACCATACCAAGTGATGCATATAACAGTTTGCAATAATGGTGATTTGGTTATTACAAAATCGATGAGTTCATGACGCAGACTTCAAGAAAAGTTGGGGGCACAGTATTAACACTTTCTTTTTGGGGGGGGGAGGGTGACTGTCGTGATTTTTTTTAAATAAACTACGTAACAGTTCTTGCAGAATATCCATTCATATTGCGTGGAGAAAAATCGTGATTAATTTTTTATTCTTTACGATTTTAATGATCGTCAACTAAAAATTAATTCATGCAAAATATAAGAGAAAATTATATTAATTTGGTAATTAATTTTTTTAACGGATTGGCTATAAGCCTGATGATAATTGTCTTTCCACTATTCAAGAAGCGGTACTATAGTGAGCAGTTTTTAGACCTACCAGAAGGAATGGGTGCCAACTTCTACGACTTTTTTATAAAATTAATTTTAGTTTATATGAACAACTAGCCTTCGGCTAGCTGAAACTTCGTCTCCAAACCCCGCATTTACTCGGCCTACGACCTCATATTTCAACCTTTGCTTCCGTCCTTCGTACGGTACAAATACGTTTATAGCATTATTATTTGCAATAAATAAATAAATAAAATAAACCCTTTTCCCTCCGTAGAATATGCATTTTAAACAAAGTGAAATTATAAAAAAGCTACGTCAACCCAAATGCTAGCTGTTTATGATGAGACTGACAATCTTGAAGTCATTTTTTGATATTGAGAAAAACAATATAAATTAATCCCTTTCTCTCGTTAAAAGCGGAATTTTCGGAAACGCTGTGGCCCGTGGCATATTCCCACTTCTTTCGAATAAGGAGTTTATATACCTAAGATGTATCTAATATTAAGGGATTTCAAGATATGATCATCTTATTTTAACAATTCGAACCCCACCCTTTTTTGTTCCTGCCTTTTATCTTCCCTTGTAGGAGAAATATTTTTAAAAAACGCTGAAATACGTCTGTAATTACTTCAAATGAAAAAGAAACAAAATTTCTTGTCTCTAACCTTAACGAATTTCGAGATATGGCCATCCTATTATAACAATTGTAATCCCACCATTGTTTAATTCTCGCCTTCGTTTTTTCCCTTGTAGAGGAAATATGCTCCCCCCCCCCCCCAAAAAAAAAGCGAAGCACAGTAGAATTATTTTAAATTGAAAGTCCAACGACAAATATTATGTTTCTACGCTTCATAGATTCGAAGAGATAGACATTTCACTATAATAATTGCCACTCTACTTCCTCCCTTCCTCGGCGAATTTTCCAAAATCCTTCTTTAGCGATACCTTACGTCATATGTCCTAGACAATGTCAAAATTTCAAGTTTTTAACTTAAGCGGTTTGGCCTGGGAGTTGATCAGTCACTCACTCACTCACTCAAGACTACTACTTCTTTTATATGTATAGACTACGATCGAATAAACTCTTTGTGAATAATGACTAGTGTTGTCTCTCCTTTCGTTTCTGAGGCCAAAGTTCGATCTTTGATGGGAATATATGTGGTTCGGATCCTATATTAAACTGTATACCGACTACTCATATAGCCGTAGTACTGAAAAGAATCATTCAATTTCAAGGAAACTAATCATGATACTAACGAGTTATTTAGATCACTTTAAAATTAAGAAGAAAACGAAACTTACAAATAATTAAAACTATTGCATATTAATGGAAACTTAGAACAATAAAATTTTGATTGTCTTGGATGTTATAAGATATTAAGGATATAAAAGAATAGTTCGGAAATTCATTTCGATAAAGAAATACTTTAAATGAATAAAAATTACAGAATGTTGATTAATTGTGCGGAAGGATACAAACCTGCAGTATCTTTTTTTTTTATGTAAGGGAATCTCCAATTTAATTTTGTTAAATCAGGAGCATTGAAATCAGTAAAATGTGATCAATTTGAGAGTATTCTTCAGGCTCTTGAAGGTAAATCTTTATCATTTCCAGTCAATTGTTGAAATGTTTTACAAGTATATTATTTACAGGTATAGTGTTCCATTTATATGCTCATCTATATTACATTTATATGCAATATGCTGTTTGCTTCTCATAACCAGATATTTGGCGTTCGAAGGTCCAGTTCAGAATATATTTCAAAATACATTGCGCTGGGACTATATATTTACAATTGTTCACCGTAGTTCATAGGATTGTTTTTCTTATATAATTAGCTATGTATGTTACATTAAATTTCATATGTCAATTATTCATTACAAAATTATATATGGGTAAATATACCTATATAACTGGAGGAAACAGCTTACATAAAGTTATCGTCCAAAAATCCTTTAACGTTATAATACACTTTACTTAATAGGAACTGTCTGACTTTTCTCTTATGGCAAACAATATATTTTGTTCATTCCTAAAGTCTACAGGGAGGTGATTATAAATACTGATTCGCATGATTTCGTGGGCCTTTGTATATTAAAGTGGGACATAAAGTATAACATAGGGTAATCGTAAAATGTTTATTAAAAACTCAAATGCACAAAGATACAATATAAAATACTAAAATGTTAATATACTGGTAGAAGTTTTACTAAATCTCATTTTCATGACATTTTACTTAATATTTACTAGGTTTTAGCTCACTTCCATGTTAAAATTTCATATCGTATCATATCCATATCACTTCCAAATCAAAATTAATCATACATTAATATTAATTGATTGGTTGATTACGAAATTTCAAGAGTTTAATACGAAAATCTGTCTGGCTTGTATATATATATTCCATCTGATAGAATTAGACGAACGATACAATATTTCAGCAAAATAATTTCTAAAGGCATGAATCTTCTTATAGAAATATATCAAGAACTTTAGGCATGATTCAAAAAAATGCATCAAAAGATTGCGATCTTGGCGAATAATTAGTTTTTTGGATCAGGAGCACAAAATATTTGAAGGGCCTCTAAATCGAGTTTTCGTATTATTAACGGAATAAGCACTTCATACTGCGTTAAGTGATAGTTTCGGTTTGGCTACACTATATGTAGTTCTCCAGATATAAGACCTAGAAGAAAATTTTTGATTGATTGATCTTTTGATCCAAAAATAATTTCAAAATACAGAGTATAGACAAATTTTGAACAACAGGAAATAGTAGTCCTAGACAATATAAGGAAAAGCTACAAAAACAAAGTGACAGTACAAATACTTGTTCATTCTCGTATTTTAAAATTACAACTGTTAACAACTGTTATCATCACTGATAATAATGGTCTACAAGCGTTGATAGTGAAAATAGAGTATGATGATAAACTTAACGTATATGTTAATTATAATACGTATTTGAAGAGCCATTGGTTATGTTTTCTGTTGTGTGTCAACATACACTTTGTTTGGTTTGTTGTTTGTCATGTTATCTAGGAGTTTGGTTCACCAATACTTCTTTCTATATTTATTTACTCTGTCCGTGTGTCCGTCCGGAAGACACAAAAATCTCAAGAACTACTTGATGGATGACCATCAATTTTGGCCAGGATGTAAAGGCACAACAATTAAGAATGGAATTCGTTGATAGAAGTGATGTATCCAGTTAATTACAAGATGTGGACAGTCAAAAATCGGTTTCCCATGTACTGCTATGGAAGAATTATTTATACTATCCTTGCTTGTTAGACTAGCCGCAACGGTATTGAGATTAGTTGGTTACTATAATGCTCAGGATGCAAAACAGTAATGTCTTCGGAATGCAATGCTAAAGTGAAACTAAATGACTTTCTACTCGATAAATCTGTAGACTTAAATATTTTCTATTTTCAAATAATCATTCATCTTAAAGTATACTTCATTTAATTTAAAGTAAAATGCTATATTTAAGCCTAGATTTGGTAAAAATTTAATTTAAGCGGTTTGGTGTTCCAAAAATCAAACCGAACTCCTTTATGTGCTGTGACACTGTTACTTAATAAAAAGAGCTTCCTTTCAACAGTATAGCATAACACTTTGTTACCAACTTTGAAACTATTGATATATCGTTATAGGAACATAAATTCAACATTTGTTTTTCAACATAAAAAAAAATGACATGTTAAAAGGAGCTAGTCACCCAACACTCACGACTCCTTTAAAGTGTTCTAGTATTTATGACCAATAAGTGAGAGTGCTTAAACTTTTTTTTTTTTTTTTTTTTGGCCTCTTATTTGGCAATTTCATTTCAAGGTAAGAGAATGTACTTTTTCATATATAGAAGAAAATGGCCAGATTAAATAATTAAATAAATAAATAAAAATTAGTACTGTACTTGTACAGAGTAGGGAAGATACAAGTGGATAAATGTACTTTTTATAGCGTTTTTATTTTTAAGTGATTTGTCACATTGTTCAAAGTAAATGGGACCAATACATCGAACTTTCGTGAAAACTTTCATGAGCGATGAGCCTCTGTTACTTCAGAGTAGGCTGTATCAAGAAATTAGTAATTGATAAACGACAGCGTTTCGAAAGAAAATATTGTCTAATATGAAAGCATCTCTTCATTTCTTTAAATCTTCTGCGAACTTTAATACGTTATTATTGTAATCCATTGTTTTACATTCTTTAATACTAATACATTTAATACTAATACATTTAATTTTTTACGCAGATAATAACAACTGGTGGAGTAACCTACAAGAACGAGCCATGGCACAGAGAGTGCTTTACATGCACCCACTGCAACACGTCCCTTGCTGGCCAGCGTTTCACCTCGCGAGATGAAAAGCCTTATTGTGCCGAGTGCTTCGGTGAGCTCTTCGCCAAGAGATGTACTGCCTGCAGCAAGCCAATTACAGGTACTTTTGTTTTCCTACATTCATGTTCATTTAAGTTCTCTTGTTTGCTTATATGCAGAGAGTGTTTATTGTAGTTTTAGAACAACAACATTAATGTGATGATTGTAATTACCATTATGGATCTCCTGCACAATAAAGTACTATTCGACAATGTCCTCATACATATTTTGAAGATCTTCCTATTTTAATTGTTTCTTTTGAACGAATACTTTAAGATAGTTTGATATATAAAATTCATTATATTAAGGCAAATTCTTCATGAATTACAAATTATAAGAAAAAGAAAACTAACTACGTAATTGTTGCGATTTCAGTTAATGTACGAGGGTACTTTTACTTGTTGGATAAAGGTAATCTAATAGCATATAAATAACGTAACCTCGTAGCCTCGAAGTAAAAGTCTTGGTGAATATAAAAATACTAGACTTTTGTCTGTTCTTCTGCAGACATCTTCCGTAGTGAGTAATTTTAGGTTTAGAACAAGGGTATAGTTAAAACTGTACTAACTTCTTACTGCCGAGTATGTCTGTAGAGGTTGCGATATTTTGAAGTTTTGACAAAGTTTTTAGCAACTCCTGTCCATATGTACACCGGCAAATAGTGAAAACATACTTAAAAAAAAAACTAAGTTTCTGCTAGACATCTGATCGAAAGGGCTGGGAGGGGTAAGGAGAAAAGAGAAATTAAAAAATAAAAAAGGAGCTGGGAAACATGAATACAATCCTGCAACATGGCGCACACTTACTCTCTACAACTACTTATCTGTAATTTAGTTTTTCTTTCACATTGTGTCTACTTTTTCCTACCTCTATCTGATAAAGTACTTAGCGAAAGAGATTGTGAGTACCGCTTTCAATTCTTAGTGTATGTGATTTATATTTTCGCTCTTATGTGGTAAACAGTTCATTTCCTATTCCTGCCCGAAGTTCCTTTATTGTTGCTGAGTTCCCTCACGCAGGATGAACGTAGATTTGTATCGATATGGTTTATTATAAGTTATTTTGAAAAGCACATAAAATAAAATTGTTTATCGTAGAGTTGATTTATTTTTTCAACATGAATTCTTAAACTAGAGCTAGCAGCTTTCCAAAGTTTAAAACTATTATTTAATTTATTATGGAATTACGTATAGGACATGTTTAGTTGCCGTGTAACGTGGGTTCCTGTCACCACGGCATGGCGCGTCCTCAGGTTGCGGATCGAGGAGAAGGCCTCTAGATATAGAGGTTAGCTGCGAATATACTGAATAAGCAGTCGCGGACAGACGACTAGGAGTGGTCCTCCAGCTTGGGGGTTTGGGTAAGGCTAACACCCTCATCCTGTAAAAAAAGGTACTTGTTCAGAAACATTCACAAAAGCCTCGGACAAGGACTGATAACTTGGCACGACATCAGCAAAAGAAAATGGACATGAGATTTGGAACATGGAATATTAGAAGTCTTTATAGGGCAGGCGCGTTAAAATCTGTAACGAGTGAGTTAGAGAAATACAGGATGGACGTAGTAGGAGTTCAGGAAGTTAGGTGGGAAGGAAATGGATCTGAGAATTCCGGAAATTTTACGTTTTTTTTACGGGGAAGGAAATAAAAGTCACCAGTTAGGAACAGGGTTTTTCGTTCACAAACGAATATTACCAGCAATTAAACGGGTTGAATTTGTTACTGACAGACTTTCTTTTATTACTCTCAAGGGACGGTGGTGTGATATTATTGTTTTAAATGTACATGCTCCAACTGAAGATAAGGGTGACGATATAAAAGATAGTTTTTACGAAGAAGTGGAACGGATATTTGACCAACTCCCGCGATACCATATGAAGATTCTATTAGGGGATTTCAATGCGAAGGTAGGACGAGAGGATATTTTCAAACCGATTATAGGGAACGAAAGTTTGCATAAGGAAAGTAATGACAACGGTGTTAGACTCGTGAACTTTGCAACATCCAAAAACCTAATCGTGAAGAGTACAAAATTCCCACATCGCGACGTTCATAAATACACTTGGACATCACCAGACGGAAAAACACATAATCAAATTGATCACGTTTTAGTAGATAGAAGAAGACAATCTAGCATAATTGACGTCCGGTCGTTTAGAGGGGCTGATTGTGACACTGATCACTACCTGGTAGTAGCGATAATACGGGAGAGATTATCGTTGAATAAAGGTAATATTCAATGTCCGAAAACGGAGAGATTTAATTTAAAGAAATTAGAAGAGAGCCAGGTAAGAGAGGAATACCAGATTGAAGTTTCGAATAGATTCGCGGTTTTAGAAGACTCGGAGTGCACTAGTGTTGAGGATACTTGGATTGAAATTAGAGATAGCATTAAAAGTTCAGCAATAGAAAAATTGGGACACGCGGAAATACGTAGGAACAAACCATGGTTCGACCAAGAATGCATTAAACTAGCAGAGAAGAGAAAACAGGCAAAATTACGGTGGCTACAAAATCCGAATGAAACAACTACACAAAATTTCGCAGATACCAGGCGGGAAACTTCCAAAACTTTTAGAACAAAGAAACGGGATTTTTTGAAAGCTAAAATTAAGGAACTTGAAGATAATAGTAAAAATAAAAATATTCGGGACATGTATAAGGGGATCAGCGAATTTAAGAAAGGCTATCAACCTCGTGCTTATATATTAAAGAAATCTGACGGAACAGTTCTCACCGATACGGATAGCCTCTTAAATAGATGGAAAGATTTCTTTGACGATTTGCTGAACACGCAGCCAAAAACTAATGTGCGTGGAGAAAAGGAGATACACACCGCAGAACCGTATATTCCAGAACCCAATCGAATAGAAGTGGAAGCCGCTATAAAGAAATTGAAGAAACACAAATCTCCGGGTGTAGATGAAATTCCGGCTGAGTTAATTTTAGCTGGAGGCGAAAAATTGTGGAACAAGATACACAAACTCATTCTCCTTATCTGGAACAAGGAAGAATTGCCACAAGAGTGGAAAGAATCAATCATTGTTCCAATTCACAAGAAAGGCGACAAAACTGACTGTAATAATTATCGAGGCATTTCTCTTCTGTCAACATCCTATAAAATCCTTTCAAATATTTTGTTAGCAAGATTGACTCCATACGCAGATGAAATTATTGGAGATTATCAGTGCGGATTTAGACGAAATCGATCAACTATCGACCAAATATTTACCATTCGCCAAATACTCGAAAAGAAGTGGGAATACAATATCCCGGTACATCAACTATTTATTGATTTTAGAAAGGCTTACGACTCCGTTAGGAGAGAAACATTATACAACGTTCTTACAGAACTTGGAATACCGAGAAAGCTAATTAGATTAATTAAGATATGCTTAAGTGAATCCCAAAGTAAAGTCCGGGTAGGAAAATTTTTGTCCACGAGCTTCCACGTCGAAAATGGCCTGAAACAAGGAGATGCGTTGTCGCCATTATTATTTAACTTTGTGCTGGAATACGCCATAAGGAAAATCAAAGATAGCAACCAGGGCCTAGAGTTGAACGGCATTCACCAGGTTATGGCATATGCTGATGATGTAAATTTAATAGGGGATGATAGGAGAACAGTAGAAATAAATGCAGAGATCTTATTAAACGCTTGCAGGGACATGGGTTTAGAAGTAAATGCAGAGAAAACTAAATACATGGAAGTGCGTCGGGACCGTAATACGGCAAATTGTGGAGGCGTTAAAATATTAAATAATACTTTTGATAAAGTGGATACTTTCAAATATTTAGGATCAATATTAACAGACGAAAATCATATTCACGAAGAAATTAAATGTCGACTAAAAGCAGGGAATTCGTGTTACTATTCGGTTCAAAATCTCTTGTCGTCGCGAATTCTGTCGAGGAATTTGAAGCTTAAAATATATAAAACGATAATCATGCCTGTTGTTCTGTATGGTTGTGAAACATGGTCGCTCACTCTGAGGGAAGAACATGGACTGAAAGTATTTGAGAACAGGATCCTGAGAAGAATATTCGGACCCAAGAGGAACGAGAATGGGGAATGGCGGAAGCTTCATAACGGGGAACTACATAGTTTATACGGTTTACCCAACATTGTTAGGGTCGTCAAGTCTAGGAGGCTTAGGTGGGCAGGTCATGTAGCTAGAATGGAAGAAAGTAGAAACGCTTTCAAAGTCTTGACTGGTAGACCCATAGGAAAACGACCATTAGGAAGACCTAGGCGCAGATGGGAGGACAATATTAAGATGGATCTCGCAGAGATAGGAATACAAAGTAGAAACTGGATGCAATTAGCTAAGGATAGAAGTCAGTGGAGAGCTTTTGTGAACGCGGCACTGAACCTCCGGGTTCCATAGGCCATAGAGTTAGTTAGTTAGTTAGTTACATGTTTAGTTGTAAGAAGAAAGTGAGCTTCTCTGTCTCGTATACACTTCTTTTTCTCCAGAAAATGCAAGAACTCGTTTCCTTTAAGTAACAAAGCCAAATAAAACGTTATACAAAATTTCGTCCTCGAATGTGCGACAGGTAGTAGTCCTAAATGCAAATAAAAAAAAAAGAAAGAAAAAGAAAGACAGAAAAGAAAACGAAAATAAAAACTGCTCAGCATATAGTCTTATTCTCAGAATTAAAGATATCCCACTTCTCTGAACTGAATATATATCATTCCAACTTACTGTAATTGGATCAACATGTGCTATGCATGCTTCCAACCAGGCTGCTGCTTTATCTGTACACCATGACTCATTTCAATATCTGTATAATAATTATTCTTATACATAATGTATTGTGTCTTAACGGGCTATTTTTTTTATTTTTTAAATTTTATTTTATTTTTTATTTTATTTATGTATTTTTTTACATATAAATATCAAAACTTTACATTTTCATCTGTTAGCAATGTACTTTCTTAGGAAAACAAATATTGTAGAAAAATACTTGCGGGGAGAGATTTGTCGCATGTAAATATAAAAATATTTCTTTTTCTGAGTGCAAAACGATAGATCAATATGAAATTTCATGCAGTGAATATTTTTCTTTCAGTGGTAGCTATAAAGTTCAGTGCGGTCATTGTTTGTCGTGAAATGTGTCAGTATAACCCAGAGAAATGTATGTATTACGATCGAAGTACAGGTCTCTCTAAATATACATAATATACTTCACATAACTTAAACAACGTTAAAGTGTTTAAGAAAAGAAAAATATCTGGAGACTTTTAAAATAGACTACAAATAATATTTTATTAGAAGCCAGAAATGCAACATTACATTTATTCTTAGACTAATTAGACAAAAGATGGTTGCATATCACTGATAATTTTATATATTCAACTGGAAGAAGAAGAAAAAGCTAAAAGCTGAAAAGTATTCTCTGCATCCATATTCTTGTGTCACTAGCAGTTTGACTCTCGGGACATAGAGAGGCACATACAGTAATTTTTATTTGTGACAATTTCATTTCTCCATGAATAAATTTCTCATTTTAATTTCCTTTCTTCAGTTTATAATTTGATCTTGAACTCAGAAAATTTTTGAGCTTTTATTGTTTGTGAAGAAAGAAAAAAAAGAAAGATGAAATGAAGGGAATTCCCTAACTTTATGCCAACATTGACGTAAAAAGTTAAACATAGGCAAATGTGATTGGATGCAAGATTCATGAAATATAAAAGATTTTTTTTTTTAATTTTATTTTCTAACTCTCACAGCACACCACACCTACATCAGTTAACACTGCTTACAGATGAACTTGTTCTATGCTTCAGTAACATTCAATAATGAATATCATTAAAAACTTGCAGTCAAGATTAATTTTGTAGATTTAGACGATGCTTGATATATTATTGCATAATTTATATATCCATTACTCTCTTTACGTGATACAAATGTTATAAATGTTGCTTTTATTTTTCATCTACAGGAATTGGTGGCACTCGATTTATCTCTTTCGAAGACCGCCATTGGCATAATGATTGCTTCATCTGTGCCATGTGTAAAACCTCGCTTGTGGGTCGAGGTTTCATCACTGACGGGGCTGACATTATCTGCCCAGAATGTGCCAAGCAAAAATTGATGTGAACGTGAAAAGAAAAAGTTCATTGTAATATTTTTTTGTCTTTTTATTATTCTTTTTTTTTTGTAAATTCAATAACAATCATTCAAACCAATTATCATCAGAGAGACTATATATATATTTTTTTTGTTGAAATTAGATAATGCACCAAGCTGTATAATATTGCTCTGTGGAGAGAGGCATTGCTCCACAAAGAAATCAGTAGCTATATCAGTGTTGCATTACAACAGTAGTAAATGTATACTTTGTGACTAATTAATTACGCGGTGAGAAAAGAAAATTATGACAAAAAAATTGTGCACATAATATAAATAGGTATATAATATATATATACATACATACATATATATTCTGAGGCTTTTTTTAGACGTTGAAAGGGAAAAACATTAAATAATTGTATGGAAAAAAAGTCCCGAATTAAAATGTTAATTATATTCTTAAGCATGCCCATTATTTTGGGCATTTATATAAAAGTGTAATATACATAAATAATATATTATACACAACTGTTAATAACTTATATGTTTTATTTTTAGTAGTAGTTTATCAATTCGTGATTGCTTTTGTAAAAAAAATAAATGAAGAAATATATATATATTATATATATGAAGGGAGAACAAATTTCATAACATTGTAGTAATATCTGATATATATATTAATTATTGCGAACGCATAATAATAGTAATAATAATAATACTAGTATATAACACAGTTAACATGGAGTTCATATTGCCTTAAATGAAGTGTCCCATTCCACGACCATAGGGAATTAAGCTACATGCTGCTCTGCCTTGGTCAAACTATGCATTCTCTATTTGGAAGTAAGTAAATGTTAATGAAAAAAGATACATATATTTCATTACCAAGTGCCACTTTCATTTTACCTAAAAGCGAATATATATTTAAGATCTCACCCATTTAATTTCTCGTTTTATACGTCATCAGATTAACTGTGTATCAGTAAGGAACAAGTAACGGGAATAACCTATGCTTTGTAAAATTTACTTGGAAGCGTGCAGAATATCGTTGTATTATCTTTTAAATACATATATGTATATATTTTCATGAATTAAATCATACGATACTTTATATATATAATGTATGTGAAAAAAAGGGAAAATTTTCCGATTTCTATAACTACATAAATCAATAAAAAATAAATAATGATAACCTAATTGAAAAAAAAAGTTAAAATAACTGCATAAAATCAGCTGTTTATTATATATATATATATATGGGATGTTAGGATGCTATGTGATAGCTTTTATTGGATCTGGTGGCCTTATTAAGGTAACAGGTGTAGTTTCTCTTTTTTTTTTAATTAATGCATATCAAATAGATTTCTTTCTGAAAGAAAGTAACGAAAAATAATGTTAACACAACAACATGGTTCTTAGCCAACCTAATACAGACTAACAATATGTCCGTCCCAGTATGATATAAAGTTTACAATCAACTCCAAGGGAAAAGATGATAAACAAAGAAAATGTATTTAAAAAAAAAAGAAATGAAAAAGGAAAACTACACTTGTTTCCATTACTGAAATTACTAATAAGTACTATACATATAGATATAAAGATATATATATTCTAAGAAATGAAGGAACTATATATATTTACATAACAGTGAAATGTATAAATCTTTAAGTTGAAAAAATAACGTCTTTTTTGTTTTATTCGTTTTTTTTAAAAAAAAATGCTTATCTTCATTTGTTTCAAACCTATTTTTTTTTTATATAGTTGCAGTAATGATGAACTTCTTATTTGAATGCATTTATTTATATAGAATGATAAATGAATGTAATAAATTTATGTATTTGTGGGAGGGGGTGAGAAACACAAAATAAGCATAAAAGAAGTTTAATTATTTCATCTTTGTATTATTATTGTATTTTTTTTTACTAAATAATTTTTTAAAAAATCAACGTGGTTCAGAAAAAAAACACTACTTGTATATGTCACTACACAAATGTGAAGTAAAGTGATAACTCTAGACAAACAAAAGATAAAGTAATGAAAATATCAACATGAACACTTGTGCCAGATTGTGTTTTTATTTTGCGAATTATATATATATATAGATAGATTACAAAGAAGAATAAAGAGATCTTTTTAAATGTTATTGCGGATATACTAGTGATGTTGCTTTGTTAAGACTTTCTAGTCACGTTTATTGGTGGAATTTGTCATTTTATCTAGGAGTGTTGTTGGGATAAATAAATAAATAAATAAAAACAGTTAAGCATACATAAAAAAAGAAAAATACTGTGTTACGTAGGTTTGTAATTGTAGAACTTCAAAACTGCTTTCTTTTTATCATGCACATTTAATTCTTGTAATAACAAAGAAAGGAATATAATTTGGTCGCCATCATGATAATTACATATATATAAATCTTCTGTTTCTTCCTTTTTTTCTTTTTTTGAAAATAAGAAGAAAATATGTATATTTTATTCTTAAAACATAATAAAGCAAATTGCAACAGTTCATGTGTATTGGAGATGTTATTTTCTTTGAACAAGTCTCTTTATTGTAAATTAACCTTTTATTTGTACCTACTGTAGCCTATTTCCGTAATTAAAAAAAAAAATAACAATAAGGGAATCACTTCTTTATTTTTATATATTATCGTTGTCTATGATTGAAATTGTAGCATGTAGTATGGTTATGAAAAAGCTTTATTTTTGATTTTAATGTCCCGGTCAGCAGCGAGGCTATATGAGACGTGGACCTACTGATTAACGTGGAATCCGAACCACATGAGCTCCCGCCGGGAATCGAACCCGGACCTCCCACGCCAAAGGCGCGTACGCTAACCGCTTAGCCACGGAGGAGCTTTATGAAAAAAAAAACTTGTGATAGGTGATTTGTTATGTCATGTTGAGGATAGGCAACTTAATGTCGTCAAGGCCAAAGTAAGGAGATATACGAGTTGTCTAAAATATCAGTGAATCAGTATTAGCAAGCTTGTTACCTGTAGCAGATTTTACAAAACTCTTTTACCAACGTTTTTTTCTTCTTCTTTCTTTCAAATTTCAGCCCTGAAATTTGTTAAGTGATAGCTCTGGTAAGTGATTCCAAATTCCGGACGTTGTTAAGTGTGCATCCCTAACATTTTTTTTCACCCTTGTCGGTGACTTTTATCCTATAACCTTTCATTCCTACACAGCATCAGGTGTTAAACAACACAAAGTGACTGCCACTATAGCATGTTACTTGTGTTATTTTAACCGCAAAAACATCTCCTTCTAAGCATATCACAAATAACTAATAACTGGGAATGACAATGTGCTTTGGTTTTTATTGTTTGCTATGAGCAAAGTTTTACGCAGCATATTTGACATTTATACCAAGTAAAGAATTACGTATTGTATTTTCTGTAATCGGTCACGAAAATAGTTTTTTAAGCCTATGAATTATCTAACAATATTTCATGAATAGCAGTGCTGTGATCTGTTGTTCTTATGTGCTTGGAACTTAATGCAATAATACATTGTTAGTTACTTTTTAGTGCAATAACACCAAGTATCAAACAAGGTACTTTTGCACTAAAAACTAACAATCAACGTATTATTACACTAAGTTAATAGCACATAAGAACATCAGATGGCAACATCGCTACTCATGTAAATGTCAGACAATTCATAGGCTTACAAAACTATTTAGGTGACCGATTACAGAAAACAGAACGTTATTCGTTACTTGGTATAAATGCCAAATATGCTGGGTAAACTTTTACTCATAGCAAACAATAAAAACCAATGCCCATTCTCGTTCCCAGTTACTAATCACTTCTGATATGTTCGGAAGGCGATGTTCTTGGTGTTGAAATAACACTCAAGTAACACGCTATAGTGGTAGTCATTTTGTGTTGCCACCTCATATTTTGCTGTTTAGTACTTACACTTGTTTAATTAAATGACCCGGTTCAGGTTTTTGGAACGTTCTGTGTGTCCCCTTACCTTTTTTTCTAAAATCACAAGTTCCTTATCGCAAAATTCTCAATACAACATATGGAATCATTTTCATTATTATTTATTTATTTATTTTAAAGTTTGCGTACGGATACAATGCAGGTAGATTTTGAGAAGTGTTTCCTCAAACGAAAGCATGAAAAAAAAAGACCAAACTGGATGCACACATTATTTCAAAGCTATAACCCATCGGAAATTTGTTTGAGTTGGTCATAAATTGGAGAACAAAATGTCAGATCAAGGACGAGCAAAAAGGCTTAACTGATTATTTTCAGTCATATATGCTATTAATGTACTACTACAAATATGTTGAATGCATATCAATTTAACATTTTTTTTTTTTTTTTTATTTATCTTCTTTTATTTATAGACAGGACTCGAAAAAATCCTTTGGTTCCAGGTCACCATGAGGACTGGAATAATTTAACAGCAGAATATGTAGGCCTATGTATCAAATTGGATTTGCATAAAGAGCGTTTGGTTTTCAGAACTGGCGCTTAGATCAGAAGAAATTTTTTTCTACACTGTTTGTGGACCACTCTGACTTTCGTGCTTTGCTTATAAGCTCCCCGGACAAAAAATTAGTCACCCACCTTGGTACTTACGTTAATACCGTGTAGCGCCACCCCTGGCCTCGATAACCGCCTGGATGCGGTCGGGAAGGGAGTCCACAAGTATATGCAAAGCTGTCATATCCAGCTGAAGCCACTCACGGAGGATAAGATCACGCAATTCCACCAATCGTCGGGGATGCTGATGTTGGCGTTTCACTCGCTGTTCCAACTGGTCCCACAGATGCTTAATTGGGTTGAGGTCCGGCGATTTTGAGGGCCATTCGAGGTGTGGCAGGATACCTGAGTGTTCCTCAAACCAGTCATATATGGGTTCAGCTCTGTGAATCCTGCTGTTGTCTTCTTGAAAAATAGGGGTGTCTATAGCAAAGTCATCGCGAAGAAAGTGACTGAAGGGCAACACCTGCTCGTCCAGGATGTTAAAATAAACGTGCTGGTTCATGTTCATGGACACCTCAATGAGTGGGCCCACCCCATAGTACGAAAAACACCCCCAGAACATGACAGACCCACTCCCGGCTTGCACCTGACCTTCCACACATTGCAAGTGAAATGCTTCCTGTGGCCATCAGGGGACACGACGCCGGGCGTCATTCGAATACAGGCAAAATCGTGATTCGTCAGACCATATGACACGGCACCAGTCTGCTACTGTCCATGTTTGATGATTATTGGCCCACTGCAGACGAGCAACTTTATGTGCATGTGTGAGCAGTGGCCTTTTGCGAGGTACCCGACTCCCATTACATTCAGTTCCTGTCGTAATGTTCTCTCGTTGACAGGTTGGACTGGGCCTGCATTCACGGACTGCAGTAATTCCTGGCGGGTTTGGAAGCGATTTCAATTCACAAGGATGGAAAGCCGTCTTCGGGCCCGATCTGTGAGGATCTTTTTCCGATCACAGTTCTGGCGTCATGTTTCATGGACACGTGTGTTACACCACTGCTTGTAGACATGTTGAACAGTCCGCAGCAAAACACCAACAAATTGGGCAACTTCTATCATTGTGTGGCCATGGGCACGGCCAAACACGATTGCCCCTTTTTGCCACTCTGTCACGTCTGCACTCTTCCCCATCTTGCCGCACACACACTACTTCGATCGGTTCTGTGTCACTCCACAGTAATGCCCTCTGATCGCCTCGAGGCAGGGTATGCACGTTTAACCGTGTTATTCGACAAATACGACATCTGTACCTGTTTGCCGACGCAGTCTTGCTCTCGAGCGGGGATGACTAATTTTTTGTCCAGGGTGGTTCTCTGGGACATAAAAACTAGAAATTTCATTTAATTTTCATTCATCATACATGTGTGTAGTATGTGGTCTTATTTGGGCCTGTTTAAGTACCCAACGTATATTTCGTAAATTCAAAAGTCATTCATCCATATAATTCAATTTTCAAGTATGAAAAACTATGTATGAATGAAGCTGAAATAACATGAAAACTTTGTTCTACGTCTCATAGTTATGCTGTATAGGCTTAAGAAAAAATCAAATCTTTCAGTTTTACGTCCCACATTTATGCCGGCTAAGCTAAAGGAGACTGTGATTATGAGAAATGAATGCAGTGGTGGAATGAATAAAGTGGAAGGAAAAGGGAGAACCCCGAAAAAATCTACGCGTAAGTTGTTTGTCCCGTCACAAAGTCTACTAGCGCGAGGCGGGATCGACCCAGGAACCCCATGCAGTAGAGGTGAACGCTCTACCACCTAACCATGGCGGCCCCTTGTATAGACTTAAGAAGACGGGTGATTAATGATGTAAAAAAATGGCGAAAGGAAACGTAGGAACTCCGAAAAAACTCAGATACTATGTGTTGTCCATGACAAACTCACATAGTCTGGAATCAAGCCAGGAACCACTCGTATCGTGTGCTTACTGATACAGAACCACCGTGTACCCCTATATGAATGAAGTATTCGTGGTCAGCGAAATATTGTGGTATATGTTATCGCTAACTTTATTGTTTTTATATAAGACTGCCGTAACATGAAAAATAAAAGTAACTAAGAGAACTTCGTTTTTCATGTGTTGACAACAGCGCTAGTATAAACGATTATTAAAATGATAAAATAAATAAATAAATTATTAAAGTTCTATGCTGTGAAACCAGTGCAGTTGGTATATGAACACACCCACGAAACAAAAGGGAATAAAATCTGCGGAAGAGTACAAAATAGTATTTCAATTCCCAAGGAAATAAATAGTAATCTATTATAGAAAAGAGTAAAAATGACTTATTCATCAACGCTCAGGACACAATTATATGACTAGAAACATGAAATTTGGACAGGAAACTTGTTTATTATAATATAATATAATATAATATTATATATATATATATATATATATATATATATATATATATATATATATATATATATATATATATATATATATATATATATAATATGTATGTATATGTATATCCTAGTTATTTTTGAAAGTTGAATCCTAAGGTGGAGGGAAGAGGATTTATTTTATTTTTTATTTATTTATTTACTTACACCGTGTATTTATTTATTTTTGCCAAGAATAGAGTATTTCGTAAGTCCCCAAACTTAGAGAGATGAAACTCGGCATTTGAACTCATTAGGAATAACTGAATACGCGTTCCAGCGTTTTCGAAAATTTCAACTCTCTTATTGAGCAATTGCTCAGTTGGAGGTATGAAATTGAATTGAAAAAGGCTTTCGGTATTTATTAAAAGCGAGTGACTACATGCTACAGCAGCCTTTTCGAAAATTACGCATCTAGATGTGGAAAGGAATTTGTATGATATCAGAATTTCCGGTTTTATGTTCATTAAATCTAAATTTTCGCGTGGGAAGAACTTGCATATGAGCACCGTTCTTTTGCTGAATAATTTGAATAGATAAACTAATTTCGATGCACGGACAACGAAACTAAATTTCATTGTAACGGAATGTGTGGTAATACAAAAAGAAAATATTCATTGTCAGCAGTATCAATTAATAATAGTGTATTGATGGAAATTATATAATTACCTCATATTTCGGTGTAAAAAGCATGAAGGCTTATGTTTTCCCACATTAAACAATATGGAAAAAGTTTATAGTAATACGTACATTACATGACACAAGGTAGGAGATTAAATACAAAAGAATGGCTGCTGAGTTAACTCCTTGCTGCTGAGTTAATGTCGTGATCAACTAACCCCAAGATAATTGACTTGAAACATTTACTGCATTTTGAACGAAAATAATTCCGTTCTTGCATGAAAACAGGGTTAGGTGCCACAAGTAATTCGTAATACTTCTGAAAGATCACAGTGCTTTTTGCTTCTTTTTCTGCTTTCTCTTGACTATGTCTTATGTAGGATTATGCAGTCTACTTAGAAATGGTAATGTGAGAAGAGGACACTAACTTAGATGTAAGTTAGACATTACACGGCCGGGGTTTTCCATTTTCTTATTTTGTAATTTTAATATATTCGACTTTCTTGATTGATCTTTCATAAGATCATAACATGAACTACACGACCAGTAACTTGCCATCATATGTGCAAATTAGATATATTAAAACAAAAGGTCGCCTATCTCTTATTTAAGGGCCACTTTATCGAAGCCATACATAGCAAATTTTAATATTTTAATTGAAAAAATCTTATTAAGTCATTTATATCCCTGTTTATTTTAAATTCTATTTATGCGTTCGTAGCATAAATGCTTTCACAGGGAGAGTCCCGAGTTTGATTCCGGCGGAAGCTCTTTCGATTCGAATCCCACGTTAAGTTCTTGTTGCTTGTCTCACATAGCCTCGCTGCTAAAAAGGGATACTAAACTTACATTCAACTAACCAATTCCATTTATGGACAACATTACAGAACTTTTCAATTACTAAACTGGAAGACAACACTCTTTGATAACGCCGCTCCAATTCTTAAAGTAATGTTGGAGCCTTCCACTTTGGTCTTCACTTGTCTTGTCTAAGTGTCCTGCCCAAAGTGATGTTCCAGCCTATTTATCTTCACATGGGTGGATATATTAAGTTAGCAAAGTAGAGTAAGGTGACCATTTTACTTCCTCTATGGTTCAAAATATATAGGAAAACTGAACTAAAGAATAGTATTTTGTAGATATTATCTAACTAACTTTCTAAGTATGTGATAGTCGTCATCATCATCATCATCATAGGTATTCTGCCCTTACTGGCAGGACACTTGCAGCAGCTGAGAATCTTCCATGCTCCACGGTCCTCCGCTAACCTCTTCGTTTTCACGTATGATCTTTCTGTTTTTATATCATCCATTAATTGTAGTCTCCTTCGCCCTCTGCCTCTCTTTCCCGCCACCATACCCTCTATGACGTCCCTCATGATGCAATTTCTTCTTAGGCAATGTCCCAACTAGTTTCTCTTCCTCCTCTTAACAATATCTAAAAGTGTTCTTTTCTCCCCCACCATTTCTAACACCCACTCATTCGTTTTCCGCTCTACCCAACTAATTCTTTCCATTCTTCTCCACAGCCACATTTCGAATTCTTCCAGTCGATTTTCATCACCCTTACGTAATGTCCACGTTTCCGGCCAATACAGTACAACACTCCACACAAAGCATTTTATAAGTCTTTTTCTCAACTCTTTATTCAAGGTCCCACAAAACAGACTTTTCTTCCTCCTAAAGGCTTCTTTCGCCATTCCTATCCTTGCTTTTATTTCACGTTCGCACTTCATGTCATTACTAAGAATACTACTCAGATATCGAAAACTATTCACTTGTTCTATTTGCTCCTCTCCCACTTTTATATTTGACACAGACCTCTTCGTTTCAATCACCATGGTTTTTGTCTTTCTAACGTTTATTGTCATTTCATATTCTTCAAAGCCCATCCTCAGGTTTTCTAATATTTTATTGATTTTCTTTTCAGATTCTGCAACAAGCGCCATATCGTCTGCAAATCTTATGTATCTAATCATTCTACCTCCTACCGAAATGCCGTCATCATCATGTAAACTCTTTTTCACTATCTCTTCTAGATAGACATTAAATAGTGTTGGCGAGAGGCAGCATCCTTGTCAAACTCCCTTTCCAATTGCACTCTCTTCCGTCAGTTCTTCCCCTATCCTAACACTTACTTGTTGGTTCATGTATAAGTTTCGTATGAGTCTTCGATCTTTCCATCCCAACCCTATCTTCTTTAGAACTCCCAACAACAATTCCCAATTCACGCGGTCAAAAGCCTTTTCTAGATCGATAAATACAACATACACCTCTTTCCCTTTTCTATAAATCTTTCACCGATTGCCCTTAATAATCCAATAGCATCTCTTGTGCCCTTACCTCTTCTAAACCCAAACTGCTCCTCCTCAACTTCTTCATTTGTTCTTCCATATTATCTTCTGTTCAGTATTCCAAGCAGAATTTTAGCTGCATGAGATATGAGACTAATAGTTCTATAATCCTCACATCTCTTTGGGTTCGATTTCTTAGCTATCGGTATCATGATCGTCTTCAGGAAGTCTTTTAGCCACTCCCCTGTCTCATGTATTTTATTGCATAGTCGGAACAATTCTTTCTTTCTCTTGTCTCCTATATTTTTAATGAATTCGATTGGTATATTATCTATCCCGGTTGCCTTTTCATTCCTAATCTCGGAAATAGCCTTTTCAAACTCATCTCGAAGAATACTAAATCCTTTATCATCCTCGCCTACTTCATTTTCTACTTCAACATTTAGGCTACACGGTCTCTCCCTACTCTCATATAAGTCTTCCACGTATTCTTTCCATCTTTCTATGACCTCATTTCTGTCGCTGACTACCTTCCCATTTTTATTTTCTACTGGCATCGTAATACATCCTTGTTTCCTCCAAAATTCCACAGATTTCACCTTATACATTTCCTCATATTTCCCAACTCTTTCTAATTCTCGTATTTTCTTTTGTAAAACCCTTCCCTCGCTCTGTCTGTTTCTCTCCGTAACTCATTATTCAACTTTCTGTACATCTTTCTGCCCTCTTCTGTATCAACCTGTTTCCACGTCTTCCTTTCCCTCATTTTCTGCAATATCTGCTCTGTAACCCATGGCTTCTTAGCCGTTTTGTGTTCGCGGTAACCTACTGCTTCTTCTGCAGCCTGCTGTAAGCAAAGTTTAATGTATTCCCACTGTGCGTTACTATCTGCGCCTATTCTTTTCTGGTTTGAATATTTTTCTTCGAATTTTTCAAGAAAAGTTTTCTTATTTTCTCGTTTTTCAACTTTTCAGTATTCAACACTTTGTTACCTACTTTTCTTCTGTCTACATTTTTCAGTTGAATATCTACTTCGGCCAGCACAAGATTATGATAAGAGAAAATATCAGCCCCGGGAAGGGTCTTCACGTTCTTTAAGCTATTCCGGTACCTGTCCTGAATCATAACATAGTCTATATGATATTTTCCACCGTCTATTGGTGATTTTCATATATATCTTCTTCTCTTGCGCTGATTGAACCAAGTATTCCCAATTACTAGTGAATTCTGTCTACAGAAATTCAGTAGTCCTTCACCCCTTTCATTTCTTTCACCTAAACCATATTTGCCTACGATACTACCTTCCTGTTTTTCTCCCACAACTGCATTGAAATCTCCTATTACAATTACACATGTACCCCTCTTCTCCCTATCTATAATTTCTTCTATTTTCTCATAATTTTCGTTTACTTCTTCAGTTGAATGCGAAGTCGTCGGTGCATATGTCTGTATCACCACTAGATCCTTCGTTTTCCCGTGATAGGACAAACTCTTATTCAGAAAGTATTCAATGTGAGGATTCACTAAAGTTGGAGGTATGAAATTCGGTATTCATTAAAAGCGAGCGACAAGTGTGTGTGTAGAGGGGGGGGGAGGAAGTAAGCGTAGCAAAGATAATTACGAAACAGAAATTCAGACTTTTGCTTCAAACCTAACACTTCAAGCTTCCCAACATTTTTTTAAATATATATATATATATATATATATATATATATATATAGATAGATAGATAGATAGATATATATATATATATATATATATATATATATATATATATATATATATATATATATATATATATATATAGAGAGAGAGAGAGAGAGAGAGAGAGATTGCCTCAAAATGATTTTTGAGCGAGAAGAAATCGTTCCATGAGCGTTAAAGTCTATCAACGATTAAAATTGTATTAAAATACTTTCAACCACATCCTCGAGTTTTGTTTGGACCAGTCGTAGCAGTTCGAAATTCTTCCACCAGGTGACAGAGTGACAAGTTGCAAGATAAACTATTTTGCGTTCTACAATTTCACGTCAGTCGGTTTGTTGTGAGTGCTCTACGTAAGCTTCGTATAAAATATTGTAAAGAACCACTATCAAAGAACTCCATTCGCAAGTGGTATCAACAATTCAAGACAACAGGATGCCTTTGCAAGGGATCATCTGGTAGGTCTTCCAAGTCTGAGCCAGAGAATTCAAGATTGTTTTCAACGCAGCTCTTAGAACTCTACATCACCTATGACCAGGTGCGTTTCTAAATAAAGGCAGAGCCTTTCATTTATAAATTATTGACAGTTTCGTTGGCAATTAATAACCACAATATAAAGAGGAAAGTATAAATAAATATTCTATTTCCATTGAGTTTAAATATGATAAGTTTCAATTAAAAACCAGTTGAAAATGCTCCAAGAGCATTACCAGAACGAACTTAAAAAGAATGGAGAGATGGAGCGGGAAGGATAACTGTCGTTGTTTCTAGATGTAAAAGTAAATAATTTTATCCGCACCTTCTCTTTCTCGCAAAAATTAGCAAAATATCATCTCTCTACGACTTACAGTTCTCGAGATATGGCTGCTTAAATATCTAGAAATTCGAACTTTTTGGCCAATATCTGGAGAACGGTGGCCAGTTAGCCAGTAGACAGTTAATCAGTGGCCACCGGTTACTATTTGGTACCAAAATGTTCACCATCCTCTTAGGTTTTGATCAATACCAATATGATCTCTTATGACTCACGGTTCCCGAGATTTAGCTCCCTAAATCTCCCGAATCTTTTGGCCAATATCACGGGAACGGTAAGTCATAGAGAGAAGATATTGGTGTTAATCAATACCTGAGAGGATGGTAAACATTTTGGTACCGATATTAATTGGTGGCCACTGGCCAACTAGCCATTGGCCTAACCAGTGGCCAGTTGAACAGTTGCCACCAGTTACTACTTGGTTCCAAAATATTTACCATTCTTTTAGATATTGATCAACACCAATATGATTTCTCTAGGACTTACGGTTCCCGAGATATGGCTTCTTAAATCTCTGGAAATCGGCCACTTTTTGGCCAATATTTCGGGAACAGTAAGAGTGACGCGAAAAATTTAATCACTTTCTCTAATAGTTTTTGATGCTCTATCGAATGCAGGGTTCAACATTGAAAAAATCGCAAATAATAGACAGACAGACACACAGACATAGAGAATTCAGTAACGAACTTTTTAAGTTCGTTAATTATTAACTTGTTTTAACCTTATCCCTACATATCACGTTTTAGAACTTTATTTTTATTTCAAAATATAAAGTCAACTATAATATTACTTTCCAAAGCTTAAAACTGAATTACCTGTATCACCAAAAATGACACAATTGGTAAATTCGAACAACTAACGAAAAAAAAAAAAAGATATATACATACTACTAATAGAGAAAATTCTCTCACAAGAACAACATCACACATTTATACACGGTGATGTGGAGTAACGCGAGATCTTGATTTATGTATTTCAGGTATATTATTTTTACGTTGGCAAATATTGTAAGGATAAATTCCTTCGTAGTAATATGGTTAGCGTACATGCTCTCGGCGCGGGAGATCCGGGTTCAATTCCCGATGGGTGGTCCTGTGGTTCGGATCCCACGTTAAACTGAAGGTCCATATCTCATGTAACATGAGTACTGAACGAGATTTTAAACTCCAAATCAACCAACGATGATTGTAACAATGCTGCTTTGTTTCCACAATAATGCTATTTAGTAGACATGGATGAATGGTCCGCTGAACACTGTATACTTTGTTTATTTACACACCCAGTCAGATTAAATTTCGCTTCATCTGATATCCTTGGATTTCCCAGGAAATGTCCATTTTCATTCACTTCAGGAATTATTCTACAAAAATTTTTCTGTCTTGTTCAATTCACAAGCTTTCAGTTCTTGAAGTATCTGACTTTTTTGGAAATGTAAATCTTGAATATTTTCTCTCCAAGTGTAGAGTGACAGAACTAATGGAACACAACAGCACCTCGCCATGCAGAACACTTTGGACTCCTTCAAAAAAAAAAAAAAAAAAAAGATGTCCTGACACTCGTTCTATGTGCTTCTTGCTTAATGCTGAGGTTGTTGTTTTAAAAATCTCAATCCACGTCCTTATTGCCTGAGTTGACGAAACCTTGTCATGACACCAAAATTGAAAGTGACATCTAAACTCTGGTCTTCCAGCTAACCAGCCATTGTTTCTGTAAAATAATTTTACTGTAAATGTGCGTTGTTCACCTGACCATTCATGCGTGTCCACTAAATGGCATTATTGTGGGAACAAAATAGCATCATTACAATCTTGCCAACGTAAAAAATATATTTTAAGTATACAAATCAAAATTTTCCGTTACTCCGCAGTGCCTATAGACGTAATATGCAGCTGACTTGAAATCATTTTAAGGGTTTTCACTACAGGGAAATTAAACTACCGCTAATTTTAGAGTTTATCTGTAATATCTTCAAAGCAAATAAAAATATTCGAAAATCAGAAACGTAATGAACTAGATAATACGATTTTGCATGTGATACCTTATCACAACTCATTTATCTGCTTTCGATTTGCAACTGTAGGTAGATTTAGCATTGTTTTGCGGGTTTTGTAAATAGCGGCATACCAAAAGCAGATAGGCGAATTGTGGTAAAGGTAACACATGGAAAATCGTATTGTCTAGTTCACTACGTTTCTGCTTTTCTAATATTTTTATTTGTTTTGAAGATATTACAGAAAAAACTCTAAAATTAGCGTTAGTTTAATTTCGCTGTAGTGAAGACCCTTAATATGACGCCCAGCTCAGGGTATGATGTTACCGAATATCATAAGGCTTATAAGGCCAGAAATAAGAAATGAAATAAAATGATTTACAAAATGTAGAAAAAACATTCTCATAGAATACAATACTACTTTGTTTTAGGCCAATGGGGGGTGTTCTAATATTTATATGTCTTTTGTCTTCTACATTTTCTGGTGATATTAGTAGTAATGAAAAATCTTGTTTATGAGAAGTAGGTGCCGAATTGCAAATTATTCCTACACCATAACTATTGTAGTAACCAGTAACATTGGACACACGAAGAAAGAAGGGAAAACCAGTGATGAAAATTTTCCGGAAAATTTTCCGATTCATAAAAACATACTCCACTTATTCCTACATCGTTGTTTAGTCGTGATGTGAGGTGGAAAATTTTCCGGTAAATTTTCCGCTCTTAACAAATATCAGTGATCAAGTAACAATTCCTCAGTATTCATAAAATTTATTGAAATCATGTATAGAACTGTTAAAAAGTGAAAGATCGTTTAAAGAATCTGAAAATTTTCATGGTTCAGACAATTTTCAGTACTATGTAGGAACAGTGAAACAATTTTTCATGAATCGAAAAATTGTCTGTCCTGTACAGTGGTGAAAATTTTCCAGAAAATTTTGAAACGGAAAATTTTCCGATTCATAAAAACATACTCCACTTTTCTTAACAAATAGTGGTCAAGTAACAGTTCCTCACTATTCATAAAATCGATTGAAATCATGTATAGAAATGTTAAAAAGTGAAAGATCGTTCAAAGAATCTGAAAATTTTCATGGCTCAGACAATTTTCAGTACTATGTAGGAACAAGTGAAACAATTTTTAATGAATCGAAAAATTGTCTGTCCTGTACAGTGATAAGGAAAATTTTCCAATTCATGAAAACATACTCCACTTATTCCTATATCGTTGTTTAGCCGTGATGTGAGGTGGAAAATTTTCTTCTATATTTTTCCGGAAAATTTTCCGTTCTTAACAAATAGTGATCAAGTAACAGTTTCTCAGTATTCATAAAATTCATTGAAATCTTGTATAGAAATGTTAAAAAGTGAAAGATTGTTCAAAGAATCTGAAAATTTTCATGGCTCAGACAATTTTCAGTACTATGTAGGAACAAGTGAAAAAATTTTTCATGAATCAAAATATTTTCTGTCTTGTATGGAAAAATTGAAGAACTTTTTATGAGTCGGAAAATTTTAATCATTTTGAAGCAATAAGTAAAACAAGTTTTTGTGAATCAGAAAGTTTTATTGCTCTGTAAAAACAAGTGAAAGGAATTTTCATGAATCGGAAAATTTTCATCATGATGTAGAAACAAGTGAAAAAACTTTTCATAGTCCGGACAATTTTGGATATTATGTATAGTGATGTTAGGTGGAAAATTTTCCACCATATTTAACTGCACATTCAGCTATAAAATTCAATTCCTGTAGAGCAAAGTTAGACAGGGGCAAATTATAATTTTCCAATTAGCTTTCGGGAACCGGAAAATTTTCTAATATTTCAAGTTGGGAAGTAAAAATATACAGTGTTTTTCTGTGTGTGTGTTTGTGTGTGTGTCTGTAAAGTGCAGGGAACATACATCGAGTTCGTAGAGAACAAATATCCCATTCCAATATTTAAAATGTAACAAGGAATTGAAAAGAAACCTTTGTGAACTTATCAATTTTAGAAACAGAAAATTCCACTATTTCTTCACATGTAGGCCTGTCTGTGTAATGAAATAACTACAAAAAAGTTCCTAGTGAAGATTATTTTTGTAACAAAAAATAAGTGCAATGATTTTATTGTGTTTAACACTTGTAAATCATAATTTCAATATTGGAATTTAGTATAATCAACACCTTAGAGCATTGTAAAACTACCATTATTATGTATAAAAATGTATTCGAAATAATGACGATTCGATAGAACAAGGTACATATATATATATATATATACAAAGAGAGAGAGAGAGAGAGGAGTTGAATTGAGTTGATTTTGATTTTAACGTACCTTTCAGCAGCGAGACTATATAAGACGGGACCAACTGATTAACGTGGAATAAGAATTACATGAGCTCCCGCTTGGAATCGAAGCCAGATCTTCAATGCCAAAGGTGCGTATGGTAACCGCTTAGCAACGAATTAGCTCGCAGAGGAAGAGAGAGAGAGAAACACTGTATAAAATTTTACTTCCGAACTTGAAATATTAGAAAATTATCCGGTTCCCGAAAGCTAATTGGAAAATTATAATTTGTTGCTGACTAACTTTCCTCTACAGAAATTCTATTTTGTAGCTCTATGTGCAGTTAAATATAGTGGAAAATTTTCCACCTAACATCACTATACATAATATCCAAATTTGTACGGATTATGAAAAGTTTTTTCAAATTGTTTCTATATTGTGATGAAAATTTTCCGATTCATGAAAATTCCTTTCACTTGTTTCTACAGAGCAATAAAACTTTCCGATTCACAAAAAAATTTTACTTATTGCTTCAAAATGATTAAAATTTTCCGACTCATAAAAAGTTCTTCAATTTTTCCATATAAGGCAGAAAATATTTCCATTCATGAAAAATTGTTTAACTTGTTCCTACATAGTATTTAAAAATTGTCTGAACCATGAAAATTTTCAGGTTCTTTATACGATCTTTCACTTTTTAACATTTCTATACATGATTTCAATCAATTTTATGAATACTGAGGAACTGTTACTTGATCACTATTTGTTAAGAACGGAAAATTTTCCGGAAAAATATAAAAGAAAATTTTCCACCTCACATCACGGCTAAACAACGAGTAGGAATAAATGGAGTATGTTTTTATGAATCGGAAAATTTTCCGTTTCAAAATTTTCTGGAAAATTTTCATCACTGTACAGGACAGACAATTTTTCGATTCATAAAAAAATGTTTCACTTGTTCCTACATAGTACTGAAAATTGCCTGAACCATGAAAATTTTCAGATTCTTTAAACGATCTTTCACTTTTTAACATTTCTATACATGATTTCAATCAATTTTATGAATACTGAGGAATTGTTACTTGATCACTGATATATTTGTTAAGAACGGAAAATTTTCCGGAAAAATATAGAAGAAAATTTTCCACCTTACATCACGACTAAACAACGATGTAGGAATAAGTGGAGTATGTTTTGATGAATCGGAAAATTTTTCGTTTCAAAATTTTCCGGAAAATTTTTATCACTGCTTGTTCCTAGATAGTACTGAAAATTGTCTGAGCCATGAAAATTTTCAGATTCTTTAAACGATCTTTCACTTCTTAACATTTCTATACATGAATTCAACCAATTTTATGATTGCTGAGAAATTGTTACTTGATTACTGATTTTTTTTAGAGCAGAAAATTTTCCGGAAAAATGTAGCGGAAAATTTTCCACCTCACATCACTAATTTAAAGTATATAAATTTAATCGTGATGCACTAACTGTAAATAAAATCTATTAACTTTCATTTTCAGAAATCTTTTTAGTGCAATCTTTTTCAACTGGAATTTCACCATGTCCAATCATTAAGCAACCATTTCAAATTTCCGTAAGCGCAGTGTAGCTAAATCGAACACTAGTTCCCAATATTAAGTGATTATAAGTAAACGCTATTTTTGTAATTAACAAAAATTAGTTACTTACCAATATATCCTCACGTAGGAAAACTAAATATTCTCCAAATGTATCGGAACAACAAACTAGTTCAATCTTTAGTGGCAAGGTAACAAGGATAAAAATGGGTTGGAGAAATAAGGTATGGGAAAAGGAATACATATCTCCAAAATAAATATAACGTAAGAGATAGGTGCTGAAAACGACGAGCAGAGCACAGTGGACGGATGAAAAAAGAGTTGAGTTGGAAGAAACGCGGTGTCTATAGATTCACTGTTACCAGATTCAAAGTACTCATCAAAGTAGGTAGCCAGATTTTAACAATGTTGCCAGAATCCAGATTTAAAGCGGTGAATAAAGAATGATTCTTTAATTTTCCGTTTTTTTTTTTTCCTGAACCTATCTCATTAACCTTTATATTATGTGTATGTTGTTTCAGGTGGAGTGACAATCCGACATACCCTCTTCTTGTGACTTTTTTGATTGTCTAATGTGTTCTTTAACTCGGGTGTTAATATTGCGTGTGGTTGTCCTATATATGGGGCGTGTGGTCACATTCACCCTGAGCACAATAAATACCTGACTTATTCAGTGGATCAAACAAAATACCATTAAAGCAACATTCAATACCTTGCACTTTCAAATGTGTTTTTCTGTTTTGTTATTGTCGCAACTTAACGGATTTAGAAGCGTGGCCATAGATTTGCTGATATAGGTTGTATTGACATTTTGATCAGTTGTCCGGTTGCACAGAGTTATCGTAGAGAGTTGAGATTCGTTCTATCTTCTTTTATTTAACAATAGCTTTCATACAATATGCTACTTAACCCCGGCTCCATTTGCAAATTTTGAGTTGGACCCCGCCTGGGCCCCTGCGAGTGCCCCGGGGACACAGATTTTTCATTCAAAAGGTGCTGTGCTTCCCACACTAATTTGATATGTATTCGCTGAGTTTCCTTACTCGACCGTTTCCGAAAAATTTGACCCAGAATCTGACTTTGTAATGTATAGTATGGAGCTCAACTTCTAACTTTTCACGCTTATATCTCCGCAACGGTTGCGATCGAGGATGTATCCCTTTTCGTGCTATGTTCTTTTGGGACAAGGTATCCAACAGCCATAGTCTCGACTCGAAGTCAGAGTTGCACTTGGATAGGTTCCCTCGTAAGACAGTGGACGAGATTATTTGGGGGGGAGGGTAACTTGAGTTCATCTTACATTCATACATGCATACATAACAAAAAGCAACTGAAAGTTTCAGGGAGGTTGAAGTTATTGCAGGGATGTTCAGCCATCCTCTAGCCATAGGCTTGTGTGAGGGTATTGAAAAACAATGTGTGAACTAAATTCTTACTCACCAAGCTTCCTAGCATCATTGGTATCGTCAGGATTTCAGAGAATGGAGTGCTTGACTATAAAAAACGACGTGTTTATATATATATATAGGGTGATTCTTTATAGGGTTTCAACTTCAATCAGTTGTAATTCTTTATTGGAACCACATACAGACTTGGTTTATATGTCATTATACTACACAATACTTTTTTTTTTTTTATGACAAATCCATTATGGCTCAAAGTGTGCACTTGCGGTCATCCTGGACACATCCCAACGAAAGTCGATTTCCTACCAAACAGTAGCCAGCATTTGGGGGGTAACGTCCGCGATGGCTGTTGTGATGCGATGTTTCAGTTCATTAACATTATCAGGTAGGGGAGGGGTGTACACCTTATCTTTCGCAAACCCCACAGAAAGAAGTCAAGTGGCAGGTAATCTGGAGACCGTGGCGGCCAGACAATTGGTCCACCACGACCTATCCTCTTATCTGGGAAACGCTGATCAAGAAATTCCCTTACGTCTATCAGGTAGTGTGGCGGGGCGCCATCTTGTTGCCATCATAAGCGGCCATCGTGGTCATCTTCATCTAACTGTGGAACAAAGAACTTCTGGAGCATATCAAGATAGGCGGTGCCGGTGATGGTGCTCTCAGCAAAGAAGAATGGTCCATACACCTTTGCTCTGGAAACAGCGCATAACATGTTCACTTTGGGGCTGTCACGAACCAGCTCCACGTGCGCATGTGGATTTTCCGTTTCCCACATACGACAATTGTGTGTGTTGACTCGGTCAGAAAGGTGGAAAGTTGATTCGTCACTGAATACTACATTGTTCAAGAATGACTCACCTCTAATGCGATCCAACATGGTAACACAGAATTCATGTCGGATATGTTTATCCACTTCACTCAGTGCTTGAACCAAGAACAGTCTGTATGACTTCATGGACAAACGTATACACAACGCACGTCAAAGAGTGTTCTGAGGGATACCAGTTTTTTGTGATGCACATCGAGTAGATTTTCGAGGACTGCGGACAAAACTCTCCCTAACTGCTTCCACCACGTCGTCAGTCACGAGTGAGCTCCCTGGAGCCTTTGTGTGTAGCACAGAACAACCTGTTTCAACAAACGTCTGGTGCCATTTGTACACTGTTTGTCTGCTGGGTGGTTCCTTGCCGTATTGTGTGCGAAACTTACGCTGTATATTTGTTTTTGACTTCGTTTCTTCAAACCAAAACACGCACTTAGCTCTTTCTGCACCAGTGAAAGTCTCCATTTTTAACGACTGACCGGTGGCGCCACGTGTGGTCAATTCCGCAACTATTCAGTACATGAGTCAAACTTGAAGTGTTTGCAGTACAATGACACATAAACCAAGTATGTCTGTCGTTCCAATAAAGAATTATAACTGATTGAAGTTGTAACCCTATTAAGAATCATCCTATTATATATATATATATATATATATATATATATATATATGTGTGTGTGTGTGTGTGTGTATATGACTATATAAAAACGAGGTGCTTTGGCTAGTTGGGGGCTCTGCCCCTCACACCCTTGCCTTTGCTCGGCTTACGGCCTTGCACCTCTTAAACTCACAATTCTACCGAATTTCAAGTTTATTTTCCTATTTCAAGTATCTAAAAAGTAAGACTTTGTATCCCAAGAAAACGCCCATTTAACTAACATGGGAATTTCTTCGTCACCCTTTAGGCCTCTTAAAAATTAAAAATGTTCAATTTTGGCAATTTTCCTGTCAGTTAGTCTCGGACGGCTACAATCATGCCAAATTCCATCATTCTAATCCTGTCGGAAGTGTCTAAACATTTTGGGGTGTAAAAGATTTGCCATATAAATAACATGGGAGAGATATTTCAGTTACCCATAAAACCACTCTAAAGTTGGAAGATTTTATTTTTACTGGTTTACTTAGGTAACGCTAACGAAAACGTATAAGCAAACCGGGTTTCAAGTTTTTATTCCAATTCCAAGTACCTAACATATGAGATTATACTGTAGGTCCCAAAAAAGGCCCATTTAAATAACATGGGGAATTTCATCTGCCCTTTAGGCCCCTTAAAAATTAAAAATATTAACTTTTGGCAATTTTTCTGTCAGTTGGTCCCCAAAAGCTACAATCATGTCAAATTTAATCATTGTAGCCCTACAGAAAGTGCTCAATAATATTGGGGTGTAAAAGTGTCCCATGTAAATAACATGAGAAAGACTTTTCAGTCACCCACAAAATTACTTTAAAGTTGGACATTTTTACTGACTTTCTTAGGTAATGCAAACAAACTGTACAAGCATACCGACCTAAAACATGAGATTATAGTTCCCAAAAAAGGCCCATTTAAATAACATGGGGAAATTCTTCATCCTCCCCTTTAGAGTGCCTAAAAATTGAAAATATTCACTTTTGACAATTTTTCCTGTCGGTTATTCCCGGAATGCCAAATTTCAACTTTCCACGTCAACCGGAAGTATCCCTTTAATTTATGTCAGTTCATGTAGTTTTAAAACACGTTTTTCTGACCAGAACAAAATGAATTATTTAATAATTATACGATTTTTGTTACAGTTTCAAGGACCTAACGTCCTCTTCATCAGACATTGAGAAAAGACAGATGACAGCAAATCTTATATCTTCCTCAGCCGTTAGTTAGCATTTTCATTTATATAATTTTAATTGTTGTTTTTATATATATAAAATTTAAATTTGTAATATGTAACAATATCATATAATTACATTGTTAATATATGTTAATTGTCAATGCAATTTACAATTCTATTGATCTTTATATAAAATAAAATAAAATAAAATAAAATAACAGAAATTTGGAAATATTCAAATGGCACTAACATTCTTATGCATTTTTCTTTTCTATCACTTCTAATAATTTCTCCCATTGCTCATATATATTTATACCACTTGTCCAGTTCATTAAGTTCTCCTCTTGTTCTTTCTTTATTCTTCTCGCTTCCTTCCACTTCCTAATAATCTTTCTTTTTTCTCTTTCTAAACCTTTAGCCCCTTCCCAATCTATCCTATGTCCCGTTTCTTTCACATGTTTGTAAATAGCATTATTTTCTCTTTTCATTCGAACATCATCCTTATGTTGTTTCAATCTGTCCATGAGCCTTTTTCCCGTTTCCCCTATGTATTTCATGTCACACTCACTACATTTCACTTCATAGATAACTTCTTCTTCTTCCTCCACTATATTGCTTTCCCTCCTTTTCTTTTTCTTCCTTATACACTTCAACAACGTTTCTCCTCCTTTTCTATATGTCTTAATACCTCCTTCTCTTAATAACCTCTTTAGCACTTCCGTCTTTTCTCCTATGCTCTGAATTTCATACCACTTATTTTCTTCCTCTTCTTTCTTTTTTATATTTTCTTCTTTTTTCTTTCCTTTTATCTGTTCTATCCTATATCCATTATTTTAAAGTTGTTTATAGAATGTTTAGTGTAGATGTTAAAGCCATGTTCACAAGTATAAAAAGAGATCATGTTTTAAGGGCGATAGAAGAAGAAATGGAAGGGAAAGTTAGAGGTCAATGGAAAAAAGAAAAAGTTATAAGAGCGCTTAAGACGTTATGGGAAAATAGCTACTGTATAATTGGAGAAAGACTAGTAAGAATAAAAGAAGGTCTAAGCATTGGATCCAAGCTGAGTCCAGTTTTAGCGGAAATAGTGATGAATAAGTGAGAGAAAAAAGCGACGAAAGAAGCAAAGGGAAAGTTAATCTTCTTCAGCAGGTATGTAGATGATTGTTTAGGGATATAGACAGGGAATAGAGAACAACTGGAGAAATATGTTGAACTCATAGAAGACGAAGAAAAAGGTATAAGGGTAGAATTAGAAGTAGAAGAAAATAAATCCATCAATTTTATGGATATGAAGATAGGGAAGCAAGGTGAGAAAGTAATTACCAGTTGGTGTCAAAAAACGTGTTGGGCAGGTATTTATTGTCACTGGAGAAGTGATGTAGACAAAGCAACTAAAAAGAACTTCATTAGGAACATGGAAAGGAGGATAGAGAACATCAATAGTGAAGAAGAGGGAAAGCAGAAAGATTTGGAAAATTTCTATAAACAACTTAAAAATAATGGATATAGGATAGAACAGATAAAAGGAAAGAAAAAAGAAGAAAATATAAAAAAGAAAGAAGAGGAAGAAAATAAGTGGTATGAAATTCAGAGCATAGGAGAAAAGACGGAAGTGCTAAAGAGGTTATTAAGAGAAGGAGGTATTAAGACATATAGAAAAGGAGGAGAAACGTTGTTGAAGTATATAAGGAAGAAAAAGAAAAGGAGGGAAAGCAATATAGTGGAGGAAGAAGAAGGAGTTATCTATGAAGTGAAATGTAGTGAGTGTGACATGAAATACATAGGGGAGACGGGAAAAAGGCTCATGGACAGATTGAAACAACATAAGGATGATGTTCGAATGAAAAGAGAAAATAATGCTATTTACAAACATGTGAAAGAAACGGGACATAGGATAGATTGGGAAGGGGCTAAAGGTTTAGAAAGAGAAAAAAGAAAGATTATTAGGAAGTGGAAGGAAGCGAGAAGAATAAAGAAAGAACAAGAGGAGAACTTAATGAACTGGACAAGTGGTATAAATATACATGAGCAATGGGAGAAATTATTAGAAGTGATAGAAAAGAAAAATGCATAAGAATGTTAGTGCCATTTGAATATTTCCAAATTTCTGTTATTATATTATATTTTATTTTATTTTATATAAAGATCAATAGAATTGTAAATTGCATTGACAATTAACATATATTAACAATGTAATTATATGATATTGTTACATATTACAAATTTAAATTTTATATATATAAAAACAACAATTAAAATTATATAAATGAAAACGCTAACTAACGGCTGAGGAAGATATAAGATTTGCTGTCATCTGTCTTTTCTCAATGTCTGATGAAGAGGACGTTAGGTCCTTGAAACTGTAACAAAAATCGTATAATTATTAAATAATTCATTTTGTTCTGGTCAGAAAAACGTGTTTGTGTTTTAAAATGTTATTGTGATTATCCAGAACCATAGAGTATATTTATCATGTAGTTTTATATATAGTTAGGATTAGGATAGGATAGGATTTTACATTAATTTTTAAATCAAATATTAAATACGTATTTTAATGGAAATATCCATTGTTTGCCTTTTTTGGTAAGTGTAGGTAATGAATAGTGAATTTATCCTACTCCCGGCGGTTAGTTCTTTTTTATGTTGATTAAGTATTTTGAACTCCGTTAAGCTGAATGAAAGTTATCTATCGAAGGACGGTTTATAATCTACGAGTATATTATAAAATTGAAAGTGACAATATTTATGACTTTTAATCTCTTGAACCGCCCGACCGATCTCGATCAAATTTTTGACGTAGATGCGGTTCTGGCATGGAAGTGTTCTTAGCTATTCACTTTGACGGTAATATAAAAATAAATAAAACTTAACTCTTGAACCACCCAACCTATCTCCATCAAATTTTCAACATAGAAGACGTTCGCGCCTGGGATAATTTTTGTCATTTAACTTTAACGGTGCAACGTAAGGAAGGAGGAGATGGAGAAATTTGGAAAAAATAAAAATTAAATTGACTATTTTTGTGACTTCATCACTTTTGAAACACCCGACCAATCTTGAACAAATTTTCAACATAGATGAGGTTCGGGCCTGGGATGTTATTTATCTATTCAGTTTGATGATAAAACTTAGGGGAGGGAGGAGTTAAAAAATAAATAAAATTTAATAATTCTTGAACCAAATGATCAATCTCGATCAAATTTTTAACATAGATGATGTTACGGCCTGAGTTGATAAGAATGTTTTTTATCATTTCACTTTGACGGTAGAAATTAGAGAAGAGCAGAGTAGGGGCAGATATATAAAAATAAATAAAACTTAATAACTCTTGAACCACCCGACCGATCTCGATCAAATTTACAACCTAGATGAAGTTTAAACCTGAGATGGTTTTTGTCATATCACTTTGACGGTGTAACTTATAGGTGGAGAAGGGGAGAGACATTTGAAAATGATCGAAAATGACCGATATTAGTGTCGAATCCATAGTTTTCAGGGTTGCTGAGATGAACAGTGACACTTCTGATACTGTTTAAATACAAATTCAGCCTCGCAACTTAGGGGAGGGGAGGTATATAAAAATGATCGAAATGAAAAATATAAGTGTCAAATTCATAGTTTCCGGGGTCACTGAGATGAACAATGACACTTCCGATGCCGTACTCCGCAACATGGGAAGGGAAGGGGGATATATAAAAAACAACGAAAATGACTGATATCAAAGAGCACTTTAGTAATAGTGAAAACTGACTGACTAACGGAACATATTACTATTTTTTCTTAATTTTACCCAGCAAAACGGGTAATTGGTTCCAGTATATGATATTTGGTTACTATTTGTGCCAGTAGAGTTTGGAGATAGTATACAACGAACCTCGTAAATTCAATCATCATCTTTTGTTGGTTGGTTTTGTTTAGTGAATTATTATTTTGTGTTTGTTTAGCTGATGATGAAAAAATTCCACATTAATAATTTAGGAGTTTGATAAGACAAAATTATTATAAAATTTCTCCCAATTGATTTTTAAAAATTTTTATTTTTTCTTAAAGATTTCATTTATTGTATGCAATGAAGTCTTGTACGTTTTTTTAAATGAATAAATTTTTGGAAAGCTTTTTTCCTTTTTTAATTGTTTTCTGCACATCTCTGTTCCACCAATAAGGTTTATAATTTTATTACCGTACATGAATATTTTTTTGCATCATTTATATTATTAAAATTATTTTTTGTTATAGTTACTGTATTGATTAACAAATTATTTAAATCATTTAAAATTGAAAAAAATAGTTTTTAGTTTAAGTCCCTCGGATATGCTCTTTAGGCCAAAGGAGGTGGATGATTAACGAAAGTGAATGATTATAAAATTAATTCTTTTTGTACTCTCCCACCCGAGAATCGAGCCCGGAACCACATTTTCCAAAGGCATACGCGCTAGCCACTTGACCAGTGAAGAGAGCTTAAATCATTTAGGTTCCATTTTTCTAAGTCTGTATGTTCTAAAATTTCCGATTTTTTTCTTGATATGCAGATCAAATTATTTATTTTAAATTTATTATTGGCCAAAATTTGACTTACTAGATGAGTGTTAATTATTTGGAAAAGGATCACTTCGAAATGGGTCGTGATATATTGTTCATCGAACTTGTATAAAATATTATATTTTGCATAATGAGATATATGGAACACTATTATCTTCAACAGTTATTCTGGTACCAGCTCCATTATTAAATATTATGCATGATGAATCTAGTAAGACCTGATTTAGAGTGTCCCAGCAGTGTTTGACATGCTGCTTTCCAGGACTAAAGATTGCGTGTTGTAGTCACCCATAATGTAGTCGTAGTTACTGCCCTGAAATAATTCTGATCAGAAATTATCGTTTGGTATCGTGAAAGGAGAAATTTAGATGTTTAAGAATTTTGTATTTTCTTTCGAATATAAATATTTGAATGTCCGGGTAATTATTGGTTGTCTGTACGTTTAATGTTTTATATTATAGTTTATATATATATATATATATATATATATATATATATATATATATATATATATATATATATATATATATATATATACAGTGGCGGATCCAGGATATGATCAAAGGAGAGGCTAAACCATAGTTTGCCGCTTTATTCAATGTAAAACAGGATTGAAGTCCATTTTATCCAGTGTATACCTGGGGGTCAAGGGGGGAGTCTATAGCCTCTATAGCCCCCCTTGGATCCGCCCTTGTATATATATATATATATATCGGGTGTTGCAAAATAAGTGTTACAACTCTTGGGAGGCGACTCCTGCCACTGAGACAAGAAAAAAAGTTATCTTCAACTTTCTGCTATCGGACATAGTTTCAGATCTACAAGGTGCCGAAAGCGTGGGAAAATGACTTTCGGACGCCAATAGTTCGGAAACTATCCAACATACAGAGGGCGGGTAAAAAATTCACTGAAGAAGTCATACCTGCTCTATTGAATTTTGCATGTTTCACAATCCTACCGTGCACGCGCAAGGGATTCCCCAAAGGAACGTAGGGAGTCCCGGATAATCTGCCAAATGAAACTTGGTCTAAATGGATATGAATTGATAGGCTTTCTACCAGGTAACAATAATTCGTTTGTCTTAAGTCGATATCTGGAACAAATACAAAATGGCGGACAAGTTTATGCCCGTTGTGTGTGGTTGCATAATCGCCAGGTACGGATGCTGGCCAACAATGACGTTCTGAGTATTAATTGTAGCGAATTTGTACTCAAATGCTCTAGAAAGACATCTGGAGTATCGGTAGAGCATAACAGATGAAGCAGGGTGATTCACATGTGTGGAAACACGTAACGAAAAATGCCCGGAATTGCACTCATACTCAGTAAACGTGAGTCCAAAGCGTCGGAAATGTAAGGATTAGCTTCAAGAACATGAAAGCCATTGCCAATTCACTAGTAATATTCCCTCAAACCGATGCAATATTATGTTCACGGTTGCATACCAATAATGATGCAACAACGGAGACCAAGTTGAATCGTGCAACGGACTCAGTAAGAAACCAGGAAAACTAAATGAATGTCACTAGTGGGACGGCATGATCGATATTGAAATGTCTCCAATGTGTGTGTTGATATCAACATGTAGCTAATGGACAAATGTCAACATCTCCCACTACTGCTGCGACACAATCTCACGTGCGAAAACTAGGAAAATAACGTTGTACATTCTGCTATTACATCTGGTGCACCATGTAGAACGTAACTAGAACACGATTGAATCAATGTCCCTCTTTGTTTGGAACATTGTCCCACAGTCCGCACATATGAAAAGAAATCTCTTAATCCATGGTTCAAATTCTGATAGAGCGTGAAAATAACAAACTTGTATCATGTCCCACGTCTTCTGATTCATATGACGTACTCGAAATATAGGAAAATACCTCCAGAAATTCATATCTTACACAAAGTGCACATGCCAAGACAAAGACGAAAATGAACCGATTTGGCACATTTAACACTACAGCTGAAACACCATACATATGGAAAATGAAACGACATGAGAAATAGGAAGAAACGTCTTAAAGCTCTGTTTACAACTGTGCAGTAGGAGTAACAAAATGAAACACACAAGTATGTTGGAAGGCTGTACAAGAGAGCTTGCCAAACAAAGTGGGTACTCCTCAAAGAAATGAATACAGAGAAAGTGAGGCTCCTTCGAACCTCAGGGCTAGAGCACTCGCTTTTGCTCGCGTGGTCGCAGTTTCCAATCCTACTGGGAGCCAACGGCCTCAGATCAAGACCCGAGTAGTTATTTTCCTATTTTTCGCACGTGGGACGATGTCCCGGCAGTAGTGGGACATGTTGACATTTGTTCATTAGCTACAGTTGATATCAACACACACATTGGCCACATTTCAATATCGATCATGCCGTCCCACTAGTGACATTCATTTAGTTTTCCTAGTTTCTTACTGAGTCCGTTGCACGATTTCAACTTGGTCTCCGTTGTTGCATCACTATTGGTATGCAACCGTGAACATCATATTGCATCGGTTTGAAGGAATATTATTGGTGAATTGGCAATGGCTTTCATGTTCTTGAAGCTAATCCTTACATTTCCGACGCTTTGGACTCACGTTTACTGAGTATGAGTGCAATTCCGGGCATTTTTCGTTACGTGTTTCCACACATGTGAATCACCCTGCTTCATCTGTTATGCTCTACCGACACTCCAGATGTCTTTCTAGAGCATTTGACTACAAATTCGCTACAATTAATACTTAGAACGTCATTGTTGGCCAGCATCCGTACCTGGCGATTATGCAACCACACACAACGGGCATAAATTGTCCGCCATTTTGTATTTGTTCCAGATATCGACTTAAGACAAACGAATTATTGTTACCTGGTAGAAAGCCTATCAATTCATATCCATTTAGACCAAGTTTCATTTGGCAGATTATCCGGGACTCCCTACGTTCCTTTGGGGAATCCCTTGCGCGTGCACGGTAGGATTGTGAAACATGCAAAATTCAATAGAGCAGGTATGACTTCTTCAGTGAATTTTTTACCCGCCCTCTGTATGTTGGATAGTTTCCGAACTATTGGCGTCCGAAAGTCATTTTCCCGCGCTTTCGGCACCTTGTAGATCTGAAACTATGTCCGATAGTAGAAAGTTGAAGAGAACTTTTTTCTTGTCTCAGTGGCAGGAGTCACCTCCCAAGAGTTGTAACACTTATTTTGCAACACCCAATATATATATATATATATATATATATATATACAAGTAGCTAAACCTGCGTGGCCATCTGTTCTTAAATGTTCTATTATGTTGTAATATTTTATTCTTAGCGGAAATTTTGGTTTCCCCAGGTTACTGGTAACAGAATGATATCGGGATGAAAGCAATTCATAATGGCATATTGTCTTGTATAGTAATTTGGACAGTTCCATTGTATCATCAAAAAACTTTTTTTTTTAACCATTGCCCATAACGGATATAAAAAAGACAGAAAAGTAAGTCTGACCTTGCAAAGCTATGCCACCAAGTACTTTTGAGTTTTATATATAATAATTTAATTAATATATGTATAAGTTTAGTTGCCTTGAAGAGACGTGAATAGTCGCAAAGGTCTGGAGAGTTCAGTTCTTTCACTAGATGAAGTAATGAACATAATGAAACAGTTTGAAGGAAAACTGTACCAGGGTTAGCGGGTGTTATACTCTTTTCGAGGCTTTCTCGACTTCTGGAACGGAATCCGGGACATGCAAAACTGAAGGACATAGCAGCTCTTGAAGGAAAAGCAGTACATGAAACCCGAAAACGATGGCATCTATGAAATATACGTCGGAAGCTTCGCGTAGAGTGAAACAAATATTTTGTCTTATAAAAAGTTTTAAGGGACAATAAAAACTCTTTCACTCTGTGTAAATTGAACATTGTACAATTTAATTTAAAACTGAACATTTTATTCTGCCTTTTGCATAAGTCCTTCTCAATTGAACACTTTAAAAATACTTGTACAAATACAAACTTCGGTTCAAACTACCTTGTGTTATATTGATGTATGTTACATATATATAAAACTTAAAAAAAAAATGAAAACTCTTTCAGGAATAGTTTCAGTGAACAATATCGAGGAAATTGTGCTGATTCTTGTGTGCAATTGAGTACAAATTTTGTAATGTCACATTAACATAAAATTGCCTAAAACAATTACATCCTAAAAATGGGCTAAACTATCCGTCTAAAAAGGCTAAAATGATGTTCATAAACTCCTAAAAATCAAGGTCTTAATCATAGTATTAAATTATTGAACGGTTTCGATAGGATCTCCTGTTTTCTTCGGCAAGTAAATCGGAACCTTTACTATTAATCTACCTTCATCTCGCCGCTCTAACTTTAGCATTTTGAAACTTTAGCAGTGACGTTCAAATGCGCAACATCGGATGAATTCAAATAAAAATAACACCAAACCAACTATAACAAAGAATAAACTTTTGAAAAAAATCACAAGGTTCGATGTAACATTCTTGCTACTAATTAACGTTTCTTGAAAGGGATTCAGATGGAGTATCAATCAGTTTTCTCACAGCTGTTGTTATATGAGTGGAAAAGTGAGAATTATACTTCAAAATATGTTTACACTTCGTGTTAAAAATGTTTGTCATATTCTTCAAAATATATTGCAGAAGAAATCAGTGACAGTGAGATATTTTATTCTTGAAATCATACAAACAAATGAATATCAATTCGATGTGCTTGAAAGATTGAACTAGAATCAGCTATCAATTCCTTCTTTTACCTTTGTCAGATTCTTCGAAATATAGTAACAATATTGGAATATTACTAACTACTGTACATTAACCAGTAACTATATGTATAACTGTGATGAATTTTATGAAGTAATAAACTCTGATAAAGAAAAATTAAGTAGTTTTTCTTTATCGATTCTGTTTGAAGTGAACTTGAGATTTGCTGTTCTGAAAGACTGTTAATGAGGGTATCCTACCTTAAATCTAAATTCCCTTTATCTAATTATAATTACATGGGCGTATAGGGGGATATTCAAAATTAACAAAAAAATTGGCTACTTACCAATAAATCCTCCCTTGAAAAATTTAAAGATTTTGACGTTTCGGAACTCTTAGCTGGTTCCTTCCTCAGTGGCAAGTAAAAAAGGATTAAAACGGAAAGGAGAATAAAATAAATCGGAAATCCCACGTGCGCTTCTGCCGATCCTACCCTTACCCTCAACTTGCTCGAACTGGCTTGCTGCCACCTGGCTCCCATGTTTTATCAACCTGGTTGCCAGGCGGAGTGCCCTGATTGGCTGAGGGTAATTGTAGGATCGTGCCAAAGGCACGTGAGACCCTATCTGCTTTATTTTCCTCAGAGGGTACATGAGTAACAACAAAATTGTTTAACAAGAATACAATGTGTGCAATAGGCAACAAGTAATGCACTCTACAGATATGTTTGGCAAAACAATACACTACAGCTATATTGTCAGAAGAAATGTGGACCTTCTGTGGGTAATACAATAATGCAGCAAAGGCTGCAGCTAGTGTTGTAAAAAAACGGTTTTTTTTCTGTGAAGTTTTTTTTCAATAAAAAACATCGTTCTTTTTCATGTTTTTTTTCAAATGTCTGTTTTTTTTCTGGCAACTATTATTTATTGATTTATGTTGCAGATCATTGAAATAATCAACAGAACTTGAGTCGAAGCCCTCATAATTTACAAATCGCTTGTTTCTTTGTACCTATACGAATTGTGTGATTATTCCTTTCGGCCCCAGGTCATTTTTGGCGTTTTCCTACATTTCCAGTTAGTGACTTATTGCTCAAAAACTATTCATTCGATTGATATGATTAAGGCCTTGTTTTTTAGAAAATGGATGTGGCTATTTTTTGGTGTACGTTGCATTACAGTGTTGTCAACAGGTGGGAAATGATTGAGAGAAATGTAGGAATGAAAATTTACAAAAAATTCCCTAACCGAATTTCAAAATTTTTTGTATCTAGCACCACTGCTGTTATATGGGTTCAAGTCACTCAAACGAATCTTTGGTGTGTTGACAAGGTACAGTGAAATCCTGAAGTCGCTGGCTTCCATTCAAAGAGGGAAAGAAAAAATTCTGTCATACACATGAAATTTTGACACTTTTACGCCCCAGAAGCAAAAATCAAATATTCCGGGGTACAGCTTCTCTAATTATTCTATTGAAACTTTTTATGGTGCGTTCTGTAGGGCAAAGAGGAAGCTTTCAGATAGTGGTACGTTTGTTTCAATGTAGCCAGTAAGAGGTAATAATAGAGGAGAAAAGGGAAATTTTCCGAATTTTTAACCTAATAGCGGGAATTAATTGTTTTGGCTGGAAACGCTGCCATCAGACAGACGAAAACTATCTGAAAATAAACCGTAGTACTCCAAGAATATATCCTATAAGTATCATGGCGATATATAACAAAATAAGCATGAAATTAAAAAAAAAAATCTCATTCTATCCAGAAATTCACCATTTTCTTACCATTTCCAGAACATGGTTTATTATAAACCTCAACTGTACTTCCCCTAATTATTCTAGTGAAACTTTTTATGGTGCGCTGTGTAGACTAAGGACGAGGCTGTTAGACACTGTACATTTGTTCGAATGTAGCCAACAAGAAGGAAATAATAGAAATAAAAAGGGAATTTTTTCCCAAAATTTGCCCCTAAAATCTGGAATTAGAATTTTCTGTAGCTGGCAACACTACTATCAGACACACACAAACTATCTTAAAATAAGCTTTGGTATCCATCTAATATATCCTACAAGTATTGTGACGATATCTAATAAAGTAAGCATGTTAATTAAAAATATCTCATTCTACCTTTTAAAAAATCACAGTTATCTTTCCAATTTGAGAACAAGGTCCACTGTAAACCTCAACTGTACTTCCCCTAATTATCCTATTAAAACTTTCTATAGTGCGTTGTGTAGAGCAAAGACGAGACTTCCAGATACTGGTACATTTGTTCCGATATAGCCAACAAGTGGGAAATAATATAGACAAAGCATATAATTTTACCAAAATTTCCCCCTAAAATCTCGAATTAAAATTTTCTGTAGCTTGTAACACTGCTACCAGACAGACGCAAACTATCTTAAATTAAACTTTGGTACGCCACTAATATATCCTACAAGTATTATGGCGATATTTAAGGAACAAAGCTTCTAATTACCAAAAATATATTACGGTAAACAGAAAAGTAAGGAAAAACTAGAAAAATCAAGGATTAGAACCTAAATACGAATTGTACGTGCGCCCCCTAATTACCCCATTGTAACGATCTGTACTTTCGTTTGTTAAGTAAGGACAAATGTTCGATTGGCGTAAGTTGACTTGCACTCGGTCGTATAGGTGCGGATTTATAAACAAAAATTTCTAATTTTTTGCCCAAATATAGGAGAATTTTAATTTCCCTAATTGGCAACACTGCGCGCAGGCCCGTCCAATTGATGTCAACAGTTAGGTATCCATCCGAGGTATCTACCTGGCAAGTCTTATGGGTGTTTTTCTACAACGAAGGAAGCTACAAGGAAAAAAAGTAAAGAAAATTCGAAATTAGAAAATTCTCGAATTTTTCACTGGGGTGAAATTTGAAAAGGAAATTCGACACCAGAAGAAAAAGAAATTAATATGATAAACTATAGTCCAACCATGTTTTGCAAGAATAAATTCCCGATATCTTAATTAGTGTCCACACAGGAGCGGATTAAACAAGTGACACACCTGTGTGTGCCACTTTGGCCACCTGGGCCACAGAGTATACATTTGATTACATTTTTTTGACTACTAACTCGTGTTGTTGTTGTAGTTATAGTCTCGACTAATAATACTATCGTTGTAAACAATAACTTTATAAGGAAAATTTTCTCTCATTTTTACATCTTAGTTCCAACACTGTTGGTGAGAAATGCAGGGTGTTTCAAAAAAAATTTTGGGGTTTTAACTCTTCGTAGTACTTATTACATTTTTACGTACAATTATAAGCAATGCATCAAGTAAAAGAGCACCTCAAACAATCTTTGCTACAAGTGTTCAATGTGAGATTCATTTGTCACACGGCACACATCTAGTCGAGAGGCGAGAAAGGCCCATAAACTTTCCGCCATATGGCACAAAACACATTCAATTTAGGGGAGTTTCGTTTCAACTGTACCATCTCCTGAGGATTTGCTGACGGCCAGATGCAAACATTATGAGTGTTCACATTAGCTCTTAGGTGAAATGTCGATTTATCACTGAAGACGACACGATCCAGAAAATCTTCATTGTTATGCAGGAATATTTCACTTGCGAAATTGGCACGTAAACCGTAGTCTGTATTCTTTAGACCTGTAGCAATTGCAAACGATAAAGACGTAGTTGCAAGCGTCTCCTTAATATTCTTCACACAGACGGTTGCACTGTACAGATTCAATCTTTATTAAAACACAAAAAGCTTTCTGCTCTCTTAGTCTCCATTTTTGCTACTTGCTCTTTCTAACGGCAGACAGACGAAACAATACATGTACATGCGTGCGTACAAAACTGTTTGAGTTGCTCCTTCATTTGATATAATATTTATAATTGTAAGTTAATTGTAATAAATACTACAAAATTTCAAAACCCTAATATTAATTTTGAAACACCCTGCATTACTTCAAATTGAGTCATCCTATATTCATGTATTTTATATACATATCATCAGGGCCGGTCCTAGTCAATTTGTCGCCTCGTGCAATGGCATAATTTGCCGCCTCCCCCTTTCTCCAGAAAGAACAAATCTTAAAAGTCATGATTTTAAGTATGCTACTCCAGCATGAACAACAAAGGCGAGGGTAAGTGCAGTCGCACTCAGAAAGGCTTAAATACTTAGTAAAAATGCAATTCCGTTATGTCTGTTTTTCCTTTAAATATTAATCTATTATGTTAGTGAAAGATAAAGCAAACACACCTGCAGAGGAAAGATGGTAATCCTTATTATAGAATTCACTATCGAGCTTCAATCTCAATGTATCAGTTTGCAATTCCAGTGCAACTAGCTCTCTTATCTTTATTTCTTGATTTTTTGTTCTACATCTTCTAACATTAAAAAAAAAAAAAAACTTGTTTCTATCTTCAATGATAAGGAACTCGTTTCTGACAAAAACAAGACTAGTTTCATATCAAAACTGTGATAAGTTACTAAATGGAACAGATATTCACTACTATTCGAGAATTGAATTCTTGCATTTGACAACAATCAAGCAATTTGTGCTCGGATTTATTCGACCATTTGCTTTAGCATTGTCCATGTGGCCTTAAACTAATGCAACCTAAACATAATTTATGAATTTAGTATTCAAATAGAAGGTCAGCTTAGTAAATGTAACTACCATCATAATGAAGTATGTTTCCAACAAGAAATATTTAGTTTAAATAAAATACTTGTGACAGATTTTGCCGGACCATCCAAGCTTGCCGTTCCACGCAAATGCACGTGTTGCATATATGCAGTGGCGTATTTAGGGGGGCTTCCGGGCTTAAGCCCCCCCGAAATCTTACATACTGTAGTAAAGTATATGAAATATCTTGCAGAATTTTCACATTTTCAGGAAAGCCCCCCCCCCCGAAAGTTAGCAAAACCCCTTCCGAAACAAAATCGTAAATACGCCACTGCATATATGGTAGAGCCGGCTGTGCATATCATATATATCTAGTCGACAAATTATTTATATATGACATTTAGAAAAATAATATTAGGCAAATTAGTATTAGTTTTTACCTTTAGACAAGTTATTGAAAATTTATACTGTTTGTGACATTATTTTCGTACTTATTAAAGGCCTGCTTTCACAAAAAAAAAAAAAAATCATTTCTACTTTTATTTCTTAGTTGATATTGATGAAAACTGCTGAAACCCGAATTGTTAATAGGTATGGTATTCATGTAAATTGTAAAATATTTGTAGCGTATCAGTATCTAGCGTTTAATTTATGTTGCATTTTACGGTGATTACACCAACATAAAAATATTTCATACTTAAATAGACGTAAGATGCATTACAAATGACTATTTGAAAAAAAACGAAATTTAGAAAAAAAACGAGAGGCAATGTTTTTTTTCTAAAAAAAACGAACATTTCTGAAAAAATACGAACCGTTTTTTTTTTCTATTTACAACACTAGCTGCAGCTAAGAACTCCATAACAAAAATAGGCAACGGCGACATATTAGTCCACTGAAAGACCACTGTTCCACTTTGATCCACAACCGCCAGCGATGTGGGAGTTGCCATGAGGCGTTTGGTTGGATATAACACTGACTTATCGACATTGTTGTCCCAAGTTAATGAAAAAAGGACTTCAAGGGCTGACTGAAGGTTCTCAGGGGAGCCTAATAAGATGTCGTCGTAGTAGACCAGAAAATTCACTAAGTGTCCAATGTGTGCACGTAATTCACTAGTTATGAAAGGATTAAAACCGAAAGGAGAAAAAAGGAGTAAAACCAGGAATACATACCACTATATAAAAATAACGTACAAAAATATCCTAAGATGAACAGAGCAGAGTGAAAAAAGAATGAACTGAATAAAAAAGAACGTGGTGTCTATGTTAGGCCACTATTGCCAGATCCAAAGTATGCATCAAATGTAGGTACCCAAATCCGTTCAATGTTGCCAGTATCAAGGTTCAATGCAGGTTTGTATTTATGAATAAAGAACGATTCTTTAATTTCCCGTTGCTTTTTTGAGTTTGCTGAACCTATTACCTTAACCTGTTTTATATTATGTGAATGTTGTTTTAGATGAAGCGCTAAACTCGACATACCTTCTTCTTGTGACTTTTTTGATTGTCTAACATGTTCCTCCACACGCGTGTTAATATTACGTTTAGTTTGGCCAATGTATGAGGAATCACATTTGCAATGGACGCGGTAAGTACCTGCCTTATTTAATGGATCGACAAAATAGCTTTTAAATCCAGTGAAATGTTTTTGTAAACTTTTGGAGGGGGGAATACTTGAAACAGATATGTTATGCTTTGCAAGAATACGTTGAATTTTTGTTGAAAGTAGTGGAAAATAAGGAATTCCAATCCAAGTTTTTGCTTCTTTAGAGGTTACCGTTTTGGGGACTTGCAGCGATCTACGTGTTTGATTAAACCATTTTTGTAAAATACACCGCTTTTAACCGTTTTCTTGTCCTATTTTATATAAAAACTGTATTTCTTCATTGAGATCTTTTTGACGGTCACAGATTAATAATGCTCTACGAAAGAAGTTCTTCCAAATATTGGCCTTTTACATTGGCGGATGAGCTGACTGTTGATGTATGTAAGTAGTGCCTGCATTGGGTTTTCGGTATACTTATGTGATCGGGTAATCAATAGGTCTAGAAATGGAAGGCCGTAATCAGATTCACGTTCAAGGGTGAACTTCAGCCTAGGATGCTGATTGTTGAATTGTTCAAATATTTGTGTAAGTGTATTTTCGTCACGAACAAGTAGTAGAATATCATCAGCATAACAGTAATATCTAACGTATTTAAATGTGTCCTGCCGTAAAATAGACGTGGCTAAGCCATCATTCTGAGAAAAGTAATGATCTTCAAATTGGAATATATTAGTTGTTAAACAAACCTCGAGTAATTGTAATAAAAAATTAATTTCATAGGTAGAAGCTCCATTTTGTAATAACCAGGATCGAGTACTATTAATAGTAATCTCCAGTAGTATGGACGGATACATATCAACAACGTCTATGGAGGCAAATAAAATGGTATTGGCATTTACAAATGATGATAATTGTTGCTTTATGTCAAGACTGTTTTTACAACATATTTAAAACCACTATTGTAACTGCTGAGTTTTTTATATAACCATTTTGATAGTAAATAAGCTGGATGATTGAAACCTGATATGATCGGGCGAAGGGGGATGTCAGGCTTGTGCACCTTCGGAAGACCATAAATAATGGGAATACTAGGTGTATGTATTTTTATCATATCTTTTTCAATGTCAGTTAAAAGTGGTGAAGAATCAATTGTCGACTGTACCTTCTTAATAACCTGTGGTAACGGATTACAGGGATATGAAACAAAATTACATTTCTCTGCTATTTTTAAAATACCGGAAGCATATCTTTGGTTTGGCATAACAAAATATTGGTTTCCTTTATCAGCCTTTAAACACCAGATATCGTATTTATTAAGAAATATTCTAAATTGTGTAATAAGCCCTTGTACATATCTGGATATGGTCCTACCTTTTTGTATGAGTATAAAAAAGTATTGATATTGGCCAAGCATTCATTTCTCATAGATTGCGCGGAATGAATATCAGGTGCAAGGTCAACGACTTTTTCTGCTGAACAAATTACCTCCTCCAATGGAATGGAAAGCGGAAGGTAACTAAATTTTAAACCTAACCTAAAAATCTGATGGAATGTCTTAGGTATGTCAATATCGGTAAGGTTAACAAATAATTCTACAGCTGAATCGGACTCTATTTTTGTTGGTTTGCGTTTCTTGAAAACAAGGGTGAAAAACAAAAAGGTAGGACCATACAAAAAGATAGGACCATATCCAGATAGATACTTTTATATAATGGTTTGTATTCCTGGTTTTACTCCTTTTTTCTTCTTTCCGTTTTAATCCTTTTTACCTTGCCACTGAGGAAGGAACCAGCTAAGAGTTCCGAAACGTCAAAATCTTTAAATTTTTCAAGGGAGGATTCATTGGTAAGTAGCCAATTTTTTGTTAATTTTGAATATCCCCCTATACGCCCATGTAATTATAATTAGATAAAGGGAATTTAGATTTAAGGTAGGATACCCTCATTAACAGTCTTTCAGAACAGCAAATCTCAAGTTCACTTCAAACAGAATCGATAAAGAAAAACTACTTAATTTTTCTTTATCAGAGTTTATTACTTCATAAAATTCATCACAGTTATACATATAGTTACTGGTTAATGTACAGTAGTTAGTAATATTCCAATATTGTTACTATATTTCGAAGAATCTGACGAAGGTAAAAGAAGGAATTGATAGCTGATTCTAGTTCAATCTTTCAAGCACATCGAATTGATATTCATTTGTTTGTATGATTTCAAGAATAAAATATCTCACTGTCACTGATTTCTTCTGCAATATATTTTGAAGAATATGACAAACATTTTTAACACGAAGTGTAAACATATTTTGAAGTATAATTCTCACTTTTCCACTCATATAACAACAGCTGTGAGAAAACTGATTGATACTCCATCTGAATCCCTTTCAAGAAACGTTAATTAGTAGCAAGAATGTTACATCGAACCTTGTGATTTTTTTCAAAAGTTTATTCTTTGTTATAGTTGGTTTGGTGTTATTTTTATTTGAATTCATCCGATGTTGCGCATTTGAACGTCACTGCTAAAGTTTCAAAATGCTAAAGTTAGAGCGGCGAGATGAAGGTAGATTAATAGTAAAGGTTCCGATTTACTTGCCGAAGAAAACAGGAGATCCTATCGAAACCGTTCAATAATTTAATACTGTGATTAAGACCTTGATTTTTAGGAGTTTATGAACATCATTTTAGCCTTTTTAGACGGATAGTTTAGCCCATTTTTAGGATGTAATTGTTTTAGGCAATTTTATGTTAATGTGACATTACAAAATTTGTACTCAATTGCACACAAGAATCAGCACAATTTCCTCGATATTGTTCACTGAAACTATTGCTGAAAGACTTTTCATTTTTTTTTAAGTTTTATATATATATATATATATATATATATATATATATATATATATATATATATATATATATATATGTGTGTGTGTGTGTGTGTGTGTAACATACATCAATATAACACAAGGTAGTTTGAACCGAAGTTTGTATTTGTACAAGTATTTTTAAAGTGTTCAATTGAGAAGGACTTATGCAAAAGGCAGAATAAAATGTTCAGTTTTAAATTAAATTGTACAATGTTCAATTTACACAGTGTGAAAGAGTTTTTATTGTCCCTTAAAACTTTTTATAAGACAAAATATTTGTTTCACTCTACGCGAAGCTTTCGACGTATTTCTGAATTTCTGAATTGGGTTAGGTGTTTAATAAATAAATAAATAAATAAATAAATAAATAAATAAATAAATAAATAAAAACTTTCTTGACAGAAGAAACTGTATTATTTACTCCTCGGAAATTATTCTTATTTCTTCCGCTAGTGAAAACCATGAATGAAACGCGTTGGTACCGTCTTCACTTGGCGCCTCCTGTGAACGAATAGTTCTCAGGATTCAAGATCCGGCCCTGCCCAATTAGACAATTACACTAAAACAAATAATCCATTTGTGATTTGGATAATTTAGCATTGTAGCATTCTGTTACTAAAATAGTAATGTGGGTAATATACGCTTTATAACTCACATTGTTTGATCTCTATTACAGCTTAGGAAATTATAGTTTATATTTCTTACAACTTTTCTTAGTTTTTAATTTTTGTTAAAATCACAACTTCTTTTAAAGGTTACCATATTCAGATTTAGACTTGGATTTTGTCTTTGAATATGATAGGTTTCAGTCACCAAGTTATTTATCAAACTTTATATTTAAATCTTGCTTCTGTTATCATGTAATTACGATTCGTTTATCTATTTGAATAATGTCAGTACTAGTTTATGTGTCTGTTATGTTCTTTAATTTCTATTCTGTAGCCTCATTTTATTGACCCTATATATATATATATAGGGTGTCTCAAAAGTCCCCTGACAACATAGGGTAACTCTGTTATTGTCAGAGTTACAACAAAATATAAGAGGAAAAAACATCTCCAATATGACGTTTTCAATATAAAGTGAAGGATTTTTTTAAATCGGACGAGCCGTTTGGGCTGTACACACTTTATGCGCCAAATATCAAATGAAAATGCGACGTTGCCATTTACTTGGACCCAAAACATAAGCAAATAAAGCTACTGTTTGAAATGGAGGCTAGCCAGCGACACGTTACCGTAAAAGACATCCGTGGCTTGGATCTAAAAGAGCCAATGTCACTTTTTGTCAAAAATGAGATATTCTTCAATTTTAACGTCTATTAATGGATATTAATGGATATTTTCTTGTGCAAGAAGAGCAAATGTCAACACGAGCAATATATATATATATATATATATATATATATATATATATATATATATATATCACCATTAGCAAGAAACTTTACTCCGAGTTTTTCAACATCGTCCTTCATATAATTTTTATAAAACGATAATATCCTCTATACATTTTCACGTCGTGAGGTGTTTGCTTTTGTATTAAATGCATTGTAAATATCTGCGTGATAAACTTGTCAGTGTATGGTGTAGAAATTCATCTTGCGTTTTGTGATGCACTGTTGAGATATTTATTTGTAGACTGGGGTGTCACTAGAATTCTTTGACGTTTTTCTCTATTTTCTCTCTCTCTCTCTCTCTCTCTCTCTCTCTCTCTCTCTCTCTATATATATATATATATATATATATATATATATATATATATATATATATATATATATATATATATATAGATATATAGATAGATAGATAGATAGATAGATAGATAGATAGATAGATAAATAGATAGAAATATATAGATATATTGGTTTCTTGGCTTCCTCCTTCATTATTTTACATAGATGTTTAGTGATTAGATCTTGTTAGGTTTCTTCACGTTTTACTTTTTACTTTTTTTATTTCTTGAATTCTCTATAGTCATTTATTTTGTCTATTGCAGTGATATTTTCAATTTTTCTCCCAAAACGATTGTTGAAAAATTTATGTGCTGTTTTATAGCAATTTGTCCAGATCGATTGGTGTAGCTAGGAGTAGATGGTTCGAATATATATATATATATATATATATATATATATATATATATATATATATATATATATATATATAATATGTCTGGAATTGTCTGTGTGATACATTGTCGTTTCAAAACGGTGTTCCGATAGTGTAATAGTCCTCATTGAGAAAGAACTCGAATGATGGTTCTAAATATCGCTGTAAACAAAATATATGAATAGAATAGTTGGTTGCTTTTATAGACTTCCAATCTATGTTCTGCACAAGTATGGGATTTAGGATTTAGGATTTATATGTCTGGGCTTTCGGCATCTAAGGCCATTTAGCCCGTCACGATTTGAGGGATGACGTCCCTCGGCGAGCACACAATCCGGGGAAAGGGAAGGAAGAAAGGATTGGGGAGGGAAGGAGGCGGCCTGGGACCTATTAGTTAGGTACCACTCCGGCATTTGCCTGGTGTGAATGAGGAAAACCCAGGAAAACCTCATTCAGAGTGGCTGGCCTGAAAAAGCGTGTTACACTTTTTCGACCGAGTGACCCCACCGGGAATCGAACCCGGGACCGCTCGCACCGAAGGCGAGAGCGTTAGCGACTACGCTACGCGGGGCCACTGCACAAGTATGGGAATTCTTATGGGATGGCTATATCTGTGTGTTCACCGGTCGAGATAGGTATCAGAACAAAAATGGTAAGAGATGCTTTTCTGATATGATTCGTTATCCTAAGAATAGGTTCCATCTTGATCCTTAACTTTTAGCGGAAAGCGATTAAAAAAATTCAGCATTGAAAAAATAAATTTCATTTCCGTCCTTATTTCTCTGCTAAAGCCGGAAGTGGTAGAAATCTGCTAGCACATTTGGTTTCAATATTGATCTACAAATAAATAAATAAATAAAAAAATTAAAAAGCAGAACAGATATCCATTTTTAAAAATATAGTATATATATATGAAAAATTCAGTTGAATTCGTGATACGAATATTCCATTGGGGTGCCTAGATTCTTTGGCTTTTGTAAGTGTGAGATCGAGGAAACTCTACCAAATTGAAGAGTTAACTGTATCATTCTGAGTTTTCATGTACCCGAATGATCAATGTGCATTCCTTTGTTATCTTTGACTTCACATTGTATTTCCGGTGAGGATCAAGAACATTTGATAGTGACCAAGAGTTGAGAGAGAGTAGATGAGTTACTTGAATCGAGGGACATGGAAATCCTAATTTAGAATGCTGAAAGTTGGATAGTTAAACGTGAGCCATGTCGCCAGCTATAGTTCTAATTGGAAATTTTCTATATTAATCTGTCATTGTTGCAAAATAAAGTTGTATCTGCTACTGGTTGTGATCCTTTTTGACTTCTTTTCTTTATTCTATTACTTTACATTTTTTTTTTATTTATTTTGCTTTCATTTCTGGCCCGGATTTGCGCCCAGGCTGAGTAGGTTGGACTCTTGGAGCGATATATTTTAGCTTACTTCTCCTCACCTTATATATATATATATATATATATATATATATATATATATATATTACAGAATACTACTTGAAATTCTACCGGAAATTTTCCATGTAATAGGTTATTTATGCACAAACAGTTTTACAATGCTATCTCAAATACTCATTTAGCTCTGAAGATTTTACTAGCCAAGCCAGGCACTAACTTTCTGCAACGCGTTCATTTTCATATTTGATAAGAATAAAAGAGAAGTAGGGAGTTACAGTCAGCGATATAGTTGGCTGAATTGGCTATTCATGCTTGCTATTGAATCTGACTGACTATATCCATGGTCTTCAACGATTTATTTGAAAGATTTCCCCAACAGAAGATTAAGAAAATCTGATATAAATAATAATCTTATTTCCTTCTAGATAATAATCTTCCCTTCCTTAATATTCCTTAATAATATTCCCTTCCTTAATAATATTTCCTTAATAGATAATAATCTTATTTCCTTCTATTTCTTAATACTTTTCATTACTTTCTTTATGTTTATTCCGATAATTTCTCTAGTCTCTTTATCCATTTAATTCGTAAATATTTAAAGCAGGGGACCGTCTCTGTAACGGACAGCGGTGAGACCTGATTCTTTGTCTGTAAATTAGAGGTGTCCGTTACGCCTCAATAACGGATACCTGTGAGACCTGACCATTATTCCGTAAATTAATGGTGTCCGTTACCACCTCAACAACGGACACCGATGAGATCTGATCATTTGTTCATAAATTAGAGGTATCCGTTACCGTCTTAACAACGGACACCGGTAAGACATGATCATTTGACCTAATATCGAAATGCTGTACTCAATGTTTGGATTACTGGGGCAATAATGGGAAATCATACTCTGTAAAGAAACAAAAGTGCGCTGGGATGTGTGTATTGCGAAATCCTTGTGTGATAATTTTCCTCTTAAGTATACATCATTATCTATAAAAGTTTCATAATTCGCTTACAAACTGTATTGGGAGTAACAGTAGCCCACTAAAAATACACATTATTATTAAGTACTGGAAAATGTACACAGAACTAACTAATCATGACGGTTTATGAATTTCTTTGAGAGATATCTGTAATACTGGTCTGCCATCTAACCTTGTAAACATTAGTTTATGACCGAAATTTGCCTGTAACTGCTGGATCAGTTGAAGGTATCGATTGAAGGTATATTTTTTAATTACAGAAAGTATTTTCTGTATTAAGTATATATAGTTGAGAATAATTCCTGCCCGTTATAAAGAGGTTACTAAAGCACTGGGGGTAAAAGAAAGACTGTCCGTGCCCGTATCTGAGAATATCCATAAAAAGGTGGGGGGGAGATCTATTCCATAACATTACATATTTTTTTTTTAGCTGTGACAAATAGTTTGTCCGTATTATGGAGGTACCCGCTATTCAGAAGTGTCCGTTAATGAAGATTACATTGTATTCTGATATTAGCAAACTGAAATATAAAAGCTCGATCAAAATATAAAATTTTCTTCATGGTTTGAAACTGAATGGTTAACCTTAGAATTCGGTAAGCAGAATTATATTTAACACTAAATTACATTATTTTGGGGGATAACGAGGGTCCGCAAGTATAGATTAGGGTGGCAGAGTGTGTTAATCATGCCCTGTTTATTATTCCTGTTTGTTCTTATATCTTTTAACTCGATTTTAGTTTATATTTTACATTTCCGGAAGTGAAACTATCTGCAGACAAGGATTGATAAAATTATTCTGTAAAAAACAAATTTATTACTAGTTTAATACGAGTAGTTAAGTACCTTTTAAGTTAAAAATAAGGTATCTTTCAGGAATTTGCTGAGTCTGAAATGACACCAATTAATTGCATATAGATTCTCAGCACCGATGGGGTACAAATTACAAAGAGGCATAGTTCGTGAGGTCAGGAACCACTCTTATCCATAGAAAATTTTAAAAAAAAGTTTCAAAATTAGACAAATGATGAATTTGTATTTCGTCGCATGAGAACCAGAGAAACGTAACTCAATTTTCATAGGTTTACAGGAGAGAGGAAAATAAGTGATTTTTAAAAAAAGAAAAAATAATAAGATGGTAAAAATATTATTGAATAGTAATCAAGGCATTACAAAATGGATATCAACACTACACAAATGACAGGATAGCTAATTAAAATTGTAATTCAGTTTCGTGTTACACACTATTGAAATGAGATACGTTCCTCTGACTCTGAGCAGATTGTTTTAAATGAATTGTTCTTGTGTATATACGCTTAGAAAATTATAATAGCCTTCAGTTTTCTTATTACTAGTTCTAACTAGAAACACTAAACATTAACATCTAAATGTTAAAATAGCACGACTAAACATTAAAATAACATTTAATCACTATCACCATCATCATCAGTGCCAGAGCGTTGCATGCGCTGCAGAGATGGCATGGGTCAAGGAAAACTTGACCCACGACCTACTGACCCACCACTTATCGTGACTCATGACTCACTTGAACCACTTCGACCCATCATGATCCACTCTGACCCATCACCCACCATGATTCATACTGACCCATCACCCACCGAAACCCATCGTCATCAACTCTGACCCATGATCCACGCCCTCCTCTCCACTGACTAAAGAGTTTATACCTGTAATAAAAGAAGGCTGTGAAATTATTACTAATCGCGGTTTGAATTTCTGCGGTCAATCGCTCAAGTATCGCTCTGTTACGGTACTGGTGGATCTGATCTTTACGATGTAAAATGGTAAAGTGTTTGTCATAGGCCAAATTACAATGAATTTCAATTTAATTATCATATATAATTATTTTCTTGTTGAATTACAGGTACTTTTCAGTGGAAAATGGGATGAAATTTGAAGGTAAAGTAGGCCAACGTAAAGACAAAACTGTAAAAGTTTCCATTTAATCCAGCATACCGCACAAACTTAAAATTTCCATGTATGCTTACAATATAAATTGTATGTCTATTTTTCTCGCAATCTATGGCTTGATTCCCTTGTGCTCTGAACGCTCCATATAATAAACACAAGGTTAAGGAATTATTATAATAGAAAGCAGTTAAAATGCAAAACACTGTAGTTTTTGTTTCTCAATTCATTTTCAAATGAGGCTGACCCGGACCACTAAACTTACTTATTCATTTAATAGATAGATGATATTTCAGATCAGCATACGAAACTGAAGTATTTGTTAATAATTTTTTAGAATTCTGACCAATGTTTTAAAAGTGATACAAATTTTTCCAGGGTTCAGTTCAAGATGTTTATTGCTAAACATTAAGGATAACTAAGAATAGATAAAAAATAACTTATTAATTATTAGATAAAAATACTAACTTCCTACCACATAATACAAGATCATTTCGAAAAATATTTCTGCATTTCTATAAAATTAAGTTTGGAAAACATTTCAAAGCCATATGTTTCCCCTAAAGGAAATGCATTTCATTTAGAGAAATCTTGTTTTGTGTGAGTTGCGTCTTAAAACTTTGTTAAAATTCAATCACCTGGTAGCACGATGAATCTATTTACTTTATACAGTCTTAATCTAACTAATTCCAATGGAGATTAGGATATGATCCAATCACCCTTCGGTACTTCAAATATACTTAAGTATCGCCAACTTTCAAACTAGAAGGTAAATAATTAAAAGTTTAAAGAAAATGGGCAAATGGATTATAAGAGTCAGAAGATAGGATTATCAATAGTTTCAATATACTCTACACTTAATAAAAACCAATTTGGGTATTCAACTGATTACAATTTCTAATCTATTCTATTCCTTATTCATGGTGTGAAGAAAGTGTGCGTGAGAGGTGATTCTACGTACAAAAAAACAGAAAACGGTTTCTATTCAGAGATAAAGAATGACTGGAAACACTTTAATCATTGCTGACTTCTTTCGTATCGATTACCGCATCAGTTCCCCGAGTCGTTGTTTTGGTAATAGAGTGCTTCAAACTAGAAGATGTGTTTTGGATTTTGTTGCATGAGCTTTCCTGTTTTCTTTCATGCGTAGAAACACTTAGTACAGCCACGTACTGTATCTACAGCCTGAATATTTTTCTATTACTTTTATACGAAACAATCTTCAAGAATTTCAATAAGAGAGTCATTTTTGTAACACTTTTTTAATGATCATTCAGATATATACCCAGAAATTCATTTCAAGGAGAGTTCAAGGCTTTTGCGGACGCCCAAATTGAGAATGAGTGTAAATTTTACACATGCCGACAATTTCGCGTAAAATTGTAGTACCGGTAAGCATATATTTAAAAAAAAAATACCGGAATTTCAAAGAAGAGGGGCTTGACAGCAGTATTAAGCAAATGAAATTATGGTTAACATAGTTACATAATCTTTCTTACCTGTTCCTCGGTTAAGTTTCAGCCAACAGCCAAAAAGAGAAAGAGAGTAGCAGTAATTCCCTTAACCGAAAACTTTGTTAAACAATGTCAACTCAATTACATTACCATCAAATCTTTTTATTATCGATCTGTGCCATCTGCACTCTTTCTTTATTCATTAGACCTAATCATACATTACAGTATCTTATTCTTCTTCAATGCAGCTTCTCTTCGTTAATATAATCTTATTATCATCTAACTTTTCATTGTTTACACATACATCAGAATTCGATATCTTGTCTTAAAGCCCGCTTGAAACATTCAACATAATCCTACATGCTATTTGCACATATTACTTCTCTTAACAACACATAGTACAGTTTCCCGGCGGGAGCTCATGTGGTTCGGATTCCACGTTAATCAGTAGGTCCACGTCTCATATAGCCTCGCTGCTGAACGGGACGATAAACTCAAAATCAACTCAACTCAACTCACATAGTACAGTGCCTAATTCACAAGCACTTTCTACCCAACCTTCATACCTGGCAATAATTCCAACAAATAATTCAGACACAACCACTCTTTTAAAATTGAAGTACGCCAATTTTGTCAAATATTAAATACCAGGAAAATAAATTCTATATGTTTTATTAAGAGACGAAATTTTCAACTTACACAACAAGGACCTAGTATCACATAATTGGTAGTTTTGAGAAATAGGTCATTGTTGTGTAAGTTGAAAATTTGTCTTTTAATAAAACATATAGGATTTATTTTTCCTGGTATTTAATATTCAACAAAATTGGCATACTTCAATTTTAGAAGAGTGGTTGTGTCTGAATTATTTGTTTTCAAAATCAAATATTGTACAGTTGTATATACGTAAAATTAAGATAAATTAGAGGTATCATCATCAGTATTTAGAAATAACTTTTACTATTATTCTCTATTTTTACTTCGTGATATTTTAAAACTTCTAAAAAGACATATTGCAAGACTTGTTGTTTTGAAAAATAGGCCTCAGGACGATAGTGGCCTATTTGAACCTCAAGTTAATCTTTTAGAAATATAATACAGTATTTTAAAAAATTCTGATTTGGAACGTATGCAAGAAACATTCATGAGAGAGAGTTTTGCGATAGTGTTCTTTTTGCCCATGAAATGAAGTGAGAAGTATCTCGAGAAGAGCTTTAAGATTACTTTCCACTCTTGTAAGACAGAGGATACATAATAGAGAAAATTTTTGAAACCAAAGTTCTCTGTTTGTGTGCTTTCATTTCAAATGTAAGCAAAAAAATTCTTGATATATATATATATATATATATATATATATATATATATATATATATGTATATATCTTTCTCTGTGTCATTTTTATTGTTAATCATCCATAAGTGTAAGGAAAAAACAAAACAAAAAAGACGTTTGTGGAGGAAGAATATAATCCATAATAAAAATAAGGATTGTATTCCTCCTCCACAAACGTCTTTTTTGTTTTGCTTTCTTCCTTCTCTTGTATTTAATTCCATTTTATGTTTAGTAGTTTTAACTATTTTCTTTACTTAAGTAACATATTCATTTTTATATGGTTAAAATCCTTTCCTTTTGTAATTATTTATATTTTTTGTGTATCAATGTTAAAAATACAATATATGCTCGGTTAAGTGCTCGGAGAAGGCTGCAAAGCCTTAATTCGCCACGCAAAAGAAGTCATAAATAAACTAACTAAATAAATATATTCTTTCAAGATTTTTTATTACAATGTTTTACTGTATATATATATATATATATATATATATATATATATATATATATATATATATATATATATATATATATATATATATATATATATATAAACCTTACTCATTTGTGAAGCTGATTTTTATATTGGAATTTTCAATGCTGTTGTAAGAGCAAAGCAAGCATAAAGCAGGGGAGAAAAAAAAAGATTTGAAACGAAAGATTCTAAATTTCTATCGTATATTTCAGAACTGGATCAAGAAAGTTTTCACATTTATTTAATTAAATTCGGCTTTCTATCTAAATAGACCATTTCTGATATGTTTTGGAAATTTAAAATGAGATCTGGTATGTTACATTGTCATTCTATGGGAAAACCACGGACATCAGAGAATACAGAAAGCTGAATAATAAATTGAGAAGAGAGACTGACAAAGTCAAAGAGAAGTACATGCAACTAATATGTGAAGAAATAATTTAACTTAATGGCGCGGCAGATATGATCTAATGTATTAGAAAGCAAGAGCATTAGGAGGGGAAGCTAACAAAAGTATACGAACGTTTGAAATCGAAGATATAGTCACTGACCATAAAAGAATCCTTAGAGTTTGGGAGAAATACATAAAGGACTTATATGACCAGAAGAACCGCCTGAAAAATATTGCGACTGAAAGAGAGGAAAAGGTGGATGAGGAAGAAAAAGGATCTAGTATATTGAAAAATGAAGTAGTACAAGCCATCAAAGAAATGCTAAAGAAGAAGGCCACTAGAAATGCAAGAAAAGTACTGACTTCACTTATTAACAAGATTTACCTGAGCGAAAAATGGTCAAAGGATTTTTTTAATGTAACAATGTTTCCATTATGTAAGAAAAAAATAGGTAAAGAAATGCAGTGATCACAGAACCATAAACCTCAGTTCTCACACTGGAAAGATTATTGTGCATGTACTGAACAGGCGGCTGGAAAGTAAGATAGAAGATATGTAGCAGGAAGATTTGAATTCCGGAAATGCTACTGGATTGGTAAGAATTGTATTAGGACGAGTTCTTGACGTAAGGGAAGAGTGGGTTTGTGCTTCATCGACTGGCTAAAAGCTTCTGATCGGGACAATTGCATCGCACTTCTGTAAATACTTAAATAAATTGGGGTCAACTGCAGAGATCAACGACTCATTCGCAACCTGTACATAGTAGCATAGTAATGTTGTGCTTGAATCAAGGAGAAACAATAGTGTGGGAACTGGAAGAGAAATTAGACACGGATATAATATGGTATGTCACTCAATTATTCAACATTTATAGTGAATGCTTAATGTAGGAAGCATTAATGAGAGTTGAAGATTTCAAGATTGGAGGGCAGATCATTAACGAGGCAGGTATACGGATGTTACGGTTATTATAGTTAGAACCAAAGAAGAACTACAGGAGACGATGAACAAAATGATTAACACTGGGAAGCAGTATGGAGTAGAAATCAACATCGAAAAATCGAAAGTCATGAGAATATCCCTTATAAGCATAAGGTACGATATCAGAACTCCAGTTGCGCAATAAAAGCTATATATTCTTAAAGAGCATCACGTAATTAGTTAATTACCAAGATATTAGCTACAGTCCGTCAATAGGGCAAAAGTGATAGGACTTCAAATGTAATATAGGAGTCTATGGCAAACAACAAGCTTTCCGACTAATTTGATCCTGCGAATGTCACATTCACGAAGAAACTGATCCCGGCTGGATGCATAAGACTAGTGCAGCATCTGGACGTGTACTTTTTCCGTCCATACAAGAACTTTGTCAAGTTCGTCACTGACACAATCGTACTTTCGCAGAAAACGAATATCTGGCACCATGACAAGTTTTGAATTTCCAACCGTTTACGCTATATCAGCTCTGTGCTCCCCTGTTCCACAACATGGTTCGATTTGCTTTTTTAAAGCGGGATACATGAATATCGAACAGTAAGCATACCAGACATACATTTAGTACCGCTTCGACTCCCTTTCCACTGAATTGTGTTATCACTGCGAGTCGATGGTCATTGTAAGATGTGCACATTGTACAAACTGCTTTTGTTTGGATCATTCGATCCTTTCTACTCTTCACATCAACTGTGTGGCTTGAACATGTCACTTGAAACCTATCTCACCTTCCCGAATACATAGGAGAGACGGGAGAAACGCTTTCTTCCTTGTGTTTACCATAGACCTCATGTTACTTTTGAAGTCCCATTACTTTTTCCATATTGAGCTCCTTCGTGGCTAAGTGGTTAGCGTACGCGCCTTTGGCGTGGGAGACCCGGGTTCGATTCCCGGCGGGAGTTCATGTGGTTCGGATTCCATGTTAATCAGTAGGTCCACGTCTCATATAGCCTCGCTGCTGAACGGGACGTTAAACTCAAAATCAACTCAACTCAACTTTTTCCATATTGACGGACTGCAGCTAATAACTTGGTAAGTAACTAACTATATGCTGCTCTTTAAGAATAAAAAACTCCTATTGCGCAACTCGAGTCCTGATATCGTACTCTCTGCTTGTAAGAAACATGCCTTTACAGTACAGAGTAAAACGAAGAGAACTTAAAGAGGATGATCATTTCTAATATTTGGGAACTGCTTTGACGAAAGACGCCTGATGCACTAAAAAGATCAGGTCAAAAGTTGCAGTAGCCAAAAAGGCATTAAAATAGAAGAAGAAGAAGAAGAAGATCACTCTTAACTAGTAGGCTTAATATTGGACAAAAGAAGAAACTAGTCAAGTGTTATATATGAAGTATTAGGCTATATGGTTGGAGACTGAAAGCTTCGAAGTATGGTATTGAAGATGCTGAGAAAGATGGAGAAAATAAAGTGGACTCTAAATGAAGATGTTTTAAAACGAATAGGAGAGAAGAGGACGCTTTTAGCTAGTATCCTTCGTAGGAGGACCAATTGGATTGGATACATCTTGCAAAGAAATTGTCTTCTTCATACCGATATAGCAGAAAAGATGGAAGGAAAGTGAGGAATAGGAAGAAGAAGAACACAACCGATCTATGATTTGAAAAATAAAATAAAATATTGGAAGTTTAAAGAGAAAGCTGAAGATCAAGAAACAGGGAAGAAACATTTTCAGGTTCGGACCTAAATAAATTAAATTAAATTTAAAAAATATATAAAACACTTTATCAGTCGGAGCAACTGTCAACAAGCAGATTACTTAATAATAATAATAATGTACAATATGAATCGAGTTTAGGGTGAGAACTAACGGTCTCGTCCTTAAATTATGACCTAGACAAATTGCATTTTGCAATCCAAATTTTCGATTGCGTTGCATTCTTTGGTTTTGTGTAGCAAACTGCAAATGAGATGCCTCTTTTTTTTGTTAACACTGTTGCATATATAAATATATTCAACTTTATTTCGTCTTTATAATCGTGTGTATGAACAAGGGTCATCAAATGATAAAGATAAATTAATATATAGTTGTATATGTATCTTATATTTAAAAATGATTGTTTGTTTGTATGTAAGTATGTTTGTTCGATATACAAATCCACATCGTTAACTTGGCATCTTTAAAGTAATTATATCGAAGAAACTATGGTTTGGAGGAGACCGTAGGCTATACAGAACTAGGTGGGAGGGGGAGAATTTCAAAAGGAAGGAAGTTGCACATAATTTCATGAGACTAATAAGTAGAGTAAGTTCGCGAAATAAGATTGTTTATTGGTTTGTTTACAAAATGTTCTACGCTGCATGCGTAGGTAGTCGTAATAACATAGGTTTGTTACCATAGATATAAAAGAATGCATGACTAATTAATCTTAGCACTAACTGAAGTTTTGTGGAGGGGTGCAAGATACAATCATGGAATAAGAAATGTTCAAGCGAAAATACAGCAGGGGGTCGACGATCACTCGCTCACGAAGGGGCACTGCAACAGAATTTGGTTTGCACACAGGAATAAGGAGATATGGAGGAACGTTTACTTCATTCAAGATCAATTTAACAATTCAAACGAGACTCCAATAACTCATAGGATTTTTTTCTCTAACCTTGCAAAAATATTCATTCAGTGATTGTAAGAAGAGATGTTCGGCCTTTATCCACTATATCTCTTTCTTTCTGTGCATTTTCTTTCAGATTTTATCTCTGATTTCATCTCAGCCTAATGGTTAGAAATTTCTGGTGAAATGGCTCTTATTTTCTCCACGTTTCTCCGACTTTTATATATATGTATATAGAGTTATTCCTGAGAGTAAAACAAACAAAAAAGTTCCAATAAACATAGGGCGAAAACCCCATCGTTTACGTGTTATAGGCTGCCGAAAACATAAAAAAATGAATTCTAAAGGTCTACAGCTCCAAAAATATGGGACCTACAGTAGTCGGGTCAAGACTTCACTTAGGAACTAGTATGTGCTCTATTCAAAAATACATGTTTTAGAATCCTAAGGTACTCACGCAACAATTTTTATGAAGGTAGTTGGAGAGTACTTTATATCATAGGCCCGTAGTCAAACTCCCTCTATAAAAATTGTTTTGGAAGCACCTCAGGATTCTGAAACACGCATTTTTGGATAGGGCACATACTATTCCTAAGTGAAGTCTTGGCCCGTCCAAGATAGGTTCCATAGTTTTAGAGCTATGAACCTTTAAAATTCATTTTTTCATGATTTCGGCAGCCTATAATACGTAAACGATGGGGTTTTTGCCCTATGTTTATTGGAACTTTTTTGTTTGTTTTACTCTCGGGAATCACTTCTCTGCTTTTGTACAACGAATTCAGCGCCATACTGTATATATATATTTTTTCCTTGAAACCTTCCTATACATTCCTATTATACACTATGGTAGAATATACTTTTGAACAACCGTACAGAGAAAAAAATAAATAGTTTCGAGAATTTGTGCAAGAAGATTCAGTGATCATGTTTTCGTATTTTCGTATGTTGGTATTTTCGATTTTTCTGGTAGAGTCAAATGAAATGAAACTAAACCTTTGACGCAATTTAATGTTTTATCTATAAATAACTTTACCCTTCAACTTTCAGAAGACCGCATAATGCTTTTTCCTTTTAATGTAGGCGGATAACAGCTTTGATATCCTTGTATCTGAGATGATATAATTTCATGTTTTAGCAACTTTTCTTTGCCTTATATACTCCTGTATTCTTTGTACTTGTATTACTTACAATTATGTTGATTTTGATAAAATTTGCTATATAAAAATATTATAGCTAGAAATTATATTAAAGAATTACTTAGGAAAATTGGTGTCGAAATACATTTTAAACTCTTTATATATTATTAACAGGGATCTTTAGCTGTCAGACAGTGCAATGACGCTCTACACACTAAGATATACTATGGTATTTACAGTGTTGGGTAAGTTACTTGTAAAAATGTAACGCGTTACAAGTTAATAACGCGTTACTTGTCCCCAAAAGTAACTGTTACCCTAATTCGAAAGTAACGAATTACCAACGCGTTACTTTTAGGTCCGAAATTTTGAATATGTTAAAAAAAAGTACTACCACTATTATTATTATTATTATTATTATTATTATTATTATTATTATTATTATTATTATTATTATTATTATTATTATTGTACATTCTAATTTTCCCCAATCATCGTAAATGTTTAGAACTTTGCTTCGATAATAGTAGCGCTGCTATATCGTTTTATGCGGACATTATTGGAAATTTGATGCGCTTTGTTGACTTTATAAACGTAATATTGCACGTTCTGAACCGCTTTATGTAGATGCAAGAACAAATTCTTACTTGGTAGCTATATAACATTTTCGAATAATGTAACACTGACTAAAATGCCATACTGTGTTAGAAAAAAATGGCTGCTTATTATTATTCTGCTAAACTAATTATATAATTTTAACAATGTTATGTAAAATTAAAAATACAGAATACAGAGAAGCTTACACTAAATCTAATAATAAGAGAACACATGACCTGGGGTGAATCAAAACTTGCCAGTAACTCTCAAATTGATACATCCTTCTTAAAACTAGCTTTTCCAAATTCTGTAATCAACGGGACTCTAGGATACGCAAACTGATCTGAAAGAATTCCAATATTACATACCATCAACGAACTTATTTTCTAGTAATAAAGTAGGAATGCTCATCAGAACACAGTTTATTCATATTAACCCCTTACTGTATATTGTTAATTATGGCACCCTAGCTGTTGATAAATATTCTCCTCCCCTTCCTCCGAGGCACTTCAAACACTTTACTTTTAAATTCAGTCCTCCATCATCCTCAGCTTTTGAGATAAAGTATTCTTTCAAATGTTCGAATGTTAAAATATTTACGTTCTCCATCTTAACATAAAAACAACACCAATCAAAGTAAAATAGACTACCATTGCACTCGTAGTTCACTCACTGAATGTATTGGTTTGGAGCTGTCAAAATATATGACAAAATCTTCTAGGTGCTTGCAATCAATACATGTGATTTCTCTGAGGCTGTACTCATCTTTCAAAAACAGCAATGACACTAAGATCTTATCGGTTTCTCTGTGTGCCGGTGACTGACTGTTGGCCACTGACATATGTAGTCCATGTTCCATTGTTCCATTGTGAGAAATTCACTTACAGGAGAGAAACATTTGTTTGCAAAATATATATATATATCTTGTGGTTACTTATCCGAAATGTAACGCAAAACTAGGTACGTTACTTAAAAATTTATAACAAGTTACCGTTACAGTTACTTGGGAAAAATGTAACGCGTTACTAAGAAACGTTACTTTCGTTACGTTACTTCCCAAGACTGGATATTTAGAATTGATTTAATCGAGTCTTCATGCTGAATGTTTAATTTTTGAAGAGAACGCGGACTGCCTCTATCCCGCAGATCATGTTTTGAAGACACTTGGGACATTTACGCAAACTGAAAGTTAGGTATTATAAATACAATTTTCATTATTCAAAATTTTCAACGCTGTGTTTAAGGTAATCATTGTTAATTTATATATTCATATTTAAAAACTCAACAATCAAGCCGTTGCTAGGAATTAAGTTTCTCTTGTTATTGTGGTTATCATTCAATGGATCCACGTAAGTAGTTATTCCCCAATTTTTTTTCTAGTGGCGTTGAGGCTAAAACGTCACTAGCAATGAGACTTGGATGTATATTGGAACTAGCACTCAATTATATAAATGTGCTAGCTTAGAACTTGGCTGTTAAGATTACTTAGGGGCAACAGAGGGAAGGGGAACAGCGCCCTGGAAGAAAACCCTCTATGAAAAGGAAGCTTTGACGGTTGTTTACCTTAATGGTATCTTCCTCAGCTTCCTTTCCCCTTTGTAATTTGCAGGCCATGGGCGCTGAGAGCCTATAGACAATTAATTGGCATCTTCTCAGGCTCGGCAAATTCCCGAAAGATGCCTGTACAGTTTAATAAGTGTAAAAACTATGAACCTTGTTCTTTCAACGAAACATTTATCACCAGATTTAAAATACTGCGAAAAATATAACAGCATATTGACATTTTAAAACGTTTAGTCTTTAGTTGTAGAAAATCCGCAACATTACACAACACTTTTATTACACTGTAACTTTTTCTCTGCCCTTCAAGTGAAATTGTGGTTTTCCTAAATGACAGCTGATGAATTCATTGGCGTAAATCGAAATATTCCATTACGTCTCTCCTTGTTGGACAGACCACTACATATTATACATAATATCCATTCTTACGTATATTTAATATTTAATGTAAGCTAGCACGGCATTTTACTCCTAGAAGGCATAAAAATCTAACGTTTGATTGACTTCTATAGAAGAAGTGTGTTTTTCGACAGTTACTTTTCTGACAAATGCTACATGAGATCACGATTTTTTTCTAAACTTGATTGCCTATTATAATTATATGGGAGCATAAGAGGATGATCCAAATTAACAAATAATTGGCTACTTACCAATGAATCCTCTCTTGGAAACCCTAAACACTTTTTAGACGTTTCGGAACTTCCTCAGTGGCAAAGTGAAAGGGATTAAAAGGGAAAGGAGATAAAAGGTGTAAAACAAGGGATACACACCACTAAATAAAAGTAACGTACAGAGTAGATCCGGAGATGAGCAAAGCGAAGTGTAAAAGGAGTGAACTGAATTAGAGAAGGCGAGGTGTCTATGTTATCATTATTGCCAGATTCAAAGTAGGCATCAAAGGTAGGTACCCAAGTTTGATCAATGTTGCCAGTATTAAGATTCAATACAGGTTTGTATTTATGAATAAAGAACGATTCTTTAATTTCCCGTTGTAAACCTTGCCACTGAGGAAGGAACCACTGTAGGTTCCGAAACGTCTGAAAAGTGTTTAGGGTTTCCAAGAGAGGATTCATTGGTAAGTAGCCAATTGTTTATTAATTTAGTTACCTATTGTCTTGATGCTCATGGAAAAGTGGTTGTTGAGATCAGTTAAACAGTTCAGGCAGTTCCAGATTAACGCCTAGGCTGAGAAGGCTGGAGCCTGAGGCATCAAGCAACAGAGAGACTATGTATATGGCTACGTCTCTCCTTCTTCATTATTACGGAATAACGGAATTTACTGGATTGGAAATTTCCAGTTTTTTTTTTTTTTTTTTTAATTTCCAATTACAATATGCTCCTCCTTTTCCGCGTGTTCCTGCCTTATAAACAGGTATTGAACAATGATACACATATTTTGTGTAGCCACGACTAAGCGTTCTCGAAAATTTACCTGTTGAAAGGGAAAAACAGGGGCAATTTTTGATATTCAAATTTCCCACCCTTTATTCAGAAAATGCCCAATGAAAGGGCCAGTTTACGTTGGAGATATAAAATTCGGTAATTGAAACTCTTATTTGAACATGAGAGAATACATGTTTCGACATTTTCGAAAATTCTCCTTCTAAAGAGGGAAAGGGGATATTTCCTATTAACACGTCCATTCTTATACACGAAATTCTGTACACGAACTCTTAGCTCAAAATAAGAGATAATGGCCCTTATGCAGAGTCGTTCTGACGCGTGATTAGTGTCATACTAAAGAGTTCAACTAACATATGTTTCCTGTAGTAGTCAGACCTTTAGTATGACGCTGATCACTCGTCAAAACGACTCTGCATAAGGCGGAAAGTGTTTCGACGTTTTAAAAAATTCCACTACTAAGGGGGAGAGAGGATGTCAATTTCTATTAAAATTTTCGCTTCTTAGACAGAAAACGCTCAATGTAAGGGTTTACTTAAGTTGGATGTGTGAGATTCGGTATCTAAATTTTTAACTTTTAATAATAATATATGTGTTTCTGAGTTTTTAAAAATTCCAATCGTAAGAGGGACAATTTCTACAATACTAAAATTTCCCACTATTTATTTAGAAAATACCCAACGTAAGGATTTGCTTAACTTGGAAGCGTGAAATTCAGTATTTAAACTCTTACTTAAAAAAAAAAAAAAAAAAAAAAAAAAGTGTAAGCGTTTTTGAAAAGTCTAGTCCTAAGAAGGAAAAGAAGCAAATTTTCTAACACATTTTTTTATACCACTGACATATTGTTTATGTGTTTCAACAGAAATACATCCATCCAAGTTGGTGGGTTTTAACACGTAATACTACACAGAACCATGTGAATCATATACTAGATGCAAAGTAATAAATTGAATTTGCATATCATTTTAATACGTAAAAAGACAAATCTAAAACACTGATGATGTATATCAACAAAATTGTATTTCTTCAAATGGTACTACGTCAGATATTACATACTTCAAATCTACTCGTCCATATTAAACGAAAACGTACAATATCACCTTCTGGTTTTATATTCGTTAAACCTTATTCTAATCGTGCGAAGAAGGGTATTTCTAGACTTTCTATAATCACTAACTAGCTCTTAATCATTTACTGTTTCCCAGTCCTTGGAGAAAGAATGGTGGATAAGCGTCGAATTTAGTTATTCCTGGTAACCTTAACATTTTGGGAACCTAGTACATTAAAAGGAAAGAAAAAAGTCAGAATATCCTGACTGGCCGGAGAATTGGATATTTTTAATAATTGTAATCGTAAGAAAAGACAGTAGACTTAAATCTTAAATACGGAGAGACTAGGATTCTCTTCTCTTGAAACTGGTAAAAGTCGTACATGCAACGATATAGAAGGTGCATGAAATGTCCATAATCCTATAAAAGGTATTCAGTTGTACAAATTAAGCGCGATTTGAGATTATGGTGATTAAAACACTTAGAATTTTATCACTATTATTATGCCCTTTAGTTGGTATTCTCACACTTCAAATCACTTAAATAGACTGATATTTACTTCACGAGTGGGACGAGAGTCTAACTTAGGGGTCATTGCAATAGAGGGATTGGCAATTACCCAAGACTGCGATGAATTCTATTCCTTGCATGATGATTTTACCAGCCCTTCAAGTGGCTTGAAGATAAGTGGCTGGACTATCACAATTGTCTTAAAAGCTCGACAGCAATCTAACAGCCGGGGAACAACGTAGGAAACGATTCAACATCTATCTGCAATGGAAAATCACTAACTCCCGTTTTAGCGCGTTTTCACTATAGTATTAAGTGTATAAAATATAAACGTTGAACACTACTGCACTGTATTCAATAGGCCAACATGAAGAATGACCTAACGAGATTCCTGTATGAATGAAATACGCGGATACACTGTTTGTGAGAAATATAATGTTTCTCAACATTGGATTTGGGCGTTATCGGTAAAACTAGAAAATCCTGGTGTTGGTAGCAGCCTCCTTAAGATGTTACTATTTGACGTATGGAAATCCATATATGAATGTATTGTAATCTCCCTTAGGCTTCATTCGAGTAACATTGAAAATCACTCCGCACTTTCACTTCCTTGTGAAAAATTCTAACAAACTTTCTCACGATTCATAGTCTCCTATAACTATTTCAACTAACTACAATGAAAAATGTAAGGAGTTAATAAAGGTTTCAGATTAACGATACACAGAAAACAGTTGAAAAAATAACAATAAATTGCAAATTCAGAATGTGATATTGTTCGTTTCTCTTTCTGCCCAGTTACGCTCTGAGATTCACAAAATGTTATTGTTCCCATGCACCTTTTATGTTCTAACAACAGTTCGCTGGCGACAAACGTCTGGGAAAGCATGTGGCTGGTCTCTTGAATAAAAAGTACATTGGTCGTGCGAAAAAGAAAAAAAAGAAAAATAATGATTTCAGAATATATTAGCTTCTGCATTTTTTCACCCAAAATGAGAAACGTAACAAAGAAATAAATACTATTTAAAAATGCATTGTACGTTCTGGTAAAAAAAATCATGTAACCGTGGGTCGGTTATAACTGGCACTTGGCATGGAATAATTTGCTAGTAGCATATTAAAGTAAATTAAGATCTCTAGTAGTAAATTATTTCCAAGTTCACTAAATTAAATTTGGAAAAGTTTCAGTTTTACCAAAAAATTATATTTGGCAACGTTGTTCAATGACAAATTCTATATTATCACTGGCAACACCGTTTCAATGATATGATTAACTTGAATTGCAATGTGAAATAACGTAAAGATCGGAGAAAAATAAAAATTGTAAATCCTTTCGCATTATACTTCATCAGATGAAAGTCGGCGTAAATCTTAGTGAAGTAACTTATATCATTGGGGATTATTCCATTATTAAAGAAATATATGAACGAAGTGTGTGTTTCTCATCAATTAGTACGAATTTAGAGTATAACGTTTTTCATTTGAGAGTTCACTTGTCTTTTTTAGAGATTCTTAGTTCTCATTTTCCATGGAGGATTCCATTGAAAAGTATCCTTTCTTCAGAAATTCTGTTCTCTCGACGGAAATTCTACGACGGTAAAATGATTGCAACATCCTCGTGAAGTGGAGATAAGGGAAATATATGTATTATATGAAAATTTATCGTTTTTTTTTTTTTTTTTTTTTTTTTTTTTTACATTGCGAGAATTTCATTCTCGATTCACTTTCAAAATTTGATTCTCATTAAACATTGAGTGAGAATTTTATTCACTAAAATGTTTATTAGAGGGCATATTGCTTATTATTTTCAAATATGTAGAGTGTCTTTCGTTCAATCACTCATTATTTACTTGAAATTTATTTTGAAATAATATACCTTGAATAAATGATAATACACATACGACTTTATATATGATTATAAAAGTTTATGTGTCCACAATTCGGTCACTTTTTATTTGTTTATTCAATTTCTATCACATTTTTGTGATAGTCAAAACATAAGGGTTTAATAAAAAGGTACGACAAAATTTCAAGAGTGGATTCCTTATAGATAGTCAAGCAACAAAGTTCATATGACCTTATATCGGGAAATGCATCGTTAGAGAGTTACGGCCATTGAACCACTTAACGGTGTGAAATAGTCACATTCTGGTGACCCCTCAATATGATTCAATTTAAACCTCAATAATTCAGCCTCTAATTAAGCTAGGGAGATAATTTTGGTATCAATGTGTTTCTGAAGAACGGAGCTTTTCGCCGATATGCATTTTATATATGTAAGAGGTGCCATGGCGGACGGGGGAGGTAAAGTACGTACTTTTTCATTTTTTGCATCAGAATTTTGGGGATGGACTTCCTCCTTCCTTGGGGGCACACTCATAAAATTTGGTATTTGAAGCAATGAAATAGTCCACTATATGATAATAACCTGTATGTGTATTTGTTGCGTAGAAGTCTTATATGGAGCCGCCCTGAAGATAAACGTAACTTTCAAACTGAAACTAAAAATTTGGCAAAATTTGCCATTCCTCCATAAGCAATTGTATTGTATTGTATTTATTTCGTCCTTTTTTTGTACATTTAGCACTGTATTGCACTAATTGGACACGTCATTTATATATAAACACAAAAGAAAAAAGAACAATAATAATGAAAATTACACACACTAGGTTAATAATTAAGCCTTATATCTTACATCTCATTATACATTATATTTTGCATGATATTAAAAATAAAGTTAGAGTAAGTAATTATTACTTGCAGTGTATGTAGAAATCCTTGAACATATATCAAATGCTAAAAACAAGCAATGACACTGGTTACTATAGATCATGTAGTTTCCTTCTCTCTCTGTTAGCAATTCATGTATTCCTCTACCGAGTAAAAGCAGTGTTGTAATAAATATTTCTGTAGTTCTTTTTTTAAATTTAGCAACAGAGTCCTGAGTCTTTATATCTTTGGGAAGTTTATTATAAAGCATGATACCCGCATATTTACACCCTTTTTCATATAATACGGTTCTGTGTTCTACAATAGAAAAGTTTTGTTTGTTTCTTGTATCATGATCATGTTTTTCTCCTACCTACGTAAGGACACTCTCTAGGTGTCTCTTTACAAATATCAGTAGATTTAAAATGTACAAACAGGGTACTGGGAGTATACAAAAATTTTTAAATATTGGTTTGCAGTGATCTTTTGGTTTGGCGGTCGCCATTATTCTTATTATTCGTTTCTGTATTGTAAAAATTGCCTTGGCTCTGTGTGTATTTCTCCAAAATATAATGCCATATGTTAAATTTGACTGGAATAATCCAAAGTAAATTGTTTTTAAAGTATACTCTTTTAAAACATTTTTAAGTTCTTTAATTGTGAAATAAATTTGATTTAATTTTTTACTAAGCTTACTTATTTGTATATCTCAGGAGAGATTTTTATCTATCCAACTTCCTAAGAACTTATTTGAGTTCACATAGTCTATTTTGTTATTTTCAATTAAAATATTCACAGGCTGCGTATGTTTGTTGCGCATATAATGAAAATTGATTGCTTGTATCTTTTCAATGTTTAATTTAAGCTTATTTTCTATAATCCACTCAGATAGTTTATAAAGGATTTCATTTGCATAACCTTCAACATCCTCATTTGTGTTCCCTGTTACTGTAATTTTAGCATCATCCGCATAAAGGGTTAGTTCTGCTGGAGCAATATTACATGGTAGATCGTTAATGTATATCAAAAATAATAACGGCCCTAATACGGATCCTTGTGGCACTCCACATGATATTTCTTGTTTCCCCGATGTGTAGTATGTAGTTTGGTTTGTATCTCTGTTGCTGTATGTAATTTCTACTACTTGATGCCGATTTTCCAGATACGATTTAAACCATTTGGACGCAATGCCTCTTATTCCATAATCTTGGAGCTTTGAAAGATGATTTCTATGTGACATTATGTCAAATGCTTTGGAAAGATCAAGGAAAACACCTATACATTTCTCCTTACTATCTAAACTTTTATGTTCTACTTCTACGAAATTATATATTGCTGTTTCCGTTGATTTCCCTTTTAGGAAGCCATGTTGCTCGTGTGTTATTAGATCATGTTTAAGTAAAAAGGATGCTAGCCGGAAACTCATTGTGGTTTCTAAAATTTTTGAGAAAGTTGAGAGAAGTGAAATAGGCCTATAATATTCAAGCGTTGATTTGTCGCCTTTATTTATATATTGGTTTTATTTTTGCAATTTTTAATATATTAGGAAATTCTCCACTTAAGAACGACATATTTATGAGGAAACACAGGAGGTCAGCAATATATTTAATGTTTTTCTTTACAATACTTGGCGATATACCGTCTACGTCAGCTGACCATATACTTTTCATTTTATTCACCACTTTTATTATTTCTGCATTTGTAACTGGATGCAGATACATTGTATTGTTGCAAATTTTTGAGAATATTTTCAAAGTTGGCAATGCTGGCTCATTATTGTACATTTTTGATAAGTTGCTGTAATAATTATTAAATAGGTCAGCTATTATACGAGGATCTTTAATTATGTTGCCATTTTTAATTACCTCTAAATTACCGTCATCATTACGAGTGTTTACACTTAACTCGCTTTGCACTAGTTTCCACAACGCCTTCGACTTTTTATCTGATTTTTTAACGATTGTGTCATTGTGTAACTGTTTTGCTGCTTTCATAACTCCTTTATATATGTTCTTGTATCTTTTGTAATATGCCTCTGTACATGGTGATAGATTCCCTTGTGTTTTAGCCTTGTTAAGAAGTGTAACTTTTTTCACTTGCTATTCTGATTTTTTGTGTTACCCAGGGATTTGACTGTTTTCTTGAACTTACATATTTTACAACAGGGAATGCTAGATTGAAATAGAATGTTATGGTGTCAATGAAATAACTGAAAGCTTCATTAACCTGATTATACACTTAAAGCTCGTTCCAATTTTCTTCCCTGCGAAGGTGATTAAAATATTGTATATTTTCATCATTACATTTTCTTTTGTACGCTACATTACTCGCTCTTGTATTACAAAAAACTTTTATTAGCAGTTACATGTATATCGAGTACTTAGGCAAACTGGTCTGAAAAACCACTGTTGAAGACGTCTACTGTGCTGTGTTAAGATGTTTGCTTACTATGAACTGATCAATTGCACTTTTGGAGCATTTTGTGATTCGTGTGGAAACTTTAACAATTACGTCTATATTAAATGAATCTAGAAAAAGTTTTATCGGCTGTAAAGAATCTATGTTGATATCCCCAACAATTACGACAGTCTTCTTGATTCTTATAAAATAATTTAGTATGGTATCCATCTTATTTATAAATAAGTGCACATACAGGGTATTACCATACAGTAGACTATCTCATTGATTCATATACCAATTTTTATGAATGTACCTCCGAGGGGAAAGGAATGCCATTATCAAAATCCTGATGCATAAAACAAAAAAAAGCACGTGTTTTATCCTCCCCCGTCCGCCATGGTATCCCTCACATACATAAAATGCATATCGGCGGAAAGCTTCATTGTTCAGGAACACATTGATATCAAAATTATCTCCCTAGCTCAATTAGGGGCTAAGTTATTGAGGTCTAAATTGAATCACATTGATGGACGACCAAAATGTGACTGTTTCACACTGTCAGGCGGCTCAATGGCCGTAATTCTGTAACAATGCATTTCCCTATATAAGGTCATATGAACTTTTTTGCTTGTCTACCCATAAGAAATCTACCCTTGAAATTTTGCTGTACCTTTTTGTTACACTTTGTATACATGAATATTAGAAAGCAGACATAAAATACTAAAAATTATAATTAAACATCTAATGAAATTTACTTAAGAAAATACAAAGTTTAAAATATTGACACCTTCGACATATTAATGCGTGTTGAATGCGTAAAATAATTTCATAGATGAATATGTGAGAGAATAACATGCAACTCTTATGTGTAAGTAGGAATGGCTAATCTGCCTAGTAAAAGTAAAAAACAATGTTCTCTTAAAAAAAATTAAAAAATGGATAACTGGAAAATTTTAAAAATAAATATTCATCTGGCAAGTATTTATATAAACAATTACAATTATATGGGCGCATGAAAGGATGATTCAAATTAACACACACATACACACACACACACACACACACATATATATATATATATATATATATATATATATATATATATATATACAAAAGATTGGATGGAATAAGAATTCCTTATTCTTAACAATTATCGACAAAAATTTAACGTATTCTTGCAAAGCATAACATATCTACCTCAAGTATCCCCAAAAACGTCTACAAAAGCATCTCATCGGATTTAAAAATTACTTTATTGATCCACTAAATAAGTCAGGCATTTATCGCGTTCAATGCGAATGTGACTTCTTATGTATTGACCAAACGAAACTCAATATTAACACTCGAATTAAGGAACGTATTAGACAATCCAAAAAAGTCACAAGAAGAGATCATATCGGGATTGGTGCTTCATTTAAAACAACATACATATAATATAAAACAGGTTAATGTAATAGGTTCAGCAAAAACAAAGAAACAACGGGAAAGTAAAAAATCATTCTTTATTCATAAATACAAACCTGCTTTGAATCTGGATACTGGCAACATTGATAGAACTTGCTTATCTACGTTTGATACATATTTTGAATCTGGCAATAGTGACGTAACATAGACACCGCGCTTTCTTAGATTCAGTTCACTCTTTTTGCACTTCACTCTGCCTGTGACATTTCAGGACCCATTCTTTACGTTACATTTATTTATTTAGTGGTATGTATTCCTTGTTTTACCCGTTTTAATCCTTTTCACCTTGCCACTGAAGACGGAACCAGCTTTGAGTTCCGAAACGTTAAAATATTTAGGCTTTCCAAGGGAGGAGTCATTGGTAAGTAGCCAATTTTTTGTTAAGTATTTATATAATTCTGTTTTTCCAATACATGAGTTCAAAACACTTCAAACTTCCAATCATTGCATGTATATAGTTTGTGTTAGTTGTAAACTATATTTATTACTTCCCATACTTTTCAAATGTCCAATATATATAGGTTACTGTAAAATTTACCAAGAGAAAATATGAATTAGTTGTTACTGAACATATCGCTAAAGTATATTTCTACCTGTTGATATTAAAAATTATTTTAATAGTAATCATCAGCCATACTATTATTCCGAAAATGATGTAAATCAATATTAAACATATGTAAAGTTATCAAAACATATTTGTCGTTGGCATATATTGCTTTTTCGTTTACAATAGTGGTAGTCTTGAAGATCAATACATAGTATGGACGTCTGAAAAAAGATCAATTAGTTTATAGGAACATTATGGATAAACTCTGTCGTCATAAATATTTCGATAATTGCTTAATAACTGAAGTTTCATATACCTACGTAGACGTTGTCCTAAAATTCAAACTTCCATTAGTAACTTTTATAACTGTAACATGGTAATAAGTGACAAAATATGCATTACTTTGCAAAATTTATGTCTTCTTGTCGTAACAGAACTATTCACATAGTATTTGATATGCATGCCTTCTTACCGTGCTACCTAGCAGCAAAAAAATATTTATTACACAAAATATATTTTCAAATATTCATAATCTCCTTGGAGTCTATATATATATATATATATATATATATATATATAAAGTCCGACATATGCCTATAAGAAAATGTACTAAGAATGCGTCTCATATTTCTTCATATAGCACAATATAGTAATTACTTCAAAGTTCCTGAAAGAACATGACAAAAGTACACAGAAGGAATATCGTTCGTTGTATTAAGTGCATTTATGTATTCGTAAATATGACATCATAGCTGAAGTAAAATCAAAACTACAAATGCTGGTAAATACAGTATTTTGTAGAGCCTTATGATTCCTCTGTGTGTCTGAAAATATAATAATGTTGATATTAGTTGATAAATTTCAAATTAAGATTTCATTTCATTTATTTATCTTCCATTCTGTACAAACTTGGAAATAATTTTCCAATAGTACATGGGATTCGTCATGCTTAATTGAAGCAGTACATATATTAAACACATTTGTTAAACATAATTCACACATTTATACATTATAGTAATTTGAAATATCATTATACCAACATTGTAATATGCCTTATATATGAATGGACTTACTTTATTAATTTATTATCACTGTTTACATTATAACTATCTAATTCATTAAATTCAGCTATTGTATAGAAGCAATATGATAATAGGTAGTCTTTTAATTTTCTTTTGAATGCAACATTAGGTCGTAAAAGGTAAGTTTGCAATTGTTCTACCTTTTTATTTATTTATTTTTTTTTTTTCAGGATGGTTTAACATTGCTTCTGATCTAGCTTAGATATAATGGTTAATAAAGACTTACATACCGGTAGTTCTGCTATCAATTTGTGAAATAAATTTTAAATACACTAAACAGATTCACAATTCTATCATATTTCTAATTCGAACATAAACGTAATATTTAACTCTTCAAATGCTAAAACAAAACGCTATTATGGTTTTAATCTTGTTTTACAAAATATTTCCCGTATATACAATTAATAAAATACAGTATCAAAAATAAAGCAACATATTAAAAGAAAAGATTAGCTTGTTACATGTGAATATTTCTGACCTTGGGTAAATAATTGATAAACATTTCTTATTAAAGAAACATATCAAAATGCATATAAGATCCATATGATTGAATTAGTGTAAATTTCAAATACTTTAAAAATCACAAAAAAATCTTTGAAAATTCAAAATTATCATTAACATAATATAAATTATTACGAGAGGGTGCGGATAATTGACTTGAAACTAAACAAATTTGCTATTGGGATATATTTCAGCTTACTGTGAGTAAAAAATCCTTGAAGCTACATGTAGATTACAAAAATATTCTTCTTAAATCCTGGAGATAAAATCCTTGAAACTTCATAACATACACAGGAGATGTAAATATTTTTAATTTCTGGCAAAAATCTGTAACAATTACAAATAATGTTAATACATGATGCACTAAAATGCACTAAAATGTTATAAAGTATTAACGTATATAAATTAACTAGTTCGTTTCCTAAAATATTCTGTATGGTAATATATTTAAGATTGAAATCATGTGGAAGAAATATGAAAGTATATCTTCTTAAAATAATTTCCTTTGCTTTCCATTTGAAATTGCTTTCAACTAGGAAGAACATACACGGATTACCTAAAAATAAATCGTTGGTGAGCACAAGAATAGATATAATCTATCTAAATTTATGCAATTTAGCTGCGTAAATTGTGCAAACATTTAACATTTTTGCTCACTGGGAGGGCTGAAATTTAAAAAAAAATCTTCAAATCGTGAAAATAGAAAATTACTGGTTTCTGAACATCGAATAATCAAGTTTTCTTAAATTAGGTTCTAAAGGTTTTAATTCCATAAAAATTTTTAACTTGGTTATTCAAAAATTGAACGTAAATAAATAATGTTTAAATTTCGTTATAATATAATACATGAAAATTATTGAAAACCCAAAAGTTCTAGGATCTTAAATTTAAATTTCTATTAAAGTCACTTTATTTATGAACGTATTGGACAAAAATGATTAAACTTGACATAAAGTTAAAAAGAATGATCTATATTTACTTATTCCTAAAAGTTGAATTAATTTAAGACAACAGCTTAATGTTATTACTCGTAGGTAGTGAGAATTGTTCCGTCGTCTTTCTTTAATATATAAGTGCGAGGTTGATAGCCTTTCTTAAATTCGTTGATACCTTTATACATGTCAAGAATGTTTTCGTTTTCACTTCTATCTTTAAGTTTATTAATTTTAGCTTTCAAAAAAATTGCTTTTCTTTTTCCTGAAAGTTCTGGAAGTTTCCCGCCTGACGTAACGAAATTTTGTGTAGTTATACATTCGAATTTTGTAGCCAATGCAGTTTTGCTGTTTTTACTTCTCTGCTAGTTTAGTGCATTCCTTGTCTAACCATGGTTTGTTTCTATGTATTTCCGCGTGTCCCAATTTTTCTTTTGCTGAAATGTTAATGCTAACCCGTAACTTGAACCCAAATATCCCCGTAATTTGAATCCAAACCTCCTGAAACCAAGAATCTATTCGATACGTGAATCTGGTATTCCCATCTCACCTAGCTCTCCTCTAATTTCTTTGAATTAAACCTCTCTGTTTTCAGATGTTGAATATTTTCTTTATTAAGCGATAATCTCTCTTTTATTATCGCTACTACCAGGTAGTGATCAGTGTTATAATCAGACACTCTAAACGACCGAACATCAGTTATGCTAGACTGTCTTCTTCTATTTACTAAAACGTGATTAGTTTGATTATGTATTTTTTCATCTGACGAGGTCAAAGTATATTTATGAACGTAGCGATATGGGAATTTTGCACTCTTCACTATAAGATTTTTGGATGTTGCAAAGTTCAGGAGTCTAAAGCCACTGTCATTACTTTCTTTACGCAGAATTTTACTCCTTATAATCGGTTTGAAAATATCCTCTCGTTCTACCTTCGCATTGAAATCCCCTAATAGAATTTTCATATGGTATCGCGGGAGTTTGATCAAATACTTGTTCTACTTTTTCGTAAAAATTGTCTTTTATATCGTCATCCTTATCTTCTGTTGGGGCATTAATACCATACCATCGATCCTTAAAAGTAATAAAAAGTCTATCATTAACAAATTCAACCTTTTAATTGCTGATGTTATTCGTTTGTGAACGAAAAACCCTCTTCCTAGTTGGTGAATTTTATTTCCTTCCCCGTAAAATAACATAAAATTTCCGGTTTTCATTGCTCCTTTTCCTTCCCATCTAACTTTCGGAGCTCTTCTAGGTCCTCCAATATTTCTCTAACTCACTCGTTACGGGTTTTAACGCGTCTGCCTTATGAAGACTTCTTTCATTCCATATTGCAAAGCTCATCTCTATTTTATTTTGCTGATATCGTGCTAAGTTATCAGTGCTGGTCCGAGGCTTCTGTGAATGTTTATGAACAAGTGCTTTATTTATTTATTTATTTTTTATTTTTTTATTTTTTTAAATTTTTTTTTAGGATGAGATTGTTAGCTTCACGCCAAAACCCCAAGCTGGAGCATCACCCTTTATCGTCTGTCCGCGATTGCCTATTCAATATATTTGCAACTAACTTCTATATCTAGAAGCCTTCTCCTCGATCTTCAAACCGAGGACGCGCCATGCCGTGGTAACAGGAACCCACATTACACCGATTTCTATAATTTATATCAAAATAACTAAATAATGGGATTAGCATTAGTAATTAGATTTCTGGGCTTTCGGCAGCTATAGCCATCTTATTCCGTCACGTGTGAGAAATGACGTGTTTGGACGTTCATACTGTTCGGGGAATTGGGGAGGAGGAAACGAATGGGGAAGGAAGGAAGTGACCTGGGACCATTATATTAGGTACCATCCCGGCATTTGCCTGGGGTGAATGAGGAAAACCTAGGAAAACTTCATTCAGGATAACTGGACTGAAGAAGCTGTTACACTGTATTCGGCCGAGTATTCTCTCTAGAAATCGAACCCAGGACTGATTACACTAAAGTCTAATTATAAATACTATTGCATGATGTTTAATTTATAACATTTCAAAGTAATACTGAGTAAATAATATATAGGATGTATGGTTTATATTGCTGTTTCTTACAAAAATTATACTTAAGCATTTCACAAATGCGTCTTACGTACTATTCAAGGTTTACGGAACTCATTACTTACGTAAAAGGGTTACTTTATGTAATAATTCAATGGAGAAGTGTAAAATTCAAGCAAATATATCCAAATTCTTGGGAGACTCAAGTAAACTTAGGGGAAGGGGGCGGATCGAGAATTTCGGCCACACGGATCAACACTCGTGGTAAATTACAGAGAAATATCATTGTTAACAGATACTCATACTCCCTTTATTTTGGATTCGGTTAGTCCACCCAAATTCCACCAGTGTACATAATATTAGGATTGGTGCGAATGAAATGTCTTCTTTGACATCTGCTGTAAAACTTATCTCAGCAACACAACATAGGAATGAAATAAGATCACATGTCTAATGTCAAAAACTCTGTACACGTCCAACAAATAGGTTGTAGTATCCAGACAACCAGGATGTAGTGCGTTCTTGAACAGGGTCTCTGAAAGTGCATTATGGGGAACACACGATTGGTAGTATTTTTTTTTCTTTCTTTATGGATTCAAAAAGGGATATTCTTCACAGCAAGCCGCAAATAATATTAACAGTGTATTTGGGTCAGGAATATCGAATAAACATACCAATCGCTGTTAGATTGTCAAACTTTGTTCCGGTGACAGGCTTGCAAAATGAGCCCAGTGGGTATGCTCGGATATGCTCATCAGGAACACCGTGGAAGCGGACCCTCGGAAAAGTATTCGTGTCATTGCAGATGAGTTAAACATGCACCTTACAACTGGCTTTCGGTGACTCCGTGTAATTGGTAGGGTGAAAAATGTTGGACATATGGGTGTTTCATGGCGCAGAAATAGTGTGGGTCAGTGGAAAGTTGACCCACGACACACTGACGCATCATCCACCGTGACCCATTCTGATCTACGACCTACCACTACCCACTATGAACCAATGACCCACCACCCACCATGACCCACTCTGATCCTCAAAACCAATTGTCATCAACTCTGACCCATGATTCAAGCCCTCTTCTCCACTGACTTTACTAATTTTATGCTTGTAATAAAACAAGACTGTGAAATTATCACTAATCGGAGTTTGAATTTCTACGGTCAATCAGTCAAAGCACTGCTCTGTTACAATACTAGTGGATCTGACCTTTACGATATAAAATGGTATATGATGAATTTCAATTTAATTATCATAGGAGTATATAATTATTTCCTTGTTGAATTACAGCTACTTTCCAGTAAAAATAGGATGATTTGAGTCTTAAATCAAGGTAAAGTAGTCCAACGTAAAGGAAAAAAAGAAAACACTGTAAAATTTTCCATACAACTGAGCGTACCCTACAAACTTAAAATTCACATGTAATTAAGCTTACAATAGAAAATTTATGTCTATATTTCTCACAATTTTGTGGTCTGATTATCTTGTGCTCTGAACGCTCCATACAATAAGCACAAGCTTCAGCACATAATGGAAAGCAATAGATATAAAATGAGAAGCACTGCAGTTTTTGTTTCTCAATTTATTTCTCAACTAATACCGATCGTTTTCGATTATTTTTAAATATCAACTCACTACCAATTTCTCATTTCCCATATATAGAAAAACCTCTCTATTAAAAGAGAATTTTAAAAAAGGCTAGGACACGTTCTGTTTATTTTTAATAAAGAGTTAAATACTGAATTTCAACTCCCCAAGTTGAACGGCTCCTGAGATACTAATTTTTTCGCAAAAATTTGGACCCCCACTTCCCTCTTAAGATATGTAATAGTATGAAAGTGATATGATAACATCCCAATTGAGATTGGGGCCTACTATATACCAAAGGTCATTTCATTTGACTTTGCAATTTGGCCGTGATGATAACGCACACATGGTTACATTAATTTTTTATATAATAATTCATATATTACAGGTGTTTCAAAAAATTTTTTTCCAATAGTCAGCTCCTCTAAAAATGGACAGGTTATGTCTCGAATACCAAATAGTAAGTCCTATTGCTATTATTACAATTACAAATATCAATATCCAAAAGTGTCTGAAGTTCCTTTTTCATTTAGATATACTCATCGCAGATAATAAGTAGAACTTAATGTAAAAGGAAGAAAAATGTAGGCCTTGAAAGTAAAAGGTAGATAAATTTACCAGTGTAGACAGTGTTGAGAAGAGGCTGTCTACAATGCACTGAGCAGAGTGGGTCAGAATGGGTCAGAGTGGATCATGGTGGGTGGTGGGTCGCAGTCGGTCACGTTCTGCGGCCACGTTCGGCCCACGACCCACTGACTCATTCACAAATCTCGACCCATTTGACCCACGACCCACTCCATCTCTGCTTGTGAGTTGACACCAGCCAACAAAAATCTCCGTCTGGATGTGTGTAGTTCTCTGAGTGTAAGTAATATCCGGATAAGTTTTCTGTATAGGAATGCCCATTCAGATGAAATATAAATAAGCTATGACAATAGTAAACTGTGAGGACAATGGTTGAATCGTGATCAATCCTAGACTGGTTTCTAAACCACCTTTCCACCCACAGAAAATGTTGTTAGTATGGTGGAAGTCAGTAATGTACACAGAATTTCATCAAGGAAGGGTGGTTCAAGCACTGCACCTCATATCCTTTCAGATCACGCGCGATTTTTGTACATAAATGTATATAAATTATTTATATACTATAGTAAGTGGGGTCGCGGTGGATCAGTGGTAATGCGTTCACCTCTAGTGTATGAGGTCCTTGGTTCGATCCCAGCTCGTGCCAAGTGATCCTTGTGGTGGACACACGCCGTGTGTGTGGATTTTCTCGGGGTTCTTCTGTTTCCTCCCACTTTCATCATTCCACCATTTCATTCATTTCTTATCATCACCGTCTCCTTTAGCCTAGCCGGTATAATCGTGGGACGTAAAAGTTAAAGATTTCATTTCATTTACTGTAGTAAATGTTTATTTTCCCATAATATTCTGCTCAAGGGAGGTTAAAATCCAGAATCATCCTCTTACGTCGCTAGTGGGAATGATCTATCTTTCTCAGGTGAGTGAAACCATGAATCTAGAACTTTATAGTGCTGAGCTCCATGAAGTGCACCGCACCTTAAGCATCCAACAATGGTAAACAGACATGGCGTCTTCATGTTGCAGTACAGTGCTCAACCACATGTCGCGCAAAGAACGTGCAGGCTCTCCATGAGTTGCAGTGTAGAACTCTTCTTCACCCACCATATTCCCCGGATATCTCTTTCTCCTGCTTATCACCTATTCCGGCATCAGATCATTTCTTCAGAGAGAAGACCTTCCTTGATGATCATATGGTGTGGTTGGGGAAAGCTTCTTTCGCCACTTAATCCAACTGTAGACTAAGTGATGTGAAAAGTGTGTTATTGTAGACGCAGCTAATTTGTTAACTACTAGCAAACCCGCACGTCCTGCGCAAGCACAGGACACTATTGTTGTCTGAATGATTGAATATGATATAAAATTAAAAATATTTATGGCTAGCAAAGTAGTTTTAATAACACGTTAATAATATCTTTAAGAATTTCTCGATAATTACCCGAATTTAAGACGTCCTCGAATCTAAGACGCACCCCGATTTCGCTGAGTTACAAAGTGCTCTTTGATATTGGTCATTTTTGGTGATGTTTATATATCCCTCTCGCCTCCCCATGTTGCGAGGCACGGCATCGGAAGTATCATTGTTCATCTCAGCTACCCGAAAAAACAGAAGTGTAGCCTAACTGTTCATCTCAGCAAAGATATAGATTCGACACTAATATCGGCCACTTTCGATCATTTTCAAATGTCTCTCCCCCTCCCTTAAGTTACACGTCAAAATGATATGACAAAAACCATCTCAGATTTGAACTTCATCTAGGTTGATGAAAATTTGATCGAGATCGGTCAAGTGGTTGAAAATTTGATTATCTCCCCCTCCCCCTCCCCTACGTTGTATCGTCAAAGCTAAATGATATAAATTATCTCAGGCCCGAATGTCATGTATGTTGAAAATTTGATTTATTTTATTTGCACACATGTGCCCCTTTCCCCTCCTGTACATTATGGGGTCAAAGTAAAATGATGAAAACATCCCAGGTCCGAACCTTATCTATGTTGAAAGTTTGATCGAGATCGGTCGGGTGGTCCAAGAGTTAAGTTTTATTCATTTTCATATATTTACCTTCCTCCCCTTCCCTTCCCTACGTTCTATCATCAACATGAAATAATAAAAAGAAAAATTTCACAGGTTCGAACTTCATCTATGTTGAAAATTTGATTGAGATCGATAGGGTGGTTCAAGAGTTAACTCACTAACATGGTCACTTTTATTTTTATATTTATTGATTTTTGTATATCTCCTCCTTCTTTCCATTCCCTACGTTGTTCCGTCAAAGTGAAATGGTAAAATCGATCCTAAGCACGAACGTCACCTATGTTGAAAATTTTAATCGAGATTGGTCGTTTGGTTTAAGAGTTATTAATTTTATTTTATGTTTTTATAATTCCCCTCCTCCCCCTCCCCTAAGTTCTACCGTCAAAGTGAATAGTTAAAAACACTCCCAGACCAGAACTACATCTACGTCAAAAATTTGATCGAGATCGGTCGGGCGGTTCAAGAGAATAAGAGTCACAAACATAGTTACTTTTAATTTGGATCTGAAGTTTTTTGTTCGCAGACACCGCTATTAATATATAGATGTATTGTATTTTTCTTCTTCCTCTTCTTCTTTGACCTTTAGAAATGACGCAACAGAACCGGACATTTCAACCACACCAGTTTAATTCAACAAAATCTTATCTTCGTGTTCAATTTTCCAGTTGCAAAATCAACACCCACACTCTTCTTAAAAAAAAAGAAAAGAAATCTCTGAGTTTTACGTCCTACGGTTATGCCGGTTAGGCTAAACGAGACGATGATAATGAGAAATGAATGAAATGGTGGAATGAAGAACGTGGGAGGAAACGGGAGAACCCCGAGAAAACCCACGCACACGGTGTTTGCCCACCACAAAGTTCACTTGGCGGGGGCTAGGATCGAACCCGGGATCCCAAGCACCTGAGGTGAACGCTCTACCACTGAGCCACCGCGCCCCCCTCTTCTCAAAAAATGGAAGATGTTACAGGAAGAGATCAATGGACAAGTTTGTCTCTTCTAGTAAGTACAGCACTGTCTGAGGGCCGATAGAGTCTTTCTATTTCAAGTGTGTCCTCGGAAAATATGTGAAATAAACTTCTGCCCCACCTCCGCCACCCCCTTAAGGAGGAAACCTTTCCTTTGCTTTGAGAAAAAAAATGAATGACCTCGGCTGTGGTGCTAATCTGTCATTCAGTCGTGTGGTCTTGGTGAGTGAATATCGTAGGCTACTTAGAATGGATAACAAGAGAGCGCAAAGCGAAGTCTATGAAGTAATTCATTATGGGAGCACCGTTCGCATCCAACTATTGAAGAATCTCGCCATAGCAACTTGTCCCTCCTCTTTCGAAGGAGGTTCGGAAAAGTACACATCGACAGCAGCGCCAGAAGGGGCACAGTTGAAATAGAAAAGCTCTAGTATTAAATTCAGATCTTTTTCTTTTATGAAGTGATCATTTCAAAATCCAACGTAGCATTTATAATCAGAATTATTAGTATTACAGAATTCCAACTGATATATAGTGCTAGGTAGATATCAATGCAAAAGCATATCACTTCTTACTTTCTTGTGAGTTCGGAAGGATAAACGGATTCTACAATATGTTTTAAAACAACTCTACTCTGATTCATCTTGAAAACAAGAAATACTTCCAAAGTTATTATAAACACACATCTTTAAGCTGAAGCTTCTTTTTAATTTGACTTTAAGCCCTTGTGTTTCATTTGTTAAAACACTTATGAAGAAAATGTTTTTGGCTTTGAAAATACAAACAAAAGGTAATGATTTAATTACAATCCACTTTGTTTGAGTCCTTTGTTCTCAAAGTGCGTAATCTCTTTACGAGTCAGATAGCGCTACACAATTTAGATTGTGAAAGTTTGAAGAGCACCTGTTATAAAAAAAAGTCTGATGCTATCTTCCAACAACAATCTAACCTTGTTTCTTGGCTGTCACAGTATGTCGTTTAAATGAGGATAAGTTGCGGAGAAGAAAGACGTCGTGGTTCTATTTGCAGGCTCTTGCACAAAAAAGAGTGTTCCACTTCATTTTGACGCTTCATTCCAATCAGAAACGGCAACGAAAGCTTCTGCTCACGTTAGCATCCTCAAAAGAATTTTTCCATCCTTCAAAACCATAAGAAAATTCCCAAGAGAAGAATTTTTCGCCTATGAAACTGGTTATATTATTCATATTCTTAATCTTGGAGACTCCACCAAAAAAATGGCGTTTTTCCAACATGGACGCCTCCATTGGAAATAACAGTTGTCTGGCCATTCTCCAGGCAGCTACCTCCGTAGCACTTCTCGCCATCTACAAACCTGTAGCCATCTCCCTGTAAATTTCTTGCACTTGTTTTCCATTTATTTCAAAATCAAGGCAATTTCTTTGAAATGGATAAAAGTAGGAGTTACGTAGTTTCATCAGTCGAAAGATAGCTTCACGTATAACAAAACTGCGTCGAAAGCTTTCATGTTCCACAGTCTATATTTAAGTACCGTGTAATAGTATGAGAGAAACATGCGTAAAACAAACAAACAAACAAAAAAATCATAGTTAAAGAGGTCCACTAACTAATCTTCTTGATACTGTAGAAAGAGAAAATTCCCAAGGAATGAAAAGAATCGTTAATAGTGTATTTATTACCAACTTGATACAAAATGTTGAGTAATACCGTTGTGGCGCGCTATGTTTTGATTAAGAGAGATATGTTGTAAAATGTCTTGGGAGAACATAGAAGTTTGTAAATTTGGTGAAGACATGTTTTAGTGAAACAAGAAGTAAGCAATGATGCTTTCTGATTCCTTTAGGATTTGTGATGGTCAAAAGCATGGTTGTTTACGCTAACTGAAGCGATAAGCGTAAATGGATTCTACTGGGTTTTGATTGAAGAACCTAAACTGATATTTTACGAAAAAAAAAAAAGACCTCGAGTGCAAAACTTAAAAAGATTTTCCTGATTAAAATTCTTACAGAAACACATTGAATTACAGTTTTCATTTCCGTGAACCGATATGTCGAAATGTACGAGATACATACCAAAAGTGCGTGGCATTTACATATATTTCCTTTCATGTTCATTATTTGATTCTTTCCATCACTTTTCAACGTAATCTCCATCCACCTCCACACCAGGGCCGTAACTTGTAGGGGGCAACTCCCCCCAGGGAAGCTCCCCGCCGTTCGAGGGGGCTCACATTAAGACAAAATTTTCGTATTCTATATACGATACGAACATGAAATTATAAATGAAGCATCAAACAGGTTCACTACATTACATAAACAAAACAGCATACAAAAGGTCAATAAAACAAAAATGAGTCTTGGGCCCATTTCAGTAAAAAAAAATGTCTACTATTAGCGGCCCTAGAAATAATATTTACTCGTATGGCTTTGAGATTTTTCAATATTGTCTCCTTATTTAATTTGTCATGTATGGAACGGACCCAGGGTTAACTAACGGCCCCGCAGATCTTGCCATGCGGGAGGGCCCACAGGCTCCGGGGCCCATAAAGAGTAAGAGAAAGATGGAAAGAGGGGGTCCAAGAATTAGAAAAACAACTTTTTTAGGGGGCTCAAACACGCGTAATAATGCTTGCCCTCCCCCAGAAAAATCTAAGTTACGGCGCCGCTCCACACATCATTGTAATCTTTGAATTTGACTATCAAAAGCGTCTGTGGAGTCAGTTTGGAGAGTGTTTTCTAGACGCTAAGGGCACTTCTAAACGGTAATGTCCTTCAGTTTTGAAAGCAGAAAGAGGTAACTGAGGGATAGTTCTTGGGAACAGAATGGGTGAGGGACCATTTCCATGTTCCTCCCCTGTATAAACCTTCTTCTTATCCGAGAGACCATCTTCTCTTCATCCAGCTGTCGAGGGGCCTAACGTGAACCGGCTTTGACAACTCCAAGGACTCTGTCAAAATTCTTTCCACGATCCAATGAGAGAATTCTGTAAAGCTACAGATATTCTTAACGGTTAGCTTTCTGTCCTCCATGGCCAGGGCTTCAACAAGAGCAATGTTTACTGATTGTGAGATGGTTACACAAATAGGGCTTCCGGACTTTGGTAGAACTTCAGTTGACCTCCGTCCCACGTAAATCACCTCACAGTACAGCTAGGAAGGGCACTGTCTCTACAATCATTCTTCAACTGGCGATGAATATCAATACCTTTTTTTCACAATATGCAAACAAAATCTTTACTAGATCCTTCTTGGTGAAATTCATCATTTCAGATTCTTTCAAAGGTTAATAAATTAAAAGTGAACGTAGTTAAAACCTCGAAATTTTGGACAATTAGGCCTTCAATTCTAAAACTTATCCTAGTGTAACTATATTAATCTATCATTATTAATTGTTAAACTATGACCAAACGGCACGTATCTTCGGTGTGCACCTTATATTTCGGACGGTACTCTTCCCGAGGCCACGGAATTTAAAGCTTTATTCAGCCTCCAAGGCCGGAATTGAAAATATTGTTCTTTTTTTTTTTTTTTTTTTTTTTTGTTTTCGTCACCATTAACTGAAATAAGAAGACGTCTTATCCATATTGCTTTTTCAACCTCACTTAACGCGATTAGGGAAATTGAAGATAGAAACAAAGAAATTGACCGAAGCAGTTTGTTGTATATGCAGATGATATAGCATTGATAGGAAATAAAATAGGATTAGTACAAAAGGAACTCGAATATTCTTCTGGCGGCGTCTAAAGAAATCAGTTTCCAAGTAAATAGGGCCTATATACAGGCTATGATAATAAACGGAGATAACATCCACGGAAATATCGTAAGCAATATTAATAATAATAATGAAGAGGAGGGAATAAATTTAAATACTTAAAAGTTGTGCTAACAAATATGAACGGAGTGAAAGAGAGAATATAATAGTATAATAGTATTTTGAATTTTGTTCATAGAATCAATTCTTCAATTTGCAGTTCTTATATATGAATCATAGAACACTAAAACAATGTTTGAGATCTAATACCTGGGTGAACTAGTTTTGCCCACAAGACTTATGAAATTTTCTCGTCTCGAAAACGAGACGAGAATCATCATATTTCTTGGCTTGTCTCGAATTTAAAAGGTTCTTGTCTCATGGGCAACACTAATCATGTTGAATGAATGGGTGTAAAAATTGGTTACTATACTAACACGCAAAGAACATAAATATGATTTTCAGGAAAATATTTGGCTCAGAACGAGATGGACAAAGGGGAAATTAAGGGACCTATTCAACGCCCAACTTCACAATAAATAAAGCTCACCGAACGTATACACTTTAGACAGTACTGATTTCAGAAGGTTTTCTCCAGAGGAGCAAGATTTTTAATACGTACACAAAGGATGAAAGTATTACTACAAAAATACTAGTGATCGGAGTTGTGGAAGATCGGAGATATGTCACGGGAGTAACTTCGTAGCTCCACAGGGAATTACCGCCGGGACATTCCTGAAATCATCACTTGTATACAGATATTTAAGTGGCAGTGGCATATTTACGATTTTGTTTCGGGGGGGGGGATTTGTCTCAAAATGTGAAAACTCTGCAAGATATTTAATATACTTAACTATAGTAAGTAAGATTTCGGGGGGGGGGGTTAAGCCCGGAAGCCCCCTAAATACGCCACTGTTAAGTGGAGTCATCTAAGATGAATAAGAGATATCATTTACATGACTATTATGCGAGGGGTGCATCATAAAGCCTTACTTGGAAGGATTAGAGAAAAGAAGCCTTTTGATAAACCAAGAAGGAGGGAGACGGAGAAGAAGAATATAAAGTGCGATCTTAGTTCGATGGGTAATCTCTGATGATTTAAGAAGATTTTCCTTGTGGAAGAATTCGAATAAACGCACCTAAGGGGAATTCCCTAACTCTGGTGGGCAATTTTCCCCAGGTCAGCCCGTTTAATCATCATTGTGGGTAATAAGAATTCAATGTTATTGTCTTGGCACATAATGAAATACAATGTTGATATTTTGTTTGAGTGGCAATGAACCATCGCGTTCCTGAAGCTATAACCATAGTTAAAGTAGACGGTAATTGTACGAATGTGTTATATTATTGCAACTTTCACTGTGCATTATCCTATTTATATGCTAAAAAAATCTATGGGTTAATTTTTACTTCTTATACTAACAGACAATCACTAGATCTTGCAAATACTTCCAACTTTATTGCACCACATGTTTTTGGAATTTTTATAAATAGGGTAATGGCAGTAAATATCGAACACTCCCTAAATATCGAACACCTTGGAAATTTCGTTAAGAAATAGGAGAACCAAAAGCATTGCATACTATCTGAAATTTATGAACACACCCTTCCAAACCTGGCCTTATAAAAACCAATAGGTCGATACGTTTCGATATTAGCGAACGCGGGAAAGTTTCCTAGTCTGTGGTTTTGGTGGGAGATTGGAGAAATCGCTATATTTTTTGTAAGGTGCAGCACCGCAGTAATAATCATTTTTCCCATGTGTGATGGTGTCATTATAAGGTATCCTTTTAACAATACGATGTGTTAATATCAATATATGTATATTTATTTCTTTTAATGTTACTTTTCAGCTATCATCTTATTTGAAGGGAAAAGAAAATAATGTTTGATATTCGAGACCCATTTCGTAATATCGAAATGCCGTTCGATAAAAGAGGTTCCTTTAAGGAAAAGTGTTCTTACGTATCGAACACTATTGTAATTGGAAGGGCTATTGGTGATTTAAATATTAATGTAACTAAGTTGTTGATTTCTTTTGCACTGAGTACCGAGTTTTACACTGAATTGTAAGCCATCCACCTTGTATCTGATAGTTCATGGGTTCAAACCGTTATAAAAATATTTAGATTTACCATTTTTAGTAATGTCTCGTCAAAGAGAGCCTATCTAATCGAGGTCTTACGTCATGCTGATCGCATTATTTCACACTTCTGACCCGGGCTTTTCTCCTCAATGTATAGACTAGTAACCCAGTTGAAGTTAATCATAAATAATTGTTTACAAGTTTGTTGAGTATCCTTAACTATTGCTCAGGATTTGACAATGGGCAAAATTAAGAACCACAACAAGGAAAGTGTCCCCAAAATCAGAATCAAACCTGTCAGAAAATGAAACCATTCGAATATTCGTTATCTGCCTTGAAAAGCTGTTCAGCAGGTGAGGTCCGGTATGATGTCCCAAAGGCAGGCATCGACAACCTTCCAGGTTCGTATCACAACTTTAAACGATAAATTATCTGGGCGTCAGAAGACTGAGATTGCTCTTGGCCGGAAGCCGTTCCTGAGCCCACAAGAAGAAGAGGGAATTTCTGAATGGGTAATGAACATGGCAAAGAGAGGATTTCTGTTTAAGAAAAGTAATTTACTGGACACTGTTCAGGAAATTGTACAGTCTTTAGAAAGAAGTACATCGTTCAAGCATGGAAGACCAGGAAAAATTTGATTCAGGTGCTTTATGGGAAGACATCCTTGTCTATATCAGAAGAAGGTTGAAACTACTAGCAAGGGTAGGGCTGCGGTTTCGGAAGAGAGAATGCGCGGCTGGTTTGCTGAACTTTACAGCTATCTTGAATCTGAGGGATTAAGTGCAATAATGGAAGACCCAAGAAGGATCCTCAACGCAGACAAAACAAACTTTCTGTTCCACGTGGTTTCAGGAAAGTACCTTGGTGTGAGAGAAGTACAGCGTCAAATTACAGCAACATCTAAAGAAAAAGAAGGCATAACAGTACTTGGCAATTTCTGTGCTGACGGGTGTTGCGCCCAAACCATGATTATCTACAGCAACATACGACTTAAGCAAATTATGAAGAATAATGTACCTGAGCTATGGATCTATGAGAAAACTGAAACTGGCTGAATGGAGACTACAACATTTTTGACTTACTTCCAACGGTTTAGTCTGTAGCTAGACACTGAGAAAATCACATTTCCTGTTATTCTTTTTCTTGATGGGTACAGAAATCATCTGTCACTTCAAGTCAGTGGATATTGTCACGATCATCGAATACCGTTGTATTGTCTTTCCCCCAATGCCACTCATCTTCGGTAACCAGCAGACGTAGGCGTATTTTCACCCTTGAAACGAGCATTGAAGAATGCTCTTTAGGACGAGAAAATCAAAACTCTCGGTAACGAAGGTAAATTTTGCACCACAATTGAAGAAAGTTTGTAATGATGCCGTCAAACCCAAAATTGTGGAAAGCGCATTTCAAAGTGTGGTCTTTATCCATTGAGTCCTGCTGCTGTGGACTATAACAAGTGTGTTGACGATATTTTGAAGATCCCAGTGGGAAAACCACAGCAAGAGAGTGACTAGAGTACCCCTTCGTCTTCTCAACAAAATTCCCTACTCATCAGAAACTGAAGTTCGTGCTTGATGATGTGGAAGAAATCATGCCTCCTCGTGTTCTTAATATGTTCCGTGACAAACTAAGACGTGACGAAGATTAACGGAGTGATGGTGATTCAGATTTGGATGCTTATTGGAAAAGTGTTAAAAGCCGGTACAGTGTGACACATGAAACTAAGTTGGCTGATAAAAACTAAACAACAAATGATTCAAGCTCAGAAGAAGAAAACGAAGAGTAAGAAAGTGATAATCGTGAATTCACATGGCATAATGAACACTTAAATGTGTACGCACCTTCACCCAAGAAGGATATTCTAGGCGCCATCACTGGAGTAAAAATTCACAAGTTAAAATATTGCATCAAGATGAGATTGCTTCGGAATTATTACGCTCGCCTTCCTCAAGTAGTAATGACGATTTTTGAAAAGAGTTTCTCAAACTTCCTGAAGGCACGGAGAAACCCCAGCAATTTAGGTGAAGAATGCAACATCTGTACGCAATATCTTCCGAGGAATGCCGGAAAGTACCGAATAATAAGAAAGGCAACCAAAAAGATTAACGTAAGATGCTGAAGAGTGACGATATGAAACAAACATTTTGTACCTTAGAACATTTTAATATGTATTCCTCTTTGCGTCTGCTATCTTAGTTTATATTTTAGAATTATTGCAATGTGTTTACAATGAAACTACATCCATATTATCCTTAAAGTGAACTTGTTAAATACTGTTTCTATATTTAAACCCCGCTCTTCAATATATAAAACAGCCTGTTCGATAATTAAAACCTCATTGATCGATATATAACACAACCCGTTCGATACATAAAGTAATACAACTTTGCTATTTAAATGTTCTTCAAATTTCAAAATTGTTAATTATAATTGTCATAAAGGGTTTGTTTCAACCAATAAATAACACCTTTACAGTTTTATCGCTAAAACAGTGCCTTTTTCCTCACTGATAGAAAATAATGATTAAATATTCATAGGAATTTCCTTAAGTGTTCGATATATAGTGCCATAACCCTATATTTAATAATTTGTGAAAAGAACAAGTACAGTATTTCAATTTCAATTCTATTTCTTCTTTATAAGGTAATCTGATTACTTGAAAGGGATTTATGTTACACTAAGCTATTTAATAATAATTAACTAACCAATTAACTAACCAATTAACTAATTAACTAACCAATGGAACCCGGAGGTTCAGTGCCGCGTTCACAAAATCTCTCCACTGACTTCTATCCTTAGCCAATTGGATCCAGTTTCTACTTTGTAATCCTATCTTTGCGAGATCCATCTTAATATTGTCCTCCAATCTGCGTCTAGGTCTGCCTAATGGTCGTTTTCAGATTGGTCTTCCAGTCAAGACTTTGAAAGCGCTTCTACTTTCTTCCATTCTAGCTACATGACCCGCCCACCTAATACTTCTAGACTTGATGACCCTAACAATGTTGGGTAAACCATACAAATTATGTAGTTCCTCGTTATGAAATTTCTGCTATTCCCCATTCCCGTTCCTCTTGGGTCCAAATATTCACCTCAGAATATTGTTCTCAAATATTTTCAGTCTATGTTCTTCCCTCAGAGTAAGTGACCATGTTTCGCAACCATACAGAACAACAGGCATGATTATCGTTTTATATATATTTTAAGCTTCAGATTCCTTGACATAATTCGCGACGACAAGAGATTTTGAACCGAATAGTAACACGAATTCCCTGCTTTAAATCGAAATTTAATTTCTTCGTGAATATGGTTTTCGTCTGTTAATATTGATCCTAGATATTTGAAACTATCCACTCTATCAAAAGTATTATTTAATATTTTAAGGTATCCATAATTTGCAGTATTACGGTCCCGACGCACTTCCATGTATTTAGTTTTCTCTGCATTTACTTCTAAACCCATGTCCCTGCAAGCGTTTAATAAGATCTCTGCATTTCTTTCTATTGTTCTATCATCCCCTATTAAATTTACATCATCAGCATATGCCATAACCTGGTGAATACCGTTCAGCTCTAGGCCCTGGTTGCTATCTTTGATTTTCCTTATAGCGTATTCAAGAACAAAGTTAAATAATAATGGCGACAACGCATCTCCTTGTTTCAGGCCATTTTCGACGTGAAAGCTCGTGGACAAAAATTTTCCTACCCGGACTTTACTTTAGGATTCATTTAAACATATCTTAATTAATCTAATTAGCTTTCTCGGTATTCCAAGTTCTGTAAGAACGTTGTATGATGTTTCTCTTCTAACCGAGTCGTAGGCCTTCCTAAAATCAATAAATAGTTGATGTACCGGGGTATTGTATTCCCACTTCTTTTCGAATTTAATAATGTGCAAGATGATATATAATTCTTCTATCCTATTGGATAGGATTTTCATGGTCACTTTTCGACATGAGCTATATGACCAGTCTTTCTTTTGTTCACAAACACATTTTTGTTCTTATTAGAAACGGATGTTCTCATATTTCTTGCGGACATAAAATTGACGTCTAATTAATTAGATTTTTCAGCGAGTTATTGGTAAAAAAAAAAAAAAAAAAAAAGTGATCAAGTCAAATTTGTTGATGTGTTTTAATTTAACAATTTCTTGCGAATAATATTGATGCGTTTCCTTTCAGGTGAATTCCGAAGTATCACGATTATTTACATTAATACAATTACAGACCAATATAAAATTAGTTTTTTAAAAAAATATTCATAAGAAATTTACATATGAATGAACAAATAAGTGTTGAAATAGACTAAATGACAGAAGAGATTACAACAAGAGTTCCACAGGAATGTTGTCTCTTACTAATATTATTTAATATCTATCTAGAAGACAGTGAAAAGCTTACATATCGGTAGGATTAGATTCTATTGGATATAAGTTTAGGGTTCCGTTGAGCAGCGAGGCTATATCAGACGTGGACTTACAGCTTAACATCGGATGCAAGCTACATGAGCTCTTTGCAGCAGGTATATAAAATTATATTTACTTTACAGTGGAATCCGAAGCAATACTGGAGTTTTAAGATGAAACAAGGAAATCAGTGACATCGAAAGAAAAGAAGTTGAAAAAGTTCTTCGGGTTATGGTAATAGGAAACAGGAAAAGAACTTCTACATGATTTGAATACACGAATATCGCATTGACAACTATTCACTCAAAACACATGACTATATCTTATAGTATCTAGAACCTGCTTTTAACGTTTACAGGAAATGATTTTCTGTTTCATACTAGCTTTCTATACAGTCACTCATAACTGAGTTTGCTCGAATAATTTGGAAGTTACGCCTCCTGCAGCACTGCCGTGTCGTGACAAAACGCTGTAACTTTGGCGGAGAAGTTTTGCGAAAATGAGCCGTAAAGTTTTCATCCGAAAATGTGATCTGTATCGTGTAGAAATAGTGTATCTTGACTTTGGAAACATGTGGTTACATGTAATGTTACGTAAATGCATGTTGTGTGATTAAATTTGGTGAAAATTGATTGGTTGACCATTATTGCCTAGTTACACTGGTACTACACGATACAGATCACATTTTCGGATGAAAACTTTACAGCTCATTTTCGCAAAACTTCTCCGCCAAAGTTACAGCGTTTTGTCACGACACGGCAGTGCAATGTATAAACCTATTTTTCAAACAAGTAATAATTTATTTTACGTCATGATAACTCACGCAAAACAGGCTGAATCTATGATATGACTGGGTTGGAATGATCTTAAATGTTTTGATAGTTAGGAGATTGGATATGCAAACCCGCTTAGTGGGGATTTACTTTCTTGAAGTTGTGTACTTTAGGGATTATCTATAGTTGCTATTGTGTTGCATTAAAAATTCTATTTTCGAAAGTTTGACAGCACAAAGTATTTATTGAACTGTACTACGTTTTTCAATATCTTATTTAGTAGAACATGGGTACCATTGAGGAGAGGGGCGCAAGTTTTTGAGCAGGTGTACCTGCCACTCCGATGTTCCCCGATAGCTGCGCCTTTCATGGGTAATAACCCAGAATGGATCTCCTTGTCATAAAATGAAATGAGGTGGCTTCTGTGTCGATGAGTCCACGTGCTCCTTAAGTCATACAGTGAGTGAGTTGTACAGGGTGTTTCTAAAGAACACTAACAACGTTTGGGAGGTGATTCCTGACACCAAGATGAGACAAAAAGTATAGACCAGCCTGGGGACACAAATGCTTCTTTTCGGCGCTGTTACGAGTCGAAAATTTGTTGGAAAAAATGCAAAAACAGCCATAACTTGAGAACAAAATGTCGCATCGAAGTCGGGTGAAAGGTAGATACAATTAATGGACAATCCGATGTGGTACAGGGGAAGCGAAGGGAGACCCCTAAAGAATGTTTTATCAAATGTTGACTGAGAAAAATTGGCTAGAATCAAGTACTTTACGTCAACGAACAAAAATCGTGCTACATTTTCCAAGTTAGAAGAACGCTGTTAGAATTCGTAAAAAGAAGAGATACATATGTTTGATTAATATAGTTTGTCGTAGAGCAGAATAAATTCTCCGAGGAGGAACTACCCCTCCGATAGACATATTCTTTAAGTGTAGTGTAGACTTATCGTTTATGGAAAATACTGAAACGTAATGTTGCATGGGAAAACATAGCTTTTGTAAGTGTAATTATTAAGAATGCCCTGTATTTTATGAACAATCAGTTACTTTAATCTCTCTCTTATGTTTCTTTCTTTTTCTTTACTTTTTTTTTTTTTTTAAATTCTAGAATATATCCTTAATGTGTAAACATTCTTGGGTAATAGTATACATGAGAACCCCCTGATCTGCGTTTCTTCTGTGTTCTATTACCACTTCTACATGAAATACCATAAATTTTCTACGTAGTGCAATAGTAAGAAGTATCCATGTGCACAAGACATGCGATATGCGTTAAATCCCCCCCCCCCCCACACATAGTCATAGATAAAGTATAAGGGCACTACACATGCAGATATAAAGTACAGGTACGCTCTTTTTTATTTTCGTATCAGTCGATAAGTAAATAAAAGTCGCTTTGTTACCCCCTTTGTAAGTTCGTACATACTCAATGAATAATCCCTAAAAGTATGAGCGTCCTGCTCTTTCGGGAACTGATGCAACTTCATGTATACTATATCCCATTCTTGAACTAATCCACTATTGAATTTACTATCATACGAACTTTTAACTTTCTTTATTACATATGTTACGTGACTCTTTTCCGTCTTACTCTTCTAAGTTCCCCTAGTAGAAGTTCCATACACATGTTTCGTTCGTGGTGAACTTCCACTTCTCATGCCTGACAGCGGTGGCTCAATGGTAGAGCTTTCACCTCTGGTGTTTCGGATCCCGGGTTCGATCCCAGCCCCCGCCAAGTGAACTTTGTGGTGGACAAACACCGTGTGCGTGGGTTTACTCGGGGTTCTCCCGTTTCCTCCCACTTTCTTCATTCCACCATTTCATTCATTACTCATCATCACCGTCTCCTTTAGCCTAACCGGCATAATCGTGGGACGTAAAACTCAAAAATTTCATTTTTTTTTCTCATGCCTGAATTATGTAGAAGTTAAGAATCAGTGACAACACCAGAGGGGAATAGAAGGACGAGCGTTCGCTTCCGGTGACGTCGCTTGCCCAAGTAGACGTATTGTGATAAAGGTGAAGTAATATAAAATTACCCTTTTCGTATACAAAAATTTGCTGTCTCCCATTTTTTTTTTCTGTTCCTCCGCTTACCCCTATCCAATTAACTAAAACTGGCATCGTCACTGTTAAGAATTTTTCAGTCGGTTATGTATCAATTTCATTCGAATTTAAAACATTTTTTACTGAATATTTTACAGGTTAAGAAATAGTTACTGACTCAATGAAGCAATCGATGCAACTTAGTTCACTATTAATGAGTACGTAGATCTTGTAGAAATGATCTTGAAATGCCTGCTTAATCGTAATGTGAAATATGTTAGTACGAAAGGTGCTCAATAAATATCCTCACATATTATTGTTTAGATGAAGTAACATGTGCTATTTTTCGATGCACTATCTTGTCACCACGTTTTTGTCAGCTGGCTATGAACCTCTTTGCTTAGTCATTGTAGAATTGCTTTCCTCGTCCCTCCGTCAATAGAAAATTGTCTCAACAATTTCTTGTCCATAATACGGTAAATAATGCTAAAAGAGACAGAAATCTAATCTATATTGTACCTTTAAGATTTCTTACAATCAACCTACATTTGTAATTCTCAGCCTTTTGAAAATTACGACCTCCATTTTGCAAGTCCCAGAGATCCCTCCTTCCTTACAAATAATGGCAACAATAGTACAACGTATTAAAAACTAACTTAACGATGAAAAATGAGAAGAAACATTTCAGTTTTACGTCCCACATTTATGCCCTTTTTAAGGGAGACTGATTAAGGCAAGAGAACGATGATGGAAGATATGGTGGAATGAGAATGTAGAAGGAAATGGGAGTATTCCGAAAAAAAAACCACAGACACGATGGTGTCCACCACGTGCTTACTTGCCTGGGGATCGAATCAGGGGTCTAATGTACCTTTATCATTGAGCCACCGTCCTCCCCACAATCCCTGAGAAACGCGGGCCACAAGTTAAGAATAACTGATTTAGAAAAACGTACTTACCGTTTCCGAACGAAGAAAACTACGAATTCCACATTCTGACCATCTGTACTTTTTCTATATTAGTTTATCACATACATACAATATTTACTAGACTGGTACATCTTTCAGAATTATAGTTTTTTCTCCAAAGTCGGGGCACAGTGGCTTAGTGATAGAGTGCTCACTTCTGGTGCGAGAGAACCTCGTTCGACCACAGTCAATAAAAGATCGTGGTGGACAACATCGTACCCGTGAGTTTCTCGGGATTATCCTGTTTTCTTCTACATTCTCATTTCACGAATTATTTCCCAATAATTAATTTCCATCTATTATCTGTCTCCATTATTGGATCGGATTTAAGTTCACAATCTCTTTGGTAACAAGGTTATATGAGACGTGAAGCTACGAGGTTATATGAGACGAGGAGATCCAAACTGCATGCGCTCTCCCTGGAATCCAAGCCGGGTCGATCCTATGCCAAAGTTGAATACGCTACCCACATAACAATGAGTGATTTCTCTGTCTTCATTAGCCTAGAAGGCATACAATTTAAACGTTATGGACCTCAGTTCTTCCTCCGGTAGTCAACTTTGTACTGAGACAAACTAGATTTATCAAGTATGTGTATCTATCTTTTTATGGATTCTAACAGTGTTCTTCTAACTTGGACAAAGTAGCACGACTTTTGTTCGTTGACGTAATGTACTTCATTCTAGCCAATTTTCCTCAATCAACTTTTGATAAAGCATCTAAGGAATTCTTCAGTTTCCTTGGAAGTCACCCTTGCGCCGCCCCCATTGCCACATCGAATTTTGCGTTAATGGAATCTACGACTAAAATTAAAGGACTTTCTCTTTTACTCGACTTCGATCCGACATTTTGTTCTCGAGTTATTGCTGTTTTTGTATTTTTCCGACAAATGGTCCGATTCGTCGCAGCGCCGAAAGGAAGCATTTATGTCCCCAGGTTGGTCTATACTCCTTGTCTTGTCTTGGTGTCAAGAATCACCTCCCAAACGTTGTCGGTGTTGTTTTGAAACACCCTGTATATGGGTACATTGACAACACCATAGGAAGGAAGGGGACAGTAGGCGGACACCTAAGATAGATATCCATACCTGTTCCCAGTCATGTTGCATTGTAATGCAAAGCAAATAATATAAAACCATCCTTTTCGGTATAAAATAGAATAGCTCCCAAAATTTTTGGGCCCCTCCGCTTTCCTTCCAAAAAATTAAAGATAGCGTCGTCACTAATTGTATAACTACAACAATACATTCTGGGAGTTATAAAAGAATTCTCAAAGTAACACCTTGTTCATAGCGGATGAGAATTATCTTTATTTACCACACTAAATTTTACCATTTAGGAAGAAACGTATCTACCTCTCTCGAATATACCTAGCAGTCAAAAAGTTGGCAATCCTGTTAGAAGGAAGCTCCTAGTTTCCTGTCAAAGCAAATGGACATCGAGGTTGATGAAGCTTCATCCACAAAGCCAAGAAAAGATCTGAAAATAGACAGTTCTTCATAATTATCTCCTTCTCACTCAACTTCTGCCGGCACACATACCTTGTTTTGCTCATGCATTCAACGAAAAACAGAGCGCGCAGGTGTGTTTTGGCTTCTCCCAGAAGCTCCGCGCTTGAACACCTTAACACACTTTTGGGTTTTGTTTGTTTGGAACGCTGTCACTGAATTATGGTCTTGGTGGCAATGATTTTTCTTAATGTTCTCGTGACATTGCCTCCTCCCTCTCTGTCTCTTAGAACAAGCATGACAGATTAAATAAAATGGATTTTGCAATGCGATAACAAGTCGTTACTATTTTTTTTTTGTTCTTTTGGAACTCGTGAAGGAAAACAAAAAGGCAACGCAATAATGTGAAGGCCATCTTGTGTACTAGTAATAGACTTCGTGATCTAAATATATCCAACCGCACCTAATTGTCGTATCCAAAATACTTATCCAACATCTTTTTCTGCCTCCTCTTCCAAAAACGAAATACAACCCATTGTCGAAGCTTTTTTCTTCCAATAGACCTACCATTAGAGAGAGGAATATATTGTTCCCACTAATGTAAAATATTTACCTACATTTATGCATTTTTGTGTGTGTTTTTACTCTGTATGGAACACCAAGGTTATGAAGAACGGGATCTACTATTAGCGTGCCCCGAACTACGACCGAGATTAGAATCCGGCGTAGATGGCGATTGCACACACTGTCAAGCAATATCAGCCTTCACGTTCACAGTATAGGCAGTTTCCTCAAAATACCCACCAAAAGGGCTGGATTACAGAACCATGCACTGGCCCTGGCGCATTCATGATACAATTACAATCAAGTAGTATAAAATACGTTTCAAAGATAGTTGGAGCTAACATTACATAAAATAGAGCCCGATATGCTTATATATTTTGCAGCCACGATAATCCACGTTCTATAACATCTCAGAAGAAAGTTGGACGTAGGTCGTGAGGATATAATCTAGGACTGCTAATTTATTATTATTTCCTCTTCTTCTTCTTTTCCTTCTCCCGGAAGCTTTAGAAATTTATCACACTAATATCTTTGACAAAAACGCTCTGGTTAAGGCTGTGTCTAACGTTTTAAGCTGAGATCATCAGTCCCTATGTAATAACATGATGAACTTCTTTCCAAAATATCATGAGAACTATTTGTCTTATGCAGTTCAAACTTTCTCCAGATGTTAACCTACCCCAATACTACATGTTCACTTTTTTATTTTTAAACTAGCTCTTATAGTTCATTAATATTACTTTTTACAAGGAAATGTGACAACGCTGGAAACAACATTCAGGTATTGCAGAATCAGCAGGGTTTGATTTCCTACTCGTGGAGGTGAAGAAATAAACACGCTCTCCTGATCCATTCACACCATTATTCCTTACTGATCTTCAGAAAGTTGGTAGGGGAGAGAGACAAGTTACGAAACAAGAAAAGATGCTTCATCTAATAATGTGGAGAATGGATATGTTCAAAGTTATGTTAGTTGACAATCTGATTATATGATTCGGAAAAAGAAAGAGTTGCGGGAGGCAAGACTGGCCGCTGTCAGAAATGAGAGAACGTTATCTACATACACATATTTTTACTTGTATTTTATAACAAGACTTGTCAAACATTGTGAACTTTCCATTTTCATTTTTCAACCATTTTTGATCCTAAATCTTCATTCTTGCGAGGTGAAAAAAGGAGACACGACAGAAGGAACACAAAATTATTGTAAAAACATTATCATCAATATTTTGCATTCCAAAATAAGAAATGCTACTTTTAAAAATAAAACTTATAACTTTAAAATAAATATCTGGGAAGATGAAAAAACAAATCATGGCATTTTAGGCGTGTGCGTAACAGTAATATACAAATTAATTAAATAAATAAATAAATATTACAATACTTTTGAGGGTCTAGATCAATATTTTTTACTTGATTTTGACTGAAAACGTGATTTACAGAATTATATATATATATATATATATATATATATATATATATATATATATATATATATATATATATATATATATATATATATGTTTGTGTGTGTGTGTGTGTGTGTTATATAGTATTTTGACTCAGTTTGCTGACCAACGTTACGTTACTTCTTAGGAATCTACAATTGCGTCACTTTTTAACAAAGAGACGTTTATTCTTGTTTTCCCTACGTAGTTCATAACACTTAATAATTTTAGAGGCAAATACCTGGTAACGTGTATCACTTCTACTCTCCTGATTTATATAAAGGACCAATTGCCGGTTGGTTGCAAACTGGAATTATTATTTTCCGCTGAGAAATCCCATCAAACTCTCAATCAAATTTGGCCGACACTTGAAAAGTAATGGCATTGTCGCAAAGTGGAATGATCACAAATTGCACGGAATCAATAAAAATATATATCCACAGAAAGCTATATTGGTCCATATATCCACATTCGTGCATACTTCTATTTTGTGGTTGATCATCCAATACAACAGATTTGTTGATGATTTGCGGATGAAACATCGCAACCAAAATCTTACGGCCCACAATCTCGCCTGGTGAAAATCTCGCGGACCAAAATCTCCCATAAAGAAAATCTTGCCGGACGAAATCTGGCCTGGCCAGATCGTCGCGGGATGAAACTTAGCCATCTAAAATCTCGCGGGACCAAACCTTCCAGTAACGATTTCTTCTGTATAGAATGTTTAAAATATATATTTAAAATATTCACTGTACACTTGGAAAATAATAATAATTATTATAAATAAATTACAAGACCGAACATAAGTGATTTCATTAATTTTTAAAAGAGGAAAAGAAAGATAGGTAAGTAGTTAGTTCCCGGCTTATTAACACTTGCGTCAAAAAAAGATCTTCCATTTCACGCTCACCATATAATTTAATTAAGTAGAGAGACAGAACAAGAATGAGGTGGCCACTTTTTTGGAAAATTTACGGAAAAAACTTGTTAACTCAGAAACGAAGAACTTATTTATGTAGGCGGATAACTTGTAACTTATGTAACTGAGATACAGCACTAAAACGTTTGTTCCATCACCATGATATTGTTCTATATGAACGATACAATGAACATATGTATTTAGTAAAATTATGAACGGTAACTTGCATTTATGGACTAAAGATTATGAAAAAATATGTTTTGATTAGTGGCGTATCTAGGGGCTATGGGGCTAATACCTCCAGAAATAATTTCATTATTACGTTTTCGCATCATACGTACAACACAAATGATGGTACGAAAGCAATGAAGAACATTTATCTACGTTTAAACTATTCAAGTCATTACCCAATTTACTCCAATAATAAATGTAGTTTAAATGTTCTTATATCACACTATTCGTGGAACAATCGTGACGCGGAACGGTTGTGAAAACTTCTAGTTGAAATTAAGAAAAAAAAATAAGATATAAATTTTTTAAACTCAAATTAACAATACGGAGCAATAAAATTTCGAGACAAGAGCGAAAGAAATTTTCAAGGATCAAGACGAGACGAGAAAATCTTACTTCTCGTCTCGTCTCGTCTCGTCTCATGAGGAACATTATCTGAACAAAGCAGATATCATTCTTGCTTGTAGTGACTAGCTGGCAAATATTGGTGCATTTTTTTGCATGAATAATCGATTTTATGACATATTAATCTCCAAGCATATCATCCATCTGTACGCTATTATTGGGTATTAGCCAAGAATAGAACGCTGTAGAATGCATTAGGTTATTATTCAGAAATGAAAGGAAATCTTTGTTTTACGTCTCACGATTATACCGGATACGCTAAAGGAAACTGTGATGATGAGAATGAACGAAATCCTGTAATGAAGAAGGTGGGAGAAACGGGAGAACCCCAAGAAAACCCACGCAAACAGCGTTTGTCCACCACAAAGCTCATTTAGAGCGAGCTGGAATAGAACTGGGGACCCCATACACCAGAGGTGAGCACTCTACCACTGAGCCACCGTGGTCCCCGTTATTCTTCATTGCATAATAACTGATGTAAAAGAATTCCTGAAATTCCCATATTCTTAATCTGCACGAAAATAGATTTGATGAATAATATTTCTTCTATCTGGATTTATTATACTTCCAAACTATGTTATGCATAAGTATCGGAAGTCTAATAGAACGGCTCTGCCTGTTGACAGGTATCAGACCAAAAGCGGTAAGAGATATCGAAAAGGATTTTCCGGCATATGTTTGGCGTCCTAAAAATAGGTTCCATCTCCTCCGTCAATCTTCTATATAAATCGGGAGTGATAGAGATCGACTACTTACGGGTCACAAATCAAAAACTATAATAGCTAGCGACAAGCGAGTTTAGGGAATTAATTCAACGTCTCTCGAAAATGTACCATTTCTACCCCAATCTTTCTATCAAAACCGGAACTGGTAGAAATTTACTACTACTTCCAGTGTCAATATTGATTTTCATAGAGCAAAGACGATAAGATATATCGAGAAGCAGTTTTCTGGAATTCATTCAGTACCCCAAGAATAGGTTCCCTGACCGTCTCCTCCAACAACCTTATATTTAAACCGTAAGTGGTAAAAATCGACCACAACTAGTTTCAACATTAATGGCCATAAATCAAAGACGGAAATAACTAGCGACGAGAGGATTTCGGAAACCAATTCAACTTCAAGAAAATTTACCATCTCTACCCCTGTCTCACTATTAAAACCGGAAATCGTAGAAATTTACTACTATTTCCGGTTTCAATATTGATTTTCAGAGAGCTCGAGAAGTTTTTGGGAGTTCAAACGTCTCAAGAATAGGTTCTCTTTCTTCCGTTAACCCTGTATTGAAATCAGAAGTGGTAGGAATAAACCATTTTCGGTTTTAAGATTAATAGCCATAAAAATAAATTGGTAGTAGATAGCAACAGTCTTCGAAAATCGATTGAGCATCTCAAGAAAAATACAATCTTCACCCCTCTCTCTCTACTGAGACCGGAAATGGTAAAACAATTTCACTCTTCCAGTTTCAATATTGATCTCCATAGCTCCATAGCGTTCCCTCGGACCTATGTGGATAGCATACGCGTCTTTGGCGCGGGAGACCCGGGTTCGATTTCCGGCGGGAACTCGTGTGGTTCGTATTCCCTCGCTGTAAGTCCACGTCACATATAGCCTCGCTGCTGAACGCTACGCTAAGCTGAAATCAAACTAAAACCAAATCCACAGCTTTATAGAGCAAAATCGATAAGTGATATCAAGAAGCAATTTATTATTATTATTAATGTCCCCCACGATTTTCTTATTCTTCTGTCCCACCAGGCGAATATCACCAGGATGATGTACTCACCACGTATGCTCTGCCTGATTTCTACATTTCCTTGCCTTTGTTATTAATGTTTCGGTATAAAATGGCCTTTCGGCTCCATCTGACATTTCGTTTTCTAAAATAAATATTAATTAATACATTTAAATTTACTCGTCAGTTGTGTGTGTGTGTGTCTAACACAGCAGCGGTCTATTTCTCAAAACTACTTGTCCTGTAACGTTTTTTTTTGAGAATCTATCAAATATCATGAAGTAGAAATACTAGAATAATAGTAAAATTAATTTCTACGTACTATTGCTGACATTTTTAATTTGCTGCTTTTTTTTAACAATATATACAAGCGTAAAATGTTTGATTTTGAGAAGTTTCACACTTGTATTACAAGACTAGTAGTTTTGAGACCTAGGCCCCTGTAGTCTCAAGTTTGATTTTTTTTTTTTTTTTAAAAAAAAGCAAAGAATTGGGTTCTCGATGCCATTCAAAACTCTGATATGTAAATAAAAAAATATATAGTAAAAGAACCGTACGTCCGTTCTTTATTTTTACTCATTTCTAGATTTATTAGACAATTTTCATTTTGGTACGAATATACCTAACAGACAGTACCAGCATTTAGTATATCGTCCGTTTTACCTAAGACTTCTCTTTGATCTACTGTATATGTAAACTTTTGTCAGTTGATGCAACAAATAAACGAGTTTCCTCTACGCTATACTGTTCGAAACTAATTTTATAAGATGAACAGACTTCCCTCACTTGAAAACAACCTAGACAGATTTTCTGAAACTTTTGTATGTTGTTAGCTGCAATATGCCTGAACAGGTAACTATTCGCGGAGATGTTTACGTAGAATCAAGAAAATCTTTACGATCTCTGAAGAGAGAGAAAACAGACTTTGCTCTTATCTGCTGTCAATCTGCATTCCATCGGTTTCTTTTTCTCCCTAAGTTCACGCACGTGAACCAGCGAGGGCAGAGAATGAAAGAAATATACCTGGTTAGCTTCCTATATGCTGTTCTACACTGTTGCAAAATGCAGCCAATATCTTAAACAGCTTTTAAATGGAAGAAAATTAATTTTTAGTTAGCGCTCTCTAATATTACCTTAGCAAGAAAAAGTAAAAGTGAACATGCAATATTAATACTAACAAACATTTGGCCGAATTTTGAACTGCATAAAATAAATAGTTTTCATAAAATTTTGGAAAGAAATATGCCATATTATATAGGGAAATCCTATCGCATTCCGAGTGTTGGACATACCCTTAAGGTGTGACTTGGAAATTTTCCTTAGTCTGCTGTACACGTGTCGAATTAAAGAAAAAGCAGAAAAATAAGATATAAAGCAATGAAGAGACCTCATTAAGCTGAACAAAATACCATGGGTGAGTGTGAGGCAGTGTTCGTAGTTTGAGGTCTAGGGAAAATTCCTAATAAATTTATCGAAAAGGGAAAAGGGGAAATCTTTTTCGATAAAATGTGAAAATCCAGGGAAATTTTCGAGGTGACAGACCAATATAAATCCTTAAATTTCTCTCTGTGCTTCAAAAATAAACCAATACAATAGCAATAGATTGTGTTTGTGTGTGTGTGTGTTCAAAATAGCATAATTTGCAGCCAGAAATGTGAAGAAAAAGTAAAAACTAGGAAAGCAAAAAGTAAATGAATGAAACAAATGTGGTCGGCATTTCCTTTAATATGACTAAGTTAATCTTATCATGTTACTTTTTTTTCATATTGATTGGACACTCAACATACTAGGGAAAATTTAGTTAGAAACGGGAAAATTTTTTGTCAGTCGAGGGAAATTTTCCTACGAACACTGGTGTGAGGAATTGATCCTGAAGTAGGATATCCATATCAAGCGTTTCATTATTTGACTCTAGCAAGGCGGAAGTACAGACAGAGGAGTAGGGTTAATAAAGCTGCAACTCAAAATAATGATTAAGTCTTTAACTTTAAAAAGTTTTTGTTTGACTATAAAATATTGTCCGAAAATAAGACGTAGTATATAAATCAATTGATGACATCAAGTTTAACAAAATTACTTGCCTGATGGTAAATTCCATGCGTAGTTTTCGAGTACGTCGAGGAAAACGAATTCCTATGCGTTAGAGGTTTTGTTATTCTGGAACAGATTGCTTATTTATGTGTGTTGTATGTTAAAAAAAACACAAACACTATAAAGGATATTGTATTCTTTGTTTGTCTTCACCTACTGGTAGCATACATACTCTTAAGTACGAGGACTACTCAAGAAAGATAGATTTTTTTTTTTTTTTTTTTTTTTTGAAATCATAGAATACATTAGACTGGATTCAGATTGGTGTGGTCTTTTTCAAACTAGTCTCCGTTGAGTTGAATGAACTTTGTCCAACGCGTCTGCACGTCCTGGAACAGATTGTTGGGTAACCGTTCCTTGACATCATTTTCAATCAGTGTTGCCATAGTCCTAGCTCTGAAGTGGACTGAAAAATAGTACCAAATTAAAACACAAAGGGTTGAATTCATTATTTTATAGCAGTGTAACACATGGCTCTATAACACGATACTAAAAGAGGTAAAGTTCTAGAACACTCCCCCTCCCCCCGTCTTCCAAGAGTCCAAATCAAGAAAGCGCTCATTTTAAAATTTACTTTTAAAAAAAATATATCCAAATAGGAGGACCACGAACAACCGTGCAAGTAGATGAAACTTTTCTCGGACGTAGGAAGTATAACAAATTAAAAGGGAAAACAGTTATCATCTTCGGCATGTACTGTAAGGAACCTAAACGCGCCTTTATTTCAAAGTGACCAATAAACCAAAACGGTATGATGGCCATATATGAAAATATATATATATATAAAACGAGGAACAAATCAATCATCTCCGAGTTCGTATGTAAACAGTACGTTAATATAAAATAATAAAATATAATTATCGCACCTTATTCTCGCTTATTTAACGACCGAAGGAGGATAATACACTGTAAGGAGAATATAAAATAAGTAAACTGACATTTGCAGAAAATGTGAAACCGGTCCAGGGTCCTAGAACCTTCCCTGAAAGACATCACAATACATTATTAATAATTTTTTAGTCACAATGGTATGAGTAACATGAGATGTAGGAAAAGTCTTACTGACACTTTTGAAAATGTGACAAGTATATGTTAAATGGTGCTGAATTGAGTAGGATTGTATCAACTTTTTCACAAAAGGGGCTAAAAATGCCAGCGTGGTACCAACAGGCTGATAAATGACAAAAAGGGTTGAATTTGGTACAATTGTACCAAGTGTGGCAACACTGTTTTCAATACAGCCTCAGTCTTCCTCACGCCAGCTTCCGAAGATCCAAAACACTTCTCCTTTAGCTCTTTTTTCAGATAAAGGAAGAGAAAAAAATGAGAGGGAGCTAAATCTGGGGAGTATGGGAAATGAGGACACATTCAATGTTTCTACAGTCCAAATATTGGGTAACAACGTTGCGCACGTGAGGGTGTGAATTGTCCTCTTGAAGGTTCCAACTAGAATGATGCAGTTTCCGTCGTTTTCGTGGAACGTGTTTAGTAAGAACGTCCAAAACTGACTTGTAAAGCTCGTCAGTAGCTGTTCGTGTGGAGGAACTTCATTTTGGTACACTATACCACGGCAACCGAAGAACGAAATGACCATCACTTTTCCTGTCGATCGAAGAACTTTCGCCTTCTTTGGTGTCGGAGAATCAGGTGATTTACTTATGACCTGACCTATTTCCTTTCTGGGTCGTAATGGTGAAGCTGAAGCCAAGTCTCATTGCTATAATGATGCAATACAAGTATGCATCACCTTGCTCCACTACCAGACCTTGAAATTCCCTACACACTTTTACTTGCATCCGCATCTCATGTTCAAGTGATCATGCATAGTCAAAAACACTGCCATGGAAAATGTGTAGCATGTCTGAAAATTTGTCAATTCTTATTCATCGGTCTTTATTAACAATGACGGCAACTCTGTTAATCATGGTTTCGTTTATTGCTGATACTGGAGCACCTGAAACTGGTCCTCTTTAAATTCCTTGAACCATCGAAGTACTGTGGATTGCGGCAGAACAACATCATTGTATACCTGCTGCAATAATCTGTATGTTTCCATGCCGAATTTCTGCAAATGAACGCAAAACTTCAGAGCAGATATTTGCTATCCAGGAATCGACTCCATTTTGTATGTAGGGGGTGCTGAACTGGTATGGTTTGCTTGTGCCCTGTGCACAAACGCATGCACGAACGAACTTGTATTTTTGTTCAATAATCAGGGATAATCCGTTTTCATCATATAACATTGTTTCAGCAACGTTTCTTCGTTGTAAAAAAAAATGAAATGAAATCTTTGAGTTTTACGTCCCACGTTTATGCCGGTTAGGCTAAAGGAGACGGTGATGATGAGTAAGGAATGAAATGGTGGAATGAAGATAGTGGGAGGAAACGGGAGAACCCCGAGAAAACCCAGGCACACGGTGTTTGTCCACCACAAAGTTCACTTGGCGTGGGCTGGGATCGAACCCGGGACCCCAAGCACCAGAGATGAACGCTCTTCCATTGAGCCACCGCGGCCCCGTTTCTTCGTTGTGTGCGATCAAACTTTTACTACATGACTTGTCCACCTGAACCCTCTAGTCTTAATAATACTAACAAGATAAACAGATCCTTTACTGCTCTTACCTCAGTAGTCTTCCAGGTGATTTGTCTAATTTTTGCGATAGAATTATCGGATTAAGACACGTAGATACGGAGTACGTATGCAACTTGTAGACTGATCGGGCTCCAATGCATGATGACCTCCTCGCTGGTTTAGTGGCTAGCACATGTATTCGTGGTACAGGGTTCGATCCCCAGTGAGAGAACACAAAAATTAATTTTACATTATTTATTTTCATTAATTATTAATCTTTTTAAGCATAAAGAGCATAATTGTGGCATTTCAGTTTAGAATGCAGTACGAAAAATCTGCACAATAACAGATTGAAGTGTTCCTGCCACGGCAGGAACAGCATCAATAATGCTATCTGTAGCCAGAATCTACGGATTTTCCTTCTAAATGCGCTCGATTTTTCTATTACTTGATACTTTAACGTATTTATAATTTACAGTTTCACCGACACATTCTAAACAGGACGAGACATCTCCTACCAAGTCGTCTCATCTCGTGTTTCGTCTCGAAGATTCGGGACAAGACAGACACTCGCCTAGTCTCATCTCGAATTTCACAAAGCATATCTTGACTCGAAATTCGTCTCGTTTTCGAGGCGGGACAAGATTCGAGACATGCCTTAAGCAAAGAAATCTAACTAATAGAAATCTAATAGTTCTAAATAGACATCTAACTAATTTCACGTCTCCGGTGATCCATAGATTCAATGTGAAACAAACAAAAGCTAATTTTGTAATAATCCAGTTTTAAATTTATAAAGGTAATCAAGGAAATTCTGTCGCTTTTTGTGGAGATCTCTGTTCCATTGGCCCTCACACCATGAATTGAATGCGAATGGAGATAAGGCGAAGGTCAGTTGTTGGGGTGGGTATATCCAACATACTACCTGGTTGTGGCACTTCAGTTACACCGTGAACTTGCGTAAGGACACAGTGAACATGGAACCTCCACAGAGTGTCATAAAGCTGTATATGCTATACGAGTTGAAACTGGGGTCAAACGCCGCTGCAGCAGATCGAGGGATATGTCAGGTCTTTGGTGAGCGTGTCATAACTACGCGGACAGTGCAGCAGTGGTTTGACAAGTTTGAGGACGTTGGCGAAACACTCGAAGACGCACCACGTGCCGGAAAACCAACGTATGTATAAAATGAAGATCTTCAGGCAGCAATTGAGGCGAACAACGGCCAGACATATGAGAAACTTGAACTCCAATTCAATGTGAGTGGGAAAACCATTCGGCAGCACCTCCATCAACTTGGAAAGCATTACAAGTTTCGTCGATGGGTCCCACATGATTTGACTCCGGGCTAGAAGGCAACGCGAACAGACAGCTGTGTTTTTTTGTTGTCTTGTCTGAGGAAGGGGCCATTTCTGAACAGGGTGTTCACATGTAATGAGAAGTGGATCCTCCTGTACGAAGTTCCACGGCGCCATCGTCATTGGCTAGTATTATATGAACCGGTTCCAAAACAGCCGAAACCAGCACTGCACCAGAAGAAGGTCCTCCTGTGTGTGAAAGAAAACGTAAAAAAAAAAAAAAAAAACTAATAGTAGTAAACGAAGAAAAGCGCAATGTAGAGGAGTCGCTAAAATTAACTCTCTTTTAACGAGGGCGATTACTAAACATCACCTACTAATTGAAGTCACGATTATTTTCCAATACAGTAAATTTCAATAAACTTTCTTGTTATCGTTAATTACTCCATATCGGACTCCCGAAGAAAACTCATCGAAACAACTTATTCCCCGTGCAAATAGCGACTACTCTGTCATGACTCCGTTTTCTTTCATTCAGAAATAGGAAAGAAAGAGAAGAAAGTAGAAGGGTAAAAGAAGGAGGTAGGAAAAGAAGAAAGAAAAAGAAATGGGGTATTTTAATAAGAAACAGATTACTGGATAATTCCGGAAATATAGTAAGAGGTCGGGAAAGTCGTTGAAAGATGAATCATTCTAAATGTTATTAATGACTACTCAATTTTGGAATGCTTCGGAATAGACACATGTTCCCTCATACCACCCAGACCTAGCTCCAGGCACCACGATCGTGGGGTTGCCCAGACCTAGACCTGGAAATGAGAAAAGTGAAATTTAATTCTTTGTACTGTTATTCTAACCAGTGATTGATAACCATCCAGCATCTGAACTCTGTTCTCTATAATCGACCACACATATGAATTAGCCAAGAGGAAAAAAAAAATCAGACTTATAAACTCAATATAAATTTATGTATCGTATCAACGAGAATTTCAACTTCCTGGAAGAAAGATGTCGTATTTAGGCTCATCCTGCTATTTTTGTTTCACTCCTAGAGCCGATTTAAACCATTAGTAGCGGTCCTTCATGACCTAGGTTATTTACCTTAACACATATATTAAAACACGACACATATATTATAGATGTTAATACAACAAATGATATCACTAAAATTACTTATATTAAATCTATCATGCATTCACACGCTCACTCACTCAGGACAGTGTATATATGGTTAAAGGAAACCAACTAACTACAAAGATACAAATAATTTATTACATCCATAGTGAAAAGAAAAGACAAACAAATAATTATGAAGAAAATATTAAAAGCACAAGTTCTTGGTTATATATCAATAGAATACAAAGAGTTATATTTTAGTAAATTTTTATATATTCAATCATATTGACAAATGAAAAAGAAAGAAAAAAATAATTACATGTATTATATCTTAGGCATGCTAAAGCAAAATTATGATTTGCGACATACGCAAAGGAGACACTTATTTCACAAAAAAAAAAAAAATATGGACAAAGAGGAAAGAAAAGAGAAAAAAAAGAACTTTTTGGTGTATCAGAACTTATATGAGTCTCTACCTCACATCGGGTAATAAAATATTAATGATTTTGAGCGTTCAAATCACAGATCACGCACTACTCATAGTGTCCAAAACATTTCGCTCCATTTGACTTAGTTTGTGGTCATTTATATATCTATATCTATATCTATATCTATATCTATATCTATATCTATATCTATATCTATATCTATATATATATATATATATATATATATATATATATATATATATATATATATATATATATATATATATATATAACTATTGGTTTACAAAAACCATTTATCGTCTATATTTGGTTTGTAACTCGTAACAGTTTATGTCTGCAATCGCACATTACGACGCTTTATCCATCTAGGGATTTTGAGAAAATAACTTTCACTAGAGGATGTTTCTCCTCTTAGACGATCCATTTCCAAACTTATTATTTGAATAGTTTTAAGTTATTTATTTAACACAGGGACACGTCATGAGACCTTTCTTCAAGATCACTTTCGTATATATGTGTATATAATTCGGATTTTTTAAAAACGATCTCCCGCAGGTGTACGGAGTATAAAGGTTCAAATTGAGGATAAAAAAAAAAAAACTGGTCAAGTCACAGGATACATATGAAGGTGAGAAGGATTCAAGGTGCACTTTCCACAATGGTTTTTGGTTGGTAATTCAGGGATAATATTCGTTATGATGTGGGTTACGTTTAGACCTGCCGTTACTTTCCAATACATGCCAGTACATAATTACATAAGGTATCATTTACATTTATTCAACAGAAAAGGAAAATTACTTAAGTGCACGGCGGTATTCATGACAAAATCTACATTCTCAAATTCGTCGGAAAACTCACTGGCAAACTATAGCAACCAATACACGTTTAGGGGGGACAGACACGAGCGCTCTTACATATATTCATAATACATTTAATATCATACTTTTACTTTAAAATCATATTCACATATTAAGTACATATACATTTCGACGTATTCATTTCTCTCTCTATATATATTTATATTCAATAAATGCGCACACATTTAAATTAATCACCCCAATAATAAAATTTTTACAAGGTTGCAAACATTGTCCAAAAACAAATGACTTCCGACATTACATATGAAAAAGAAAATTGATTTTTTACTTGATACCGCGCATCTATAAATTTTTCACTTTTATATAATCAGTTCGTGCTTAAATCATGGAAAAAAAAACTTTGGAAGGCAGGCACGTAACACAGAGCATTTCTAAAGATATAACTAGATAACCTAAAATACAATTTCTGGGCCCAAGTTAACTACAAAGTAATCGAAAACCAAAACAGAAAGGAAAGTGACCAACGGATTACAAAAAAAAAAAAAAAAAAAAAACTTAAGAGGAACGACGGTGAAAGAACGTAATCGAATTGTCGTCAAATACTAAGTCTTTGTTCATTTCAGCGATAGGTCAAAATGTGATGGAGGACCCAATCACTATCTACTTTATCCATGAATCGTATCTTGCAACGTCTCAGCTGGTAATTTCAGATCAGAGTTGTACGTTAAATAAATTGTAAGCAACAAGTTCAAAATCGGGGGGAGGGGGGAAGGTTGAAAATTTAAAAAAAAAACTCGAAGTAAGAAGGAAGAAAGAGACAAGAGAGAGAAAGCGGCGCCAACGAAAGGAGAAAGATTAAAGTACTACTCACTACACAGAAGAGTGATCGAATTTAAATATATATATATATATAAACAACTCATAGCCAAAATTATTCACATATGCCGAAAGAGGGTGGTTTACTTAAATACGTAAACTAGGAGGGAGTCCCTGCTGCCAAGGATGCAAGTTCTGTGTCCATCAGATCCCAATCCCACAAGAATTTGCTTGTAAGATTGAAATCCGATCCCCGTATCCGGCCCAGACCAGCAGGATAAAAGGAGAGGGGGAAAGGGACCAGGTAACTGCGTCCCCAATTTTGAAATCTCTAAGTAAGGAAAAAAATATTCGACCCCTCAGAAGAACTAAGAAGGTTCGAGGACAGTAATGAAACTAGAATAGACGTATTAGCTACGATATCCCTAACTAATTATTTGCCGAAATAAAAAAAAATATTAAATAAACTGGATTTTGGATCGGTGATTTCTATGGCCAAACCTCACCGATAGCTACCCTGCGCAGACACGCCACAGTCTGGGATGTCGTTAATTTCCCTCGTCTAATTAAACTAAGAAAGGAAATGAAAATACTTAAAGGGACTAGGGGTCGACATCCGGGTACGCGAAAATAAATTTCAATAACTAATTGTTTTGATTCTGTAACCCTATCAGAGCTGTCGCCTCCATGAACATTGTAAGCTAGCCTGAGTAGGTAACGTGAAGGGAAAAAAATCTCACGGAGCAGGATATTCTATTTTAAAACCGACCAGAAGATATGATTCACTACAGCCCTGTTGTATAACTACTATTGTCTTTTCATAATTTATTATTCAATATGTCTAGTCAACGATTATATGATGCTACCCCTTCTATCAGATGGTATTACTATGGTTGATTATTATTATAACACATAAAACTACAAAGTATTACCGTAGTCCGACTATATATCGCCCTCCGGTCCGCGTGATATTATGGTGCAGGGGTCAGAACCTGAGATGTTTGTAGCTACACGTATCTATTCAATATCTATATATCAACACACGGCGAAGTATTCACTGGGCTACTATATATTTTAAACTATATGGGTGTCCTATATTCTATATTCATTTACTACAATATTCATATACTTTATATTCATATTCACATTAATATTCATTTGCCACGACGCTATATTCTACAAACACCCTGTTTCCTCTATCTACGCCCAGCCTATATACGCATTTCATCCTAACACTTTAAAATCTATAATCACTACAAACATTTCCCATTCCGACCACCGCACGACAACCTCACTCGAACCCAAGACTCTTTCATCCCACACACAATACTATGTAATACTCGGTAGCTTTATTAAGAAGAAAGAAAAAAAAATCCTGCGTATGTTCACTGAAAATAGAATTATCTGCGATAATGTTTAATGTTTATGAAATTCTGCAGCAACAATGGACTTCTGCAGCCACGAAGAAAAAATGGACATTTATTATAATTTCAAAGCGAAGAACTAGCATCATATCGCCCGACTTCTGTTAAAAATTTACGTATTGTTTATTTATTTAAGTATTTCGATTTCTAGACTAGGCAGAGTGTTGAAATTTTCAGAATATATTAATTTTGGGTCACTTGACCTAACTGTACATTCATATGGGCTGTGAACTATACCTTCTAGGTTTTATTTCGGAAAGAAAGGTCAATTTCATGAAAACTAAATCACTAAGTACCTCGACAGAAGAATGGCGGTTAGTACTGACTTTTGACACTAGGGCTAGCGACGATATAATCAACCCTTGAACAACTGAATGTGACCTTGTACACGGAATTATTATACTATATTACGTTCACTTAATGACGAAGTAATAAAAATTTATCGCATAGTAAATACTACACTGTCCGTATTTAATTATCTCACATACTCTTTCATCACTTAACTATCACAATTACTACTACTAGAACATGTTTCTACATTACGAACACATACATGCCACATTCATACTACACACTACATTAATACATGTTATACTAATAAATATACACAGAAAGCATTCATATTTTACCATGTTAAATCGGCTCTATGAAAAGTAACGAAAGGAAAGAAATGAACAGGGCCAACTGGCCCTTATATTTACTAAATCACATTCTTTACTTAACCTGTTTAATCAATGCCCTGAGGGGACATATCGGAGTATTAGCTAACAATAGGACCCCTGCCCTGAAGGGGCAGGAACCCGGAACAAACTACATGTTCAACTCATCCCGCTGGAAGCCGTACTCCCAATTTGGGAGTCAGATAGGAGCCCTTACTGATAATTCACACGTGCATTATGGTTACTACCCTAACTACAACAAAATTGAATACCGCCATGTATGTAATTAAAAAAAAAATCACTCGCTACCTACATAAACAGATCTATAGATGGACAGGCCTTGTAACCCTCAACTAGCAGGAAAATTGGAGGTGAAAATATCAGGGGAAACACTGATCTTCAGAACCGGTTTTAAGAAGAGGAAACAGAAATTACACTACTTCTGAATCCTGTCCATAGCAATCCGCAGATGAAATCATGGCGTCCCTATACTGCACTTCCTAATTCAGCTTTTTAGTTCAGTTTTTACTATGGAATTTAATAGTTTTTGGCTCCTAGAGACTTCCAACGATTTTAGGTGTTAATGAAATCCAAATGTTACCTTGTTTTCAGCTTTCTAGCTCCCTTTTCGACTTTTTGATCGAGAAGATCCGAATCTGGCTGTTGTCAGTAAAATTTCCCGGCGTGGAATGGAATAATTGCGCCCTAATATCATAGCGTGGGTTTATCAGCCAATCAAAACTAAGCATTTTGGCGGTGGGGCTTTAAAACGAATAAAATTTGGTAAAATCTTGATCAAACTAGATTTTAGAAGGACCTAGGTATCTAAAAGAGAGGTGAAGGGTGGTCCTGAAAATTCTGTCGAATTTTAGATTGGTTATTTAATCTGAAGAGTTCCGTCCAATAGTGGATCTATATTTTCAGATAGCACTGACACCGTAAGAATTGTAATAATCCATTTACATATCCATATACAAGACTTATAACTAATTTAATATATAAATAAAGATATTGATTCCCAAAACTATAATTCCTAATGAATTTTTTACAGTTTTCCATGTTAATTTGAAATAGAATAACAAATAAAATTACGAATTATATGAACAGCCAGAATTTTTTTGTTAAACGTGAAGTACAGTCGGTGCAAAAAATTTCGGGCACCCTCCTATTAAGAACATAATCTCATTAGACTGTAATGGCATATTACATGTGTTTGGTGGATTGCTCGCGACATTGTGCTTCGGGAACTGCTACCAGCTTGTCAGAGTATCAATGCAATTCTGTACTGTCAGCGGTTGAGCCGTGTTCAAGAAAAACTCAAAACTCTGGAGTCATCACTTCTGAATCGCAAAGGGGTCTTCTTGTTAGAGGACAACGCCAAGCCCCACGTGGCTAGAATGATCTACGCCTTAGATGGGAGAGCGTTCACCTCCGGTAGAGCGTTTACCTCCGGTGCTTGGGGCCCCTGGTTCGATCCCAGCTCTCGCCGTGTGGACTTTCTTTTGGACAAACACCGTGTTCGTGGGTTTTCTCAGGATTCTCCCGTTTCTTCCCACTTTCTTCATTTCACTCATCTCTCATCATCACCGTCTCCTTTAGCCTAATCGGCATAACCGTGGGACATAAAACTTAAAGATTTCATTTCATTTTTTGCATAATTAAAATAAGAAAAAGAATTTATTGACTAATTGTTTGTGCTGAAAGTGTGTGAAGTGATTGTGAACAGCGACACTGTGTTTCATAACACATTTGATACAAATATTGTGAAAGGGAGGGAAATATAACCCTCCCTTTCATAATATGTTCTGTAATAGCAAACCTGAAACAAAGGAATGAAAATAACATATATCAATGTAGCCAATATAAATTTAGAAACACCCATACTGACTAACAAGAATAATGACCAGTATTAAGTACTGTTTGGAAACGTAATACCTCTCTAAACAACTCGAAAGGTGGATAATTGTGTAAATTCGAATGAATACATCAAGAAACAAATGAAATTGAATATAAATTCCTTTGATGCTGCAGGTAAATAGCTAGAGTCAAATGGTTATCGATCTGAACCCAGATATTCACATGGTCAATATCTTGCAATGTTTGGTTTATGTTGAATTTTGAATCGGATCCCATTGAGTGTCCAAAATGCAACTTTTTGGTGTTTTAGTACACATATGAGAGTACAATTTGGACAATTTTGAACAAATTCACAGGGACATTTCTATGCGAAATTCAAATTTGAATTTGAATTTTTGAAGTGTTATTTTTTATTTTACAGGTTCTTTCAATCTAGTATAACTTGTAAAGCAATCTTTAAGCTTTCCAATGGTCTTTGGCTCATGTCTCTAGTGCACATATTAACCATTTTATGACAATTTTTAATAATCACTGTAATTGAAAAAATGCCCTTTTTGACATTTTTGAACACCCTGTATGGGAACACTTTCAGGAGGAGAGAGGTAATGTTTGGAATTTTTTCATCTCCCACTAATAAAGCTGTGCACCAATTTTTACAAAAATCTAAGATGGTCAGGTCAGATTTTGTCATTTCACTGGTTGATTTCACATGGAATGTCCCAATATCTAAAATACGCATGATAGGCATCGTTACTTGAATTGTGTGTTGTTTAGCAACACTGACTCTATTGAATCTACGCAGTCAGGGCAAATCAGTATTGGAAATGGAATTTTTAGTTTTACGTCCTATAATTTGTGTCCGAAGCTGAAGGAAACGGCGATGATGATAATGAACGAAATGGTTGAATGAAGGAAGTGGGAACAAACGGGACAACTTTGAGAACCCTCCCCACACACGGTGTTTATGCACCACAAGTTCACTTGGCATGAGCTAGGAATCCCACGCACCATAGGTGAGTGCTCTACCAATGAGCCGCCGCAGCGCCCAAGTCAGTGTTGGTGTTAGGTGATGTGCACATTGTTGTTATTGCTGTCTCCTGATCTTTAATTTGATTGGCTGATTGAAATAGAAGATCACTTTTCAGCGCTGATTAGTGATAACGCCAAGTTTAATTTCTTGGGTGGCAAGCGGAAGGGCAGACATTTTTGGTTGGTATTTCTTTTGTACACCGAAAATAATAGTTCTATAGGGTGGTCCAAAAGTGTGGAAACACCCAAATAAAATCCAAACCGTTCAGAATTGGAAAAAAAAGTGATGATAACAGACGAAAGGAAAATGAAATGAAATGAAATTTATGAGTTTTACGTCCCACGGTTATGCCGATTAGGCTAAAGGAGACGGTGATGATGAGTAATGAATGAAATGATGGAATGAAGAAAGTGGGAGGAAACGGGAAAACCCCGAGGAAACTCACGCACACGGTGTTTGTCCACCACAATCCGCCACACGGGTACCCCACACACCGTACCACACCATCACTTTTTCAGAGCCATCAACCCAAGAATCGTCGTACCAGTGCGGATTGTTATCACAACAATATTGATGATTTTGCTTGTTCAGCTCGCTCGAGAACAGCACGTCATATGCGAATCGAGGATTCTGTCTGATTTGTTCCGCAGCCCACTCACAAAATTCGACTCGACGTTCTGGATCATCCTCGGTTAGATGTTGGAATATCTGTATCTTGTATGGGTGTCACTTATGCACAGATACAGTTCGCAGGATGGACGTACAGGATGCACCACATACTTGGCTAGGCGATGATTACTGCAGGTGAGTCTTTTCACGAATTATGCCAACGCAGCATAGATGTCGCTTCATCTGTCGCTGGGCGAGGCCTGCCTGGTTTTGGTTTGTTTTCCACCGACACGGTTTCCTTAAATTTCGCTATAACTTTCCAAACTGCTCTATGGGAAATGAGCGTTGAAATCGTCTGCGATCTGTCTGAAGCTGAGCTTTCCTGAGATCAACACGATCTCTATCAGCTCGTTCTTTGTTAGTGCAATTCCGTGCTAAGCCATCTGAAACAAAATAAAATAGGTTAAAACTTGGCAATTGTTGGTTGTAGATTCAAAAACATTTCACCACTGCATTCCTGGAAAAAATTCAGTCCTATTTGATGTATCACACGATAGGGTTCCCATTTAAAAATGTTTCCGCCATGTCAAGATGGCTGTCGAAGGTGCAATATGTCTCAAGAGAGTTTCCACCTCGTCTGTTACCATAACTTTTTCCCCTTTTTTTCCCAATTCTGAAAGGTTTGGATTTTATTTGGGTGTTTCTACACTTTTGGACTACTCTATATATTACTTAACCTACATTAAAATACAACATGTCTGGGGAAGATCCGTAGTTATGAGTGACACACTGGGACCAACCCTCCAAAATTTAGCCGTCCTTCCAAAATGGAAGATCACCACAAATTGCTTGATATATTTAATATCAGCTTTATTAGCTTAGAAATTTGACAAAGTGGATGCTTTCAAATATCTAGGTTCAGTATTAACAGACCAACACCATATCCACGAAGAAAGGAAAGGTCGAATTAAAGTAGGGAATTGGTGTTGTTATTCAGTTCAAAATCTTTTGTCGTGAATTCTGTCAAGAAATATGAAGCTTAAAATATATAAAAAAGATAATTATGCCTGTTGTGTTGTATGGTTGCGAAACATGTTCGCTTACTCTGAGGGAACTAAAATTATTTGAGAATAAAATTCTGAGGCGAATATTCAGACCCAAAAGGGACGGTAATTGGGAATGGAGGAAACTTTATAACGAGAAACTACATAATTTATACCGCTTACCAAGCCTGGGAGGGGTAGATTCTATAGACAGAACGAAAGAAAATAGGAACGCTTTCAAAATTGTAACTGGAAATTCAATCGGAAAACGACCATAAGGAAGACCTAGGCGTAGATGGGAGGATAATATTACGTAAGGTGAATCTCGCAGAGATAGGAATACCAAATCGAAACTGGATCAAGTTGATTAAGGACAGAAGTCGATGGAGAGCTTTTGTGAACACGATACTAAACATCTACGTACCATACGCCATAGAGTTAGTTAGTTATTAGTTAGAAATATGTTCTTCGATCGGGGATAGTTTTCGGGGCCCAGATAGGACAACGGGGATACAAAAAGGCCAGGTTGAAGTAGCAAGGGGTACAAAAGGATCAAAACTTAAATAAGAAGGACTTATAACCTGATTTATCATTATTCATTAATATTACACTAATTGTGGTTTGACTAACAAAAGATTTTGTAATAAATCCTATGGTGTTGTTCAGCTGTCCTTTCGAAAGCAATAAATAAGCTTTCCAATTAGAAGTTGAAGTTGATAAATTAAATATTTTATCCAACGACAAAAGCGACAATAATATTTTAATGTTTAAATATGTTGTATCCGTATAAAACTTCTTTTTAAATGTGTATGTCATATGCAGGATCTGTAACAATTGGCGCTTCGACTGCATGTGAGAACATATTTTCCTGCCATATAAAGGTTCTTACACAACAAAGAGAATCAATGCTTCACAATTGAAAATCTAAATTTGTTTTATTGGTATTCGTCGAAAACCAATACTCGACCACTTTAGAAGTGCAGCTCTTCTTTGCTGACAAATTTCGAAAACGCTCTCGAGAATTGCAACTGTAAAGGGTTTTTCGAAAGTCGAATAAAATTTACGAGCCTTTTACTCGTGTTTTTGAAACAAATATACATAGAGATCTATCAATGAGCACGGCTTCTATTATTTCTTGTGCTATAGATTCTCAAATGCATGTTTCCTGATTTTTCCTCTGTTGTTTGAAGCTCTAGCAAAGTACTTAACAAATGAGACATCTACATAATTAATCTACACTGTTGATCCAGAATTGCTCTTTTGCTACTTCGACAAGCAATGTACAGTTTACAACTTGTGAAAAAAATAGAAGAATTAACTTGATCCGGGTAGCATTTGGCTACAATATGAATTAGGAAATGAATTTGACTACAATATGAATTAATACATGTGTGAATTAAGTTACTGTGTTTTTGCTGTAAAAATAAAGTTTCATTTCGTGGGCTTCGTACTGTCCACTCTCCGTTTCTTGATCATATGGATTCAGCACACACACATACACAAACACAGACGAAAAAAATCACATGAACATATTCTAAACCAGCTACAATCGTAGGCAATCTGTAGAATGACAATATTTATGTTTTCCACGTACAAAAACTGTTTGTATTTCTTATATCGTGTTCACGTACAACAATCAAATATTTAGATAAGAATTTGCTTCGCTCCCGAAAATGATACAAAAAGTATAAATTGAGATGCAAATTTAAATTGGGTTCGCAAATTGCTACTCAAGAAACAAAATTTAAAAGAACGTTGACACACACACACACACTCACACACACACACACACACACACACACACACACACACACACACACACACATATATATATATATATATATATATATATATATATATATATATATATATATATATATATATAAATGACAGAAAATGGCCGATAATAGTATTTCATCCATAGTTTATCAGGTCCCTGAGATGAACAGTGGCACTTCCGCTCCCGTTTAAAACCAAATTAAGGCCCTCAACTTGCGGAAGGGAGAGATATATAAAGATGACCGAAAACGACCCAAATCCATAGTTTTCGGGGTAGCTGAGGTAAACTGTGACCTTTCCGATGCCGTTTAAATCGACATTACTAAAAACGAAAACAGCATATTTCACGGATATTAAAAACATGATAAATGGAGTTGTGCATTTAGATTTTCATTTTAACCCAGAAAAGCGGGTAGTCGATGCTAATATATATATATACAGCGGCGGATTCAAGGGGGGCTATAGCCCCTATAGCTCCCCTTGACGCTGAAGTATACACTGGATAAAATGGGCTTCAATCCTGCTTTATACCAGATAAAACGGCAAAATATGGTGTAACCTCTCCCTTGATCATATCCTGGATCCGCCCCTGTATATACAGTATATACAGTGTATATATATATATATATATATATATATATATATATATATATATATATATATATATATATATATATATATATATATATGTATTGAAATTATAATAATTACATAATGAAATTAATTCTTAATATGCCCCCAACAAGAAAGTATGGCCCCAATGAAATAATCCTGGATACCGACCTGGTCGGGGAGTGGGGCAGTCGGAGGACGAACGATGCCGTTAAAGAGGCACCTGCCTGTCCTGCCCTTTCTACCGCCGCCATTGGCACCGATACTACATGAGACAGATCTTAAAGTTTAAAGGGGGGTCCAAAAAGTATCCACGGAGTTTTAAAAATTCAGACTTCGGGTAAATTTCGAAATTTTCTGAATTCCAATTTCCTTTCGAATTCCCGAACTTTTTCGAAATCCGTAATTTTTCTGAATTCCGTAATTTTTCAGAATTCCGGAATTTTTCCGAATTCCGGAAAATAAACTTTCCAGAATCGAGATTTCGGAAACTTTTGGCCATCCTTAGTCACAATAGACTGTACCAGGTGGCGATTGAGTTTGGCAGCCATTTTTGCCGCAGTCGGTCTGTTGTTCGTGATGGCAATACTCGGCGATCCATGTCATTCAGGGTTCTTTTCTGTAAAATACTATTCTTTGTCGATGTTGTTTTGATATGACTTCTTTATTACACCAGTAGATGGTGGACACTTGACCTCCGATAACTGAAAAATCGCCCATTTTTGGAGGGCCTCCTGAGAGCAAAGACTCAATTTTCCAGTGTCGCACGATACGTGGTGCTGAAAAAAGAACGTAAACGAAAAAATAAACGAAGATAAAAGAGCTAATGTAGAGGAGTCGCTACAATTTAATTCTCTTTTACGAGGACGATTTACGAAACATAGTCTACTAATTGAAATCATGATTATTCTCCAATAAAGTAAATTTCAATAAACTTTCTTGTTATCGTTAATTACTCCATATCGGACTCCCGAAGAAAACTCATCGAAACAACTTATTGACCGTGCAAATAGCGACTACTCTGTCATGACTCCGTTTTCTTTCATTCAGAAATAGGAAAGAAAGAGAAGAAAGTAGAAGGGTAAAAGAAGGAGGTAGGTAAAGAAGAAAGAAAAGAAATAGGGTATTTTAATGAGAAACAGATTACTGGATAATTACGGAAATATAGTAAGAAGTCGAGAAAGTCCTTGAAAGATGAATCATTCTAAATGTTATTAACGACTAATCAATTTTGGAATGCTTCGGAATAGACACATGTTCCCTCATACCACCCAGACCTAGCTCCAGGCACCACGATCATGGGGTTGCCCAGACCTAGACCTGGGAATGAGAAAAGTGAAATTTAATTCTTTGTACTGTTATTCTAACCAGTGATTGATAACCATCCAGTATCTGAACTCTGTTCTCTAGGATCGACCACACATATGAATTAGCCAAGAGGGGAAAAAAAACTTATTAACTCAATATAAATTTATGTATCGTATCAATAAAAGGTTCGACTTCCTAGAAGAAAGATGATGTATTTAGGCTTATCCTGCTATTTTTGTTTCACTCCTAGAGCCGATTTAAACCATTAGTAGCGGTCCTTCATGACCTAGGTTATTTACCTTAACACATATATTAAAACATGACACATATGTTGCAGATGTTAATATGACAAATGACATCACTAAAATTACTTAAGTTAAATCTATCATGCATTCACTCGCTCACTCACTCAGGACAGTGTATATATGGTTAAAGGAAACCAACTAACTACAAAGATACAAATAATTTATTACATCCATAGTGAAAAGAAAAGACAAACAAATAATTATAAAGAAGATATTAAAAGCACAAGTTCTTGGTTATATATCAATAGAATACAAAGAGTTATATTTTAGTAAATTTTTATATATTCAATCATATTGACAAATGAAAAAGAAAGAAAAAAAATAATTACATGTATTATATCTTAGGCATGCTAAAGCAAAATTATGATTTGCGACATACGCAAAGGAGACACTTATTTCACTTAAAAATAATGAACAAAGAGGAAAGAAAAAAAAACTTTTAGGTGTATTAGAACTTATATGAGTCTCTACCTCACATTGGGTAATAAAGTATTAATGATTTTGAGCGTTCAAATCACAGATCACGCACTACTCATAGTGTCCAGAACATTTCGCTCCATTTAACGTCGTTCGTGTTTATATATATCTATATCTATATATATATATATGTATATATATAACTACTGGTTTACAAAAACCATTCATCGACTATATTTGGTTTGTAACTGGTAACAGTTTATATCTGTAATCGCACACTGCTACGTCTATACCCATCTAGGGATTTCGAAGAATCACTTTCGCCAGAGGATGTTTCTCCTCTTAGACGGTCTATTTCCAAACTTATTAATCGAATAATTTCAAGTTATTTATCCAACACTGGGACACTTCACGAGACCTTTCATTAGGATCACTTTCGTATATGTTTATATGCATGGTTCGGATTTAAAAAAAAAAAACGATCTTCCACAGATGTACGGAGTATGATGGTTCAAATTGAGGATAGAAAAAAAACTGGTCAAGTCACAGGATACATATGCAGGTGAGAAGGATTCAAGGTACACTTTCCACAATGGTTTTAGGTTGGTAGTTCAGGGATAATATGCGTTATGAGGTGAGTTATGTTTAGACCTGCCGTTACTTTTCAATACATGCCATTACATAATTACAGAGGTTATTAATTACATTTATTCAAAAGAAAAGGAAAATTACTTGAGTGGACGGCGGTATTCTTGACAAAATCTACATTCTTATATACGTCGGAAAACTTACTAGTAAACTATAGCAACCAATACACGTTTAGGGGGACAGACACGAGCGCTCTTACATATATTCATAATACATTTAATATCATACTTTTACTTTAATATCATATTCGTATACTAATTACATATACATCTCGACGTATTCATTTCTCTCTATATATATATTTATATTCAATAAATGCGCACACATTTAAATTAATCACCCCAATAATAAAAATTTTACAAGGTTGCAAACATTGTCCCAAAACAAATGACTTCCGACATTACATATGAAAAAGAAAATTGATTTTTTTACTTGATACCGCGCATCTATAAATTTTCACTTTTATATAATCAGTTCATGCTTAAATCATGGAGAAAAAAAAACTTTGGAAGGCAGGCACGTAACACAGAGCATTTCTAAAGATATAACTAGATAACCTAAAATACAATTTCTGGGCCCAGGTTAACTACAAAGTAATCGAAAACCAACACCAAAAGAAAGTGACCAATGGATTAAAAAAAAACTTAAGAGGAACGACGGTGAAAAAACGTAATCGAAGTGTCGTCAAATACTAAGTCTTTGTTCATTTCAGCGATAGGTCAAAATGTGATGGAGGACCCAATCACTATCTACTTTATCCATGAATCGTGTCTTGCAACGTCTCAGCTGGTAATTTCAGATCAGAGTTGTACGTTAAATAAATCGTAAGCAACAAGTTCAAAATCGGGGGGGGGGGGAGGTTGAAAATTTAAAAAAAACTTGAAGAATTGAAGACAGAGAGAGAGATAGAGAAGAAGGAAGACGAAGAATAGGGGCGCCAAAGACTTAAGTGAGAAATAACTAACGCTACAAAGATAGAAGTCGAATTTCGCTCTCAACAAAATCCATAGCCAAAATATTCTTAACATGCCAAAAAGGGTTCGGCTTACCAAATAAATAGCCGATAAAACTGTCTGCGAAGATGAGACAAGTCTGTGTCCACAATGGGATTTTCGGAAAGACAAAGGCTTTAGGGAAATCCCACCACTCACCGTATCCGGTCAACACCCTTGCAGACCCCGAAATCCTCCGGAAGGTTAGAGACGGCGTTAATTTAGGATTTCAAAAGGGAGAAAAAAAATCATCCGACCTCTTGGAAACTAGAAGATTCCAGGATAGTAATGAAATTAGAGTAATAGTTAAGATATCCCTAATTAGTGATTTGCAAAAATAAAAAAAAAATTAAATAAACTGAATTTTGGATCGGTGATTTCTATGGCCAAACCTCACCGATAGCTACCCTGCGCAGACACGCCACAGTCTGGGATGTCGTTAATTTCCCTCGTCTAATTAAACTAAAAAAAGAAATGAAAATACTTAAAGGGACTAGGGGTCGACATCCGGGTACGCGAAAATAAATTTCAATAACTAATTGTTTTGATTCTGTAACCCTATCAGAGCTGTCGCCTCCATGAACATTGTAAGCTAGCCTGAGTAGGTAACGTGAAGGAAAAAAAATCTCACGGAGCAGGATATTCTAATTTAAAAACCCGACCAGAAAATATAATTCACTACAGCCCTGTTGTATAACTGCTACTGTCTTTTCATAATTTATTATTCAATATGTCTAGTCAACGATTATATGATGCTACCCCTTCTATCAGATGGTATTACTATGGTTGATTATTATTATAACACATAAAACTACAAAGTATTACCATAGTCCGACTATATATCGCCCTCCGGTCCGCGTGATATCATGGTGCAGGGGTCAGAACCTGAGATGTTTGTAGTTACACGTATCTATTCAATATCTATATATCAACACACGGCGAAGTATTCACTGGGCTACTATATATATTTAACTATATGGGTGTCCTATCTTCTATATTCATTTACTACAATATTCATATACTTATTATTCATATTCACATTAATATTCATTTGCCACGACGCTATATTCTTACAAACACCC